>NC_079344.1:14673481-14985481 GCF_029582105.1 Oenanthe melanoleuca
CCCAGAAACTTGCAAGATCTATGCCGAATTAAAATCCGTCAGTGTATAGGCCTTCAAAACCTCAAACTGCTTGATGAGCTACCCATTGCCAAGGTCATGAAAGACTACTTAAAACACAAATTTGATGATATCTGATATCCATGAAGAGAGGAACTCTGAGCAAGTTTAGTTCTATTCCAGATACTGAAGAGGCTTGTTGCCTTGCACAAAGTATATCCTATGCAAATTCTGATTTTTCTGTGAAGTCAGAAGGCAGGTATACACTTCCTTGGGTTTTTTATACCACATGCTAGAAGGTCTTAATTTTTGGTTTCTTGGTCCAGGTTTACAAGGTCCAAGCTTTCTATACAATATTGCATTTTCAAAATTGCTGTTGGTTTTCTGTTTGTTTTCACATTATGTGTGCAGACTTGCTGGGGAGATGGAAGGCAGCCCCTCGAGGGAAGTGGTTGGAGTTGGCATGCTGAGCAATGATGCAAAAGCATAAAAGTTTGGAAATCAAGGCACCAGTCCTTCAAAAGGATACAGATAGATCTCCAGAGCCCTTCTTGTTAGGACTCCTGTCTCTGCCAGGTTTTTGTTTTTGCAGGACAGAGGAAAGAGGGGATAATCAACATGTCCTTGGGTACTGTATGAATAGAATCAGAAATTGAGGAAAAAAAAAATGCAGTTACCCTGTTCAATTTGAGGAGTCTATACATTGGTTTGGGTTTTTTTTTGCGTTGGTTTTTGTTTTTTGGGCTTTTTTTTGGCATTTTCCTTTTCCTAATTACTGTAGTCAGGACGCCCAGAAAATTCAAGCCTTCTTTCCCAACATTCCCTGTTGAACGGGCTGTTTGTAAGTCTGTTTTTACCAGTGACAGTACACTACATAGAGGATGTCTTAGGGTGACTAAGAGGCAAAGCCTCAGTATTTTTTTCATTAACTTAAGAGGAAACAAATCTAGATTTTTTGAAACCAATGTATTCTGTTGCTCATACAGTGCCTCCTGTGCAATAATCTCTGATGTATTTTCCCTTGATGTGTGATTCCCCCACTATTCCTCATTTAGGCTCAGTGCATTATTTGTGAGAGCAGGAGCTGCTGCCTCACTGTAGTGTTGAAATGACATTACAGCAAAGATGCAGCAGTTGCTGTTCATTATTACTCCCTGAATTTCATGAATGTATAACCTGCTTTATTTCACTTTCAGTTGAGATTTTATCTATGGGTTCTCAGCCAAATTGTGTTCACTTAAAAAAAAAGTCAATTGGCCAAACCATTTTGTTTAAAAAGCAGTGCCTGGGGCAGGAGCTGTTTTGATTGCTCTGAAATTCAGTTTTTTTCAGGTCAGAGAGTGAGAAGTGCACATAAGTTACTAACCAAGAAGAAAAGCCCCACTGACACTGAAAATTCAAATTTTGTAATTAATCTGAAAGCAGAAACTGAGAGGAGTGCTGAAATCTGGCTGCTGAATGTGTCTTTCCAACCAGATATTAAAAGATCTATTGCAGAGTTTTGTTTCTGATTGTAGGAAAAAATTAATTTCTTGATCAAAAGATTGGGCCAAAATGTGCAGTTGTTTCCCTGTCTTTACTTTCAAGGCATTACAGACTCAGCATAAGATTCTTGCTTGTGTTGTCTACTTTTATTTTGGCATCTGCCTGGTTCCAAAAGAGCCCCTCTGATAGTAGGAATGCTTTTGTACCAATTGCACCAACTGAAGTGGGAGATGAAAGGAATGATGATGGATTTTAAGTTTCACACTGTCACTTTCAAAATACTTAGTATTAAAAATAGGAAAAACAAGGTAAGGCAGGTTAACTCAAATTATTTAACTCTGCTAGTTCCTTTTAATATTTGATTATCCTGGACTGCAGCTCCCTGAGAATGAACCTTATCACTGCCAATGGATGCACCGGAACCATGGGCAAGCAAGGAGGATTATCTGTCCCTATTGTGCCTGGCATTGCATCAGGTTCCCAAACAATAAGGGATTTTGGAGATTCATGGCTCAGAGGGTTGGGAATGGGGTGTTGAACCTTTTTATCTCCAGCTTGTACCGGTTCAAGTCCAGCTGCTGGAGCAGTGACCGAAAGTTCACTCAGTGTGGGTGAGCAAGTCCAGCCTGACACCCTGCACTGGGTTGTAGAGCTTGTAGTGCTTCCTCCTGGTTGTATCTGTGGAATAGGGAGAAGCTGTGGGGTGTGAGCAGGAGCTCAAGTCTCTTGGCCCCTTTGGAGGGAAGATCAGCCATTCCAATCTGTAGCTCTCCAGTGCTGAGACAGGGCAGACTGGCAGGTTTGAACATCAATCTTCTGTTTCCTGACATGAAATCAGGATCTTAAAACTGTTTTCTTTAAAAAAAAAACAAAACAAAACAGACTTAGTATTGTTCACTACACTTGTAAGTTGGTCTGAAGCAATGTCCTTCCCCAGTGAATTTTTACAGTAATATTTTCTAAGGTAATCTAGAGTATATTTTAGTTGCAATCTATATTAAGGCAAATTATCTGTTCTGTCTGTTGCTGTGACTGAAGAAAATTATGGAAGACTTTGTTGGTAACAAGAATGCTATTTAATGAAGAAATGTGTAATTCCATTATTTATTGTTTGAGGTTTGTTTTTTGGTTATTTCTTTTAAGTAACTGACACCTAAAAGGGAACACATACATGTTTCAGGCCAGTTAAAAGCCTTTTTTAAAATTAATTTTCATCCTCTCCTGCCCTCAGGGTGGAAGGAAGTCCTCAGCCTTTTTGGCAATGCTAAGCCATCTCTTGTAGCTGGTTTCTCACCTTAATTCTTGCAAAGCACCACAGCACACGAGGGTCTGAACCTGCTGATAGTCCTGTGCACTATCTCTGGTTATCCTTGTGCTCAAGTGCAGATAAAGTAGGATTATTCATTGATAATCCTACCCAAATTTCAATAAGGGGGAATTTGGTCTTTTTTTTTTTATATTTTCAATATTGTGCACAAATGCTTTGAAGAATAAACTGACCTTTGTTTTTCATTTGGTCTAGAATGTGGAAGGAGAAGTGCATAATAGAGACTTGTGATGTAGCCTCGTTCCGTTACCTTAAAATTCACGGTTGAACACTTTTAATAAACCTTAAAAAATTGGCAAACACACCAAAGAATCAATATGAGTAAAAGACTGATCATTAACAAACTGCAAACCTCATCCTTTAAAACAAAGCAGAAAGTTTTTGTAAATATTTATGTTTATAAATGTACAGCAGAGTAAGAGTGTTTTTTAGATTATTTAATTACCATATTTCTAAACTATTTACATTATAGACAATACTTGTTAGTTTGAAATGCCTGAGTGGGTTTTTGTTTTGTTTTGGGTTTGTTTTCTTTATTTCTTTTTTTTTTTTTTTTTTTTTTTTTAAATTCACAATCACTCATGCTTGGAATAACTCTGACTTCCTTGGAATAGCGTGGAAAATTCGGTTTTCTGGCTCTGGTTGGCAATCATAGGAGAACACATCTGGACAAACTCTTCAGATAAATACCCAGAGGCAAAAGAAAAGATGTGACATCTTTACCAAGATGGGCTGGTTTGGGGGAAAAAACCTGCCCACAAGTGCAGCTTCCATGCAATGCTGTGTTACCAATACCATAATGTATTTTGTTCTTCCTTTGCAATGTAACTTTTTGCTTTGGATCAATTTGAATTTAAAAAAAAAAAAAAAGAAAAAGAAAAAAAAAAGAAAAAGAAAAAAGTTAAACTTGGTTAAAACCTATTTTTGGTTTATGTTCTGTTTATTTCTAATGTAATGTTTTAATAACATAATACCACTTTACACATTTTCTCTCAATGTTTGTCTGTCTCTTCTAGTCTTTTTCCCTTGTCCAGGGTACAGGATTCTGTAATGCATTTGGGACTCAAAATGCCCCCACAAATGGGAGTTCAGATGTCTCATGAATTGTAATCTGATTTTTTTACCAGTAAATATGGACAAAACCCTCATAGAATAGTTTGGGGTAGAAGGGACCTTAAAGCTCATCCAGTCCCACCCTGCCATGGGCAGGGACACCATCCACTGTCCCAGGTTGCTCCCAGCCCCATCCAACCTGGCCTTGGACACTTCCAGGGATCCAGGGGCAGCCACAGCTTCTTTGGGCACCCTGTGCCACCCTCACAATAAAACAAAACTCACTCTAGAACTGGGCTTTGGAGGGGGGAACAAAGTGGTCCTAAACTGTGAGTGTTTGGGTTTTCCCTGCTCAGATTCCAGCACAGCCACTTCAGGGTTTTCTGATAGGTTCACCTTTCCTCCTCAAGCTCATGCACTGACTAAGATACAAAAATGACCAAACAGAGGCTGCATTTTAGGATCTGTTTACTACTATTAATAAAGGGAGTGCATATGAATATTCCTGACACAAATAGAAACTGGAACATTTGGGTTCAGTCATGAGAAAAATGTACAAACAGAAGTTGCAGTAAGGTTTTGGACTCTAAAGAATTTGGAGAGGAAGGAGTCTAGATTTCAATTACTAAAGGATAGTAGAGGGGGAAAATGCTGTTTCCATTGCTCAGTAGCAAACTGCACAAACATCACTGGGAGAACATTCACTGTTCAACCAGCAGTTGTGTTTAGAGCTGCTGCTGATGGATTCTAATAGACTGGCCAGGCTTTGGCTGGACTTTACTGAATGCTGTGCTAAAGACTTTGTTCCTGTTTATGTATCGTATTTCCTGTTTGAGTGTTCACTTGTGAAGTTTCAAACAATTAATGGCTGATCTTACTACTTGGAAAAACCTGATTTACAAGCTGTTGACAAATGATGTGTTTAGAATATACAATCTTTATATATATTGGTAGAAGTGGGTGATAGAGAAGTGTAGTTACTTTATATGGCAAAACATGGGGGTTTTTTACCATAGTGAGTAACAAAAAATTAGAACCTTTGGAAGAAAAATTATCAGAGCAAAGAACAAGCTCTGCTGTGTCTTTTCCCAACAGGCTGGAGTGAAGCATTTAAATTATTTTTGCTCTCTCCCCTCTGCTTTGGTTGGGGATACCACCATCTCAAAGGTTTTATCCTGTTCTTGGAAACTGGAATAGGCTAAAGTTTGCTTTTTCCTTTATCACAGCACACTGAGTCTCTGCTGTAGGATGCTAGTCCTTGACTTACTAGCCAAAGTAAAGCTCAACATGTGAATTAATCCCAGGGCAATAAGAAACAAAGCAGGTATATACACTGCTTTATGAAACCATGCTACCAGGAGTTCTTCAGCCAGTGCATTCCCCAGAGAACCACAACGTGCAGCTGGAACAGCAAAAAACTGGGATGGAAAGCTGTGCTGACTTTTATTGGGAAGTCTCCAGCTGTCTAGTGAAGAAGTCAGAGCTCCAGCTGTTTCCTCCACATCTGGGCTCTCTAGTGCTGCTAGCTGCTGTTTGTGAGGTCCCAGGTAAGTTCTGAATGTTGTCATGTTTGCAAGAAGGATGTTTGACCATCTCCAGAGGTCCTTGTATAGGGTCTGAAAGCATTTCTGAGCCTTCTTCAGATTGCAGGTTTCTCATGAGGTAGAGTTGCTGTACACTTAAAACAAGTGGCTTTGAGAGTGGTGGGTGCTACAGGGTCTGTATTTCCCTCACTTTTGGCTTGATCTGTTGCAGTGATTTTACAGACCCTTCAGCATCCATTGAATAGTCCTAAAAGGAGTGAGAAAGATGAATGAAAAGAGGCTTATAGGCAGAAGGTTGTACCAGAGTAAATACTTGTAGGAGAAAATTTAGGTCTGTAAGTAACTGATCTACAGCAAAATAATCTATTTTTTCTTAAACACCCTGAAATTGGCCATAACTCTTCTGTTCTGACTTGCAAAAATAGAGTTTATTTGCAGTCTTAATAGACTCCAAATAGATCATCTCCTGTTCTGTTACAAGTAACTGGAAGTTAATGGAAATGTTCTACAAAATTCTGTCCTCATTTCTGACTTGGACCATTGTAACTCCTCTGAAGGTGGTGGTTACTCAACATTTAATCTGGTGTGAAAGAGCAAATAATTGCTTTGGATGGTCAGCTTGCAGTCTTGCTCCTTGTTTTATGGCCTAATGAGGAGAGTATTTTTGGAAGGTATTTGCGAAACACTTTGTGAAGGAGCACTAGGAGGGTTTCTGTAGTTCAAGCCAACTTTATAAGCAGCCAACAGACAATTTTATTTTCCTCCTGAAAACATTGCCTGTTTTGCTAGAGTTACTTAAACTCTGATATCTAGTCCTCAGTTGATGAGATATTTCAGTTGGATGTTCCATTCCAAATCTTGAGAAACTTAGCAGGTCTGCTTATTCTCTAATACAGCAGATTGAAGTAGATCTGCAATAAAATGTAAACTCATTTTATTTTAAAGAATTAATTTTAAAGCCATTAGAGATTAAATTTTATATACATTAGCATAACAGCAGGTTATGTTCTTTGCTGAATGTGTGATTGCTTGCAGTCTGCACTCACAGTGTGTTTAAAATCCAAGGGGTGAGTTTGAATAGCATCTCTGGATGCTGTGGATCTGAACTGTCACATCTGCCCTTGTAAATCAAATGTGATGCTGGAAAAAGTTACTGTCAATGTCTTGTCAGTCTCCAAGCCAATACAAGAGGGATCTTTAGGTTCTCATCTGTTCCTACCTGGCTATAGCATTTGCATGGAGGAATAGAAATTTAGATTCTGCTTAGTCTAATGCTTGATTTTCAAACCTCAGAGTACCCAACTGCAGGATGTGGGATACTGAAAATTACTTCCAAGCTGTGTCTGTCTCGAGCAGCCCAACTTGAGATCCATCCCCTGGCTCTCTTGGATATTGCTCATCTCATAATGGGTTTCAATATAGCTGCTAGGAAGCAAAACCAAATAATTTTTAGAGAGCAGTCAATCTGAAAATAAAGTGCCCAGGATGTTTGGTAGGAGGATGAAGTTTAGATGTGTGTGGGATTGTGTGAGGGAGAGAGCAGAAAATGTGCCTTTTGATCTCACAGAAATGTTTGGTATGTGGGTTGTTGGGCTTAGAAGTTTGAATGTCCTTAATATAAAATAATCTGTGTGAGTATTTGAGTCTGTTCCTTTTCAACTTTGTGTGAGTTGTTTAATGGCTAGTGAGCCAGAAAAACATCAGTGTTTTCTGGTGGTTCAGGCACCCTCCTGATGAGTGGAAGACTTGAATTAAAAGTTCCCACTCTGAGCCAGGCAAAGCAATTAAGGATGGGGATTTGTACCACAGAGAGAGAAAATAACAAAACTGTTACACAATCTCTGAGACTGACCCCAAAAGGTCATTCAAAGCAGGTTCCCAGCTGGATGGAGACCAGTCCTGATGTCTCCTGCTCTTGTGAAAAAATGACTGAAGCTCATGAGGCTTTTTTGTCCCTTACTTATCTGTAATCCACCTGAGAAAATTGACCCAGGCCTCTTCTGGTTCCCTGAGCACTTTACCTTGAGCTCTGGTGTGTTTGTGTTTGGTGCCATGTCCGTGGAGGTGCTCAGAGCCAGGCTGGATCCCTTGGAGCAGCCTGGGGTAGTGGAACATGTCCCTGCCCATGGAAGGGTGGAATGAGATGAATTCTCAGGTCCCTGCCAGCCCAAACCAGTCTGAGATTCTGTGGGCCCCCATCTCCTTCCAGCTCTTGTCCTTGGTATCAGTCTGACTTCTCCCTCTTCACCACTTGTGTTCCACACCTCACTGAGGAGGATGGGGATTGAGACATTCCTGGCAAAGGAGACCATCCTAGCAGGTGAATTGAAAGGTATCTAAGTGAAAAAATCTAATGTGATGTAAGTTTTTGGGATATTGCTCAGGACTTTGCTTTCTTGGCTAAAGACTCAACACTTTTTTACATAAAACCAAAATATCTTACCCTGCATTTTCATTGACTTCAATTCCAGTGTTTCATTCCAGATCACTGATTTATCTTATGTTTTTTTTAAGACTCTAACACTTAGAAAAGCTCTTTTACATCACAACCAGTTACCATTTTAATGAATCAAACTGATTAAGGGCACAAAAATTGTTACAGTGACATATCTGCATTATTAGTAGTATATCCTGTAACTCTGCTTTTAATTTGTTCATGTCCAAGTAAATTAAATTAAGGGGCTGTTTTAGGAGTCTCATCAGCTGTTTTCAGTGAATAGTAGAAAACACTTTAATGATTCCAAATAAGAATTCTTTGAAAGGTGTCCAGAGAGGGGCAGTGTCAATCTTATCTGGTAAATAGCTTCAGATCATCTTTGCTGCAAATTGAATCTTGTGGTTTGTGTTTTCTTTTTCCCGAGCTTGGGTACACTGATTATTTTTCTCCTCAAGCCATTTTGCCAGAATTTTTGAAATCTGCCATTTTGAGCAAAGAACTTTGCTCAATTTAAATTGCTTTCATGATTCATTGATCTTCCTTCAGTCTTGATAAGAGAGCAACTTTTAATGAGAACAGACCTCTTGTTTGAAAAGGCATTTTTAATGCTCCCTATATTTTGCCTGGATATTTGATATTTTGTCCAGTATTTTGTTAATTTGTAGTTGTCTTGTCAATGAAGTGGCTTTTTACCAGATGCATGAAGCATAAAAGTTATTAGTTGTATTGGTATACAGCTGAATTTGCTGGCTTTGAGTATTTCCTGTTCTTCATAAATACTTGTATAATCTGTTGTGCAGGCTCAGCTGTTCTTAATTCTAATGTGATTCATATTGTGCTTAGAAATCTGACATTCTTGGCTTGTCAGAAATATTAATATATGTTAGTGCCATATCTATCGAAAATTGACATGTTTTGTGCAGGGCCTTAATTTTCACTTCTTTATATTGCAGCATTCCATATTGAGCAATGCAGCTTTGTTTGCTTTTAAATTTCCCTCTCACCTTCAGCCCTGAGAAACCAGAAATAATTAGATTATATCTTTCTCTTGGCTCGCAGAGTTTTCACTTGCAGTGAATTATGCCATGCAAAACTATCCCTCCAGTGAGAATTTGGTTGTCATTGTTAAGAGCTACATCTGGACTGTGTAATACTTCGTGTGTTGCACTACAAAGAGTCTTTGCCCGTGGCTCAGTCAGAGCTGTACCTCACCAGAGAGTGGGAATAGCTCTTTCCTCTGCCAAAAATGCCACAATTCACCTCCTCAGGCCTTTCTGCTCTGAATAAGGCTGCTGGACAGACAAAAATGTTGCTTTAAGCCTCCAAGACTGAAAGACCCTAACTCTTAACAGCCCAAAGTATGACAGGAGTGTTGACCTCCTTGTGGACAAGTCCTGTTTCTTCAGTGGGTGATGGAAGGCCAGACTTCCATCTACTTGAGCCAAATACTTTATCCTGGTAGCTGGATAAAAGTTCAGCTTCAACAAAGAAGTTTGAATGCACCTTTAAGGTCTGTATGATGGTGAATGAAAAGCCTTTTCTCTTCAGCCCCTTCTGTGTTTAATTACCCAACCGCAGAGGAGCTGAAGCTTTTGTTTCCAGGTTGAGTCCTGATTTCAGCTGGGAAGTAATTAATGTTGCTGTCTCTCTGTACACTCTTTCATCTTGCTGATGATATCATTTTCTTGTATAATCATGGGAATAGTAAATGATTCCTATTCAGGCTTCCTCTTTAGAATCAGGCTTAGAGATTCCCTCGCTCCCCACCCTGGTTTTGCTGCTGTCACCTCTCACACCTAGTCTCCACTGGTACAGACCCACCTGGTGTTCCCTGAGGCTGTTTTGGTTCTGGTAAGGCACTGCAGACACTTCTATGGAGGATTCTCTTGGTTGTGAAGTGACAAAGAAGCAGTGCCACTTGGTTGCCCAGAGAAGAACACAAAAAATGTGTGGACTTTGATTTGGGGTGTTGGTTTGTGTTCTTGTTCTCCCCTTATCTTCAGGGTCAAGAGACCATCAAGTGCTCCAAGCAGAAGTGCTCCTGTTGACAGAAACCTGCTGGTTGCTCCAATTGCATTAAATTCTTCCTTACATTAGAGCCATACTCAGAGCTGGTGCTGGAGAAAACACTCTTACTGAAACAAATCTGGACTGATACTGGATTGAGGTAGCAATTAGGTGCTGTTTTTTCTGTCCATGCAGAGGAAAATGCACAGCTTGAAGCCTCTTGTCTCTTAGAGTTTCCTGTCCTCTCCCATCTCCTTTTCCCAAATCTATTACGGAATCAGCAAAGTCAACCATTCTGCATTAAAAAAAAATCTACTTGGAATTGAAACCTTGGCTGTCTGTTTTGTGTACTATTAAGAAACTTAGGGGTTTTATTGTGGTGTGTAAATGAAGTCTGGCTCCACAGCTGGCTGTCCGTGTCGGGTGGTGGCATCTGTTCCGAAGGCAGGAGATGAGCTGACCCTCGGTGAAGTTCCCTTGACTCATCTGCCTTACCAGAACATACCCCAGCACAGAGATGTCATGGCTTTGGAGCAGGATTTATTCTCAGAGTAGCTTCTCACAGCTGCCTCTTATTCCTGCCTTGCACAGATGTGAGGTTACAGTAGGGTTCTTCCCCAAAATGATGGATTGTCACCATGATCTTGACTTCTGCTCCCACGGAAGTTCACGGCCATAAAAAGCACTTTGTTCAAGAGTAGTGGCTGTAACAAATAAGCTCAGCTAAACCCTTGCTTTTTCACTTTTACTGATTCCACTCTTCTGCTGTATGTAGCAGTTCATACAGAGAATTAGATTTCAGTGACTTTGTTTAAACCTCCTTATCCTTGTCTAATTAAACTGAATGCTTTAAAGATGATTCATATAACTTGACACCCTTGTATCTAAATGCTCGCTCTTTTAGATGGAAAGTGAAGGAAATGTGCAGACTAGAAATTCAAATGGGTCTTCCTTTCAGTTACAGGAAAAAAGAGGGGCTTTGGGGGTTTAAGTATTTGCTTAAGCTTACACTGGAAAGCACTGTGCTTTTCCAAGATCTGGTGTAATGATAGCCAGCTCCCATAAACACAGTTTCCCATAAAATGTTTCTTAAAGGGAAGAGTCCAAAAGTTGTGACCTGTTTCAGCACAGAGCAGCTTCACCACCTGCTGCAGAGAGGCACCAGCATGTTTTGGAGGCTGTGGCTTCATCCTTTGGCATGACCACATTTTGAGAGGTTGGTAGGACCTGGGGCTAGGTACAACCTTCTCCCAATTCTACCCATCTCCCCATGCTTCCAGCTTTCTGTTCTTGGAAATTATGGTGTATCCCTGTGAAGAAGTTGGTGGAAAAAAGGAGCAGGACTGTTTGGTGCCCCCACCACAGGACAGCTCTGGCCTTGTGTCAGATTTTTTCAGATTTTGTCAGCTTGGTCAGCAAGGACACATTGAAATGCAAGTTTTCTGCCATGTAATGAATGCTTCTTGCAAAGCTACCAGGAATGGCTTGGTTTTGCATAACATTTTGTGTACTGTGCCTTCCAAAGGCGTGGTGTGAGTAACAAAGGCAGGGTTGAAAGATGCCATGGGTTCCCTTCCTCCTCATGGCAGGACTTAATGATATAAAGAGCACAGTATTTCATTGATGTTTGTTGCCATTTCTGCTTGTGGGCTTTTCACAATACTGTGGTCAGGAAGATGACAAGATAAAGGATGACTAGTGTAGATCTGCTCCCTCTTGTAAAATAGGAATAATTCCCTTTTCTGATTATATTTCCTCTCCCCTCCCTTGGAAAAGATGACTCAGAAATCCTTGACAAAGGAAATAAGTTCATTTGAATTTGTATGGAACCTTGAAAAGCCACTCTTATAAAGTCCTGTTTGGAGGCTTTCAGCAGTGGCCTTTGACAAGATCAGGAGGCAAAACTGAAACTCATGGTCCAGATCCTTCAGTGTCAGTGGGTTGCCCTTGGCTCTTGTTCAGTATTCCAGATGGAAAATGAGACCATTACTCATTCTTGGGGGCTTGCTGTGGGATCCAAATCTTCAATAGCTGTAACAGTAGAAGTCTCTACCATACAAGGAAAAATTACTGTTAACTAATCTCAAAAAAAAAAAAAAAAAAAAAAAAAAAAAAAAAGCCAACACAAATCTACTTTTTTTCTCTTTGGAGGTGAGAAAAGGAAGTGGCTGAATTAATGCAATTACTTATTTCACTGTGCCTTTACAAAATTTCTAATGTTCTTTTAAGTAAGGAATTGTATTCAGCCTTCAGTTGATAGTGTGTTCAATGATGGTTGTGTGCATTCAGAAGAAAGACTTCTCTTCTTTGAAGCAGAAGTCTCCAGCAGATACAGAGATGAAAATGTGCCTGTTCTCAGTCCTGGATGTGTGTTTCAGGAGCAAAATGGTCATTCTCTGCTCTCAGCATGATGTGAAAACTTGCAGGGTGCTGAAAACAAGAGCAGTGGTTTTATCACTACATTTTGGGTGTAGAATAGGTGCATCTGCATGAATAAACTGACATTGCATCAATGGGCTCTTTATGCCAAAAGAAACTCTGCCTGCCCTTGCCAAAAGTTAATGTTTGAGTTGCCATCAGATTTGCAAGTGTTCTTCTGAATTCAGGTATTCAAACTTGGCTCTCCATAATTCATTCTGCTCCACTGTCACTGATACCAACAGTTTTTCCCATTAATACAACTCAGAAAAATGTGGCAAATCTTTGATTTTTCCTTTTGGATTGGTTGTCTTGAAATACAAGTTCCAAGGAGCAACTTAATGTGCCTTTAAAAGATGCCCACCTGCTTTTGGGCACGAGTAGGGAGGAGTTGGACCCAATGTTCAACAGGAGGGCAATCTCTGAAGTTTGGAAAAATCTCTCAGAGTTCAGGGTGCCAAGTTATTTCAGTAAATCAAGTTTCTCTACACTGAATTAACTATGTTTTTAAAAGCCATTTTAAAGCCATATTTAGAGAAATAATATAATGTATGATAAGTCTGGTTTTGTGTTTCTTTTATTTAAATGGTTCTCAAAATAACAGGTGGCAATAGGAAGGCAAATAATGGAAATTGTATGAGGCCATGCCTTGAGAAATACTTTTTCCTTACATCAACATTTGAGTTTATTTCTCCAGGGTTGAAATCTGACAAGTGACTTCTGCACTTTTTTCCTAATTTTTTGCCAGTCTGCATCCATGAAACTCAGCACTCCGTCTCTGTAACTTGTTTATCTGGCCCAAACCCTGACATTTCTACTATTAAAAATACTTTTATTTCATTAAAAATACAAGGAGCAGGGGGAGATTTTGCAGATAATCCTTGGACAGGGTCACTTCTGGTATTTTTTGAGTGAGTTGTTTTTGCTAAATAGCCCAAGAGCCCGTCAGAGCCTGGGAATCGGCGCTGGATCGCTGCTGGCAGCCACTCCCGGGGTCCTTGCCCAGGCAGGGGACAGGGCACAGTGTCACTTGGCCCTGCCATGGCTGCTCCTTTCTCATGGCTCCACACGAAAGCTGAGCCCAAGTTTTCCAGACTAAACATTCGAGATGTGTGGTGTCCATTTGAGGGTCAGGAAGGACTGGGCTCAGCCTGGGGCTGTTCCTCTGTATCTTCCTGGTGTGTGCTGGAAGTGTGCATGTCTGGTAGAGTCTTTAAAGATGCATAATCTCTATAATGAAGCCTGCTCTTAATTAGCAGTTTGTTTTAATATGCACATTTGCATTTTGAGTTCTGCCTTCCAGCCTGTGTAACTCAGGGCTGTGTGCTTGCAGCAGTTGCCTGAATACTGAGGGTTTTCCTCCCAAACCACCATTCCTTATTGAGGGTTTCTAACACTTTTTTGAATATAAGCACAGTGGTTAATGGATTGTTCTCTGCTTGAGTTCACTTCAGGCAGTTATTTGCATGCACTCTTTTTTGTAATAACAGAATTAGAGGGTGTGTTAAAAAGACTCACAAGCAGCAGATGAAGCAATAAACAAGCAAAGAGCATTTGTATGCAAATGCTCCAAGTGCTTTGTCATGTTCTGGGATCTGTTAGCCACCTCTGTGCTTCCAAAACTTCATCCCCATCAGCTCTTTGTGCTGAGGCTTCATGCCAAAGCCTGGTGAAGTCAGTGGGGCTTCCCACCCACTGGTGGGCTTTGGACTTGGGTCTGAGAGAGGAAAGAAGCAAATTGTTACCAGCCACTCTGATTTTGCCAGGAGCTTCCCTGTACTAGGAAGGATTTTCCTGTGCTGGGAATAAAACCCACTCACAAGAAGAATAGTCCAGCTTTGGAAATTTTTGTTGTCGCCTGTATTGGCCACTGGCTCGATCTGGTGACCTCCAGAGGTGAAAGCATTGAGCCTGTTCTGCCTGCATGAGACAGCCAGCAGCCCCTCGAGATGAAGCTGGGAGAGATTAGCAGTTTTTGTAACTTCTGGCAAAAAAAAAAAAAAAAAAAAAAAAAAAAAAAAAAAGAGGACAGGAAGCCCATTGACCAGTGTGTCAGAGCTCAGTTTCGTTGTATATAGTGTATGAGTGTGTTGGGTTCACCATAAATTTATCCCTGAGGTTTTCAGAATAGGTGATTTCCACCCTTCTCCCCCATCCCTCATGCCTACAGTGTCTGGTGTAAGCTGTGAGAGCCCTGAGAAATCCCTGTGTTCCTCAGCTGAGACAAGCTGGAGCACTTCCAAACTCTGTCCCGCCAGTGCTGTTATCTTTTTATTACCAGGAATTGCAAGGTGCTGTTGTGCTGCTGGGAATGAGTGAAATCTGTGTTGGTTTTATGTGGCTTTTGAGTCGTTCCAATGACTCTAATAAGCTGCTTTGCATTATAGGACAGGCAGATCAGTATCTCAGGAGACCTCCTAAGTTTGGCTCTTTTTCCTTGGGCTTGATAAGCAGGAAGGATAGTCCCTAATGGGAGGAGAGGGAAGGAAGGAGCCAGGAGACTTGTGGCATGTGCAACCTGGAAAAGTTGTCTCTGAGCTTGACTTGACTCCATCCAGGGGAGGAAGCTGATGCTAATGGCTCTGCATGAGATAACAAATTATCCTGGAGCATGTGTTTTCTGTATTCATTACAATATGTCTTGGGGGGTGGAGGAACAGGATGTATAGTGTGTGCTTATTTCTGGAGCCTCAGGAGAGCTACCCAGATGTTGAAAAGAAGTAAGGAAGAGCTGGAGATAAAGGAGAAAGACCTCCAGGGTGGGACTGTAAAAGCTGATCCAGAATAGGAGTCATTGTGTTTTGCTCACAGTCACACCAGCTGGCTTCAAGTGGCTTTCCAGAGAAGCTGTGGACAGTAGGAGGATAAATAAGGAATTTGGTCCAAAAGGGTGAAACAAAAAAAAAACCCTGAGATGTGCATTACACCCAGAAATAATTATTTAGGCAAGCTGTCCTGAAGAACAGCTGCTGGGTAGCTTGTCCTAGTGCTAGCCCGAGGTGTAGCTGGAAATGTGGTGATGCTCTGTTTGTTGAGAGTTGTTGTGCAGTTGTTTTAAACAGGTTTTAAAGGAAGCACTCTGGTAATCCCATTGCCACGTGTGCTGGAGCTGATTGCTTCCCTGCTTGGCTGTCAGGGACTGCAGCAATGACTGATGGAACTCACCACACTTGATCATTGTGTGCTTGCAGTGTATGTTTTTTTAATGAATTATCCCATTCTGGTCCTTCCCCAGGGCTTTCCCAAGGCTTTCCTTCTGTCCAGTGTAGGCTCTCTGCAAGGACAGCAGTAGGGTTGGTGCAGCAGCCCCACTGACCCAGTGTGGTTGCCTGATGATGCTTCCTTTTGTTCTTACTTCCCTGGTGATGTTTTGCTATATTTTAATTTAATCTCTGCTGAAACCACAGTTCAGGATCTCTTCTGTTGCCTGAGCATGTCATGCTTTCTTGTCCTAATCAAAGGGTATCCATTTCTCTCTGCATACACACTACTGTAGAAAAAAACCCTACAAATTAAAAAAAAAAATTATCCAGGCTTCCCTACCATTCCCTGTCATTTTGTGTACTTGCAAGGCTCCAGATGCTGCTGCTATTACTAGGTAAGGAAAGCCCAGAACATCTGGCTTCTTGTGAGTAATATTGTGGTTTAGTTGTCCTGAATTCAGTGAGTAAACTCTAGTTAGTTAGCTATTCCCAAAAAAAAAACTTGTGAGATAAGGAGTTAGGACCCCATTTCCTGCTGTGACTGGTCTGTTCCCATGTCCTTGCCTTTCTCACAACTGCATTTTCAGAAGTGAGTTGTGCCTTAGCAAAGCCCTTCTTGGCACAAACTTCTTGGATGCATCAATCAGTCAAAGAAATTGGGGGGGCACAACCTTTCCAGACTCCCAAAGGAGGTCAGTTCTCACTCTTCCTCTGCTCCAGGCAAAGCAAAGATAATCTACAGGGGTACATTTTGATGGCTTCAGCAAAATACTTGAAAATGGCAGAATTTTATCCAAACTGTGGTAACTCCTTGCATTGGTTGGGGTGAAGTGGGTGGTGAGGAGAGTAAATCAGCAGAGAGCTGTGAAGGCCAGGATGATGGGCAGTGCAGTGCAGCTGACAGATAATGGGGTGACATCATCCATTTCCTGGAAAATGAGACGTTTCTGGCCAAATTATTCCAGACCCCAAGTGCTTCAGTGAGCTGGAGAGTTCCTGGAATGTTTTAAGCAGATATTTCAGTAGTCTAGGTGTAATGTGATTAAGGATGAGTAACAGCAAGATATGAGTCAAGATGAGGATTTCTGGTAACTCTTCTGTAGGCCAGTGAGAATCTCAGGCAAGAAGAGAGAGGGAGGCTGAGAGAGATGGCCAAGATGTGAGAAGCATTTAAGTCATTTAACCTTTTCCAAATGAAAGTGGAGAGCTCTAAATAAGATTTTTTTTTTCCACTCTATAGAAAGACTCATTAATTGGAAGTATTGAAACACCCAAAAATTCTATGAGGGAGGTGAAGATTAGGGAACAAGACTGGTTTGGAAGAAGACTGCACTGCTGAGATTTTGGAAAAGGTGATTCTTGCAGTTTGCACAGTAAGGAAGATGATTTCTGGCTAGTAGTTTCAGTTACCTTCTGTGGATTTGATGTTGATGTCCATTTGTAACACAAGGACAGAGACCTTAGGGACTGGCTCACCCTTGGTGCTGGAAGGTGGAAAGAGACTCACTGAGTATTGCAGACAGCTCAAGACCAAGAGGGATTTTACTTGCCAATTGTTTGATTCCAAACTTGAATTGAAACAAATACTGGACAAGGAATTTGTACATGTATTTCCTCGGTGATGAATATAAGGAAGATGCTGCACAAGGTTTGGTACCTCGTGGTGGGAGGATGGAGGAACTGCTCCAGCACTGAGATGAGGATGCTCTGAGCAGACACACCTGGATCACTCTTGCTGAAGCAAGTCCTTCAGAAGGGCAAGCTGGTTTGAGCTCCCCTGCTAAAGAAACCAAGAAAAATTTAGAATCAACTATAGTGGCAAAAAGAACACACAGTATCAACATAAATAAGCCTTTGTAACACATCCAACAGCTTTCCATCAATATCTTCAGAACTATAAATATAAGCCAGGGTTCTAAATGCTTCATCCAGCTGCTGAAATGCAGGTGCTGGTATGCTAAGACAGGACCTGCCTGTCTGGGCTGCTCACAGGTAATTGTTCTTGGGAGGTTCTTTAAAAGATAAAAAATGCACTTACCCACCCTGTGATGTGTGTCACACTCACAGCAGTCTATGCTCAGCATATCTGGCAAATGTGAGCTTGTCCTTTCTCATTCTTGTAAGATCAGTTGGTCAACAGTGTCTAATTATCTTGATTGTGAGTGTCTAATTATCTTGATATTGACTGTTTCAGCTTGGTGTTTACAGGCTGTCTCCTAGGAGGAGACATGGAGTGTGGGTGGATGGGGGTCAGGGAGGGCAGAGAGATGGCTGGGACTGAGTACAAGCCATAGTCTGGTTTTTGGGAAATTAATACCTTTGTGAAAGTGAAGCCCCGTGATCCATATTGAGTGTCCTGTAAACGTCAAAGGAAATCAGCCCAAAGGATGGGGAGCTGCCCAAGGAGAATCCCACTGGAGCATGTAGCCATGAGATCTCAGCTTGGCTGGGGATGGCAGCTACATGCAACACTCTCTGCTTCTGGTTTTTTATGGAGTTTTCTGGGTTCTGCAGGTGTGAATAAAGTGGATCCTTCTAAAGTGTTCAAAGCCTCATTTCAGAGCAGCAGCTCTTTGTCAGCCTGAGCAGTTGCCTGGCAGATGGAACCTCCTGGCCCCCTCCAACCTCCTGTGCGTCATCCTCATTATCACTAAATTAGCTGTGTTGTCATGTGGGATCTTAGGAAATGTGGGGTTTCTTTCCTTGAATCCAGAAATATTAAATGATGTGATGTTCTTGTTACACAAGGTGGAGGCAGGAATGGAGGTGGAGCAGAGCAGCACTCTGAGAAGGAGGAAGGAGCTGTGGCCAAAGCCTTGAAGAAACTCAAGGTAAATAATGTTTCTATTGCCCTGGAAAAACTGGCAGGTAGGAAACAAGACCTGGAATCATACACTGAATATATAAACATGTGGAGTTCTGTGCATGGTACCTAAATTCCAGGAGAGCACCTTTGGAAATGTCTATGTTCTTTCTGAAATACTATTAAGTAGAAAGCCAAGAACCAGACCATCTGATTAGGGGGCTAATAGTTTTTACAATAGAGTTGTTTTGAATTCTCACACATTATTGGAAAGAATGAAAGAAGACGTGTTGAGTGGGTTAGTCTGTGTAAATTCATGCAAGTAGCAAAATACTTGTGAAGAAGCCCTGTCATGCAGGTGCTCCTTGATCTTTTAAGTTGGTTAATGAACAAAAGCAGGTCTAGAACAGGCAGCAAAGCCTTTTGTGGTGAGCAGGACAACACAGAGACTGAATCTCCTCAGAACCTGGGAGAAATGAGAATATTTTGTGTGATTTCCCATTGAAAGGGAGGAGGGGGTGGCTGTGAGAACCCCAAGAACCTTCTGCAGTGGGTTGGGATCAAGCACAGGGAACATGGACATCCTGTTCTCTCCCTTAGCTTATCTTTTTCAATTATTAAAGACACCTCAATTTGACAGAAGCTTCTTAGAGGAATTTAAGATGAGGGCATGCATCAACATATCTGATCCCTCCTGGTGGCTGCTGCTGGTTTGCTGCATCTCCATCCCACTGCCCTCACTGCAGCATCTGCCATTGCCTCATCTGCTCTTTGCAAAGCTCCCATAATCTGGGATCTGAAAAATCCCAGACAATGAGTTTCACAATGAAATTACTGTTGTGCAGGAAACACACTTTCCTTTTCTGGCTGATTAGTTTTACCCAAATTTGTTGATGTAATAAAAAAGGAGAGAATTTTCTCTTCACCTTTTCCATTTGATTTGTCTTCATGCTTTACCTCCAGTTGTCATTCATGTACACTTTTCTATGCATGCAGCCTGTTTTTATCACTCTTCTGGTTTTATTACAAACCCTTGAGATGTGGGGAAGGGCAATTCCAGGGCTGGATGCCATGCTCAGAGCATGGGTGAGCTGTGGATTTTGTGTGAGTTACCTCAGGTTACCATCATGGTTCAAAGGCTGATCAAATTTACAGTGTCATTTTCATAGAATCACACAAGAATTTAGGTTAGAAAAGGCCTTTGAGGTCATCAAGTTCACCCACTGACCCAGCTCTGCCACGGCCACCACTAACCCATGCCCTCAAGTGCCACATCCACATCTTTTAAAGCCCTCCAGGGATGGGGACTCCACCACTGGCCTGGCAGCCTGTTCTTGCAACACTCCACAGTTCCAGTTTTGAATGCCCTGAAGGATTTTGCACTGTTGGTAAAATAATTCCTTTTGTATTCACTTTTATGAGCCAGTTATGAATATGGACCATCCACAGTGTCTCATCCTCACTGAGGATGGGGAATGCCAAGGCTTGAGCTTTTCTCACAGTTTTGTAAGATCAATTCTAAAGGAATGGGCTGACAAATTAAGAGCAATCAGAGTGGAGCAGAGACTTCAGCCTTTGAACAAGCAGATGGAGGAGGGAATCAGGGATAAAGGAGGTATTTTTAGCTAGAAATGAGTGGCTCAGTTCTCAGGGAAAAAGGCAGAAACAGGAGTATTTGGTGACAAATATACCTGACTCTATTTTTTTAGTTTTTCACTCCATCAGATACAGTCAGCCACTGGTATCACAAGGTTAAGATATTTTCTGTACTCCAGGGGCTCCATCTGCTCCTTCAAGCACTATTGCTGCTGTTCCAGTGGGGTGTTTTGATTTCAGTTAAAGTTTAATGGGTTTGGTCATTTCATCTCAATCCCCTTGCAGTTCAGCAACTACAGCAGGACCTCTTCTAAACTTCTATGACGAAATTCATGCAGACAGAAACAGCTTCCCATAAACAGACTAAATGTACATTGGGGTAGAAATTCATCTTTTGAGATATAAACAAGAGAAGGACGTGTACATGGAGCAAGGAGTGAAGCTTGGAATGTAAGTGCCTGGATGTCCAGTCCCCTCTGGATGACCACTTGAGCTGATAGAACAAGAGTCTGTGTAAGAGAAGTCCTAAAAACAAAGTGAAGAAACAACTGATTAATCTTTGTCTTGGGTAAACATTTTAATGGGAATATTTGTGGGATTTAAGTAGTTCGAAACTCACAACTTGAGGGATGTAGAAGTCTCCAAAAAGAAAGTAATCATCATAACCCTATTCCAACTCCTAGTAGTAAGAGTAAGACCAGTAGCTGGACACTTCAACACAGAAGAATTTTAGACTTTACACTGGAAAGGAAACAAACTGGGTATTGCACATCCTGAATTTTTCAGTAGCTGGAAAAAAAGGATATTCCCTTTGCACATAAGCTTCTGGGGTTTTGCCTGTGCCTGCAAGAGTGATGCTCTGACACAGGCAGGGCAGAATCAGCTGCTGAAACTTGGATTTTGTTGCCGTTGCTGCTAAGCTTTAGACTTGTTACCTGAGACATGCTTCTGTTCTTTGATTATCTACAAGATCCATTTATTAGCTTGAATTTTAGGCTGCCCAGAGAAGCTGTGCCTGCCCCACCTCTGGATGTGTCCAAGGCCAGGTTGGGCAGGGCTTGGAGCAGCCTGGGATAGTGGAAAGTGTCCCTGCCCATGGCAGGGGTGGAATGAGATGAGTTTTAAGGTCCCTTGCAAACCATTCTGTGATCGTGATTTCTTGTCTGTATGGGTTGGGAATGCAGGTATTGCTACTGTGGTGCAAAGGAAATGAAATACTTCCATAACCAGCAGCCTCTTTAAATGTTTGGTTTGAAAATACAGCACAGGATGCAGTTTTACCCAGGGCAGCTGTGTTTGGCTTTGTTTTTGAGTGTGTGCAGCTCCCTGGGCAGCTGCTGCACCCCTGCCATGGCACTTCACAGGAGCAATGAGCCTGATGCTCCTATTCCCTTTACTTCAGAGGCATTATTTTCACATTTTACAAGGCATGATCTGTGCCTTGTTAGGAGATTTAAAAAGCATTATTCCAGGAAGTTAATTTACCAAATTTCTTCATTTCCCACCCCCTCCCTTTCCGCAGGGGATGTTCTGCTCTGCTCCCATTGCAGGCTCTACCTCTTCTGAGGGTGTTTGTAAACACTGCAGATTCCCTGCTCTGCCACCACTTCCCTCCCCTAAATGGACTGTCTGAGATCAGCCCTTGCAGGGAGTGCTGCTCTGGGTTTCTTTTCTCTTTCTGTAGGGTGGCTCTTCGTGCCATCTGCAGCTCCATTCTGCTGCTCTGTTTCTCCATCCAAAAGCAGTGCCAGCTTCCTGTGCTTGCCTGAAGCTCCTCAGTTCTCACTTGTGGGATTTCTGTGACCTTCTGCAGCTCCTCTTTATTTTCTATAAGTGATTTGTCCCTGTATTGCAGACTCAGGACACCCTATCCTTACCTTTCTGATTTATTTAATTTAGAAATACTAAACCTCATTAATGAGCTCTGTCTTGGGGTTAGGATTTTTTTTTTTTTTTTTTTTTTTTTTTTTTTTTTTTTTTTGCTATTGCTAATTCACTTACAAAGTTATTTGGAAACTTTCTAGCCAGCAAGGTGTTCTGGCATGTTTGAATTAGACTTTCCTTTGCCTTCTCCAGTGCTGGAGCTCTCATGGAAGCAGAGTTACATCATCCAGCAGGTTCCTTACACAATGTCTTTTATGTTCTCCACTGTGTAACAGAGGAAAAATCATGTCATTATTCCCTCCAGATATTAAACCCCAGCTCAACTCAAAGGGGAACTATTTGGAAGGCAAACAGCTCCCTTTCTAGTATCATCAGTGGGTGCTTTTTCAATATCCTGTATAATCTAGGGCTGAAAGCACCTGTCTTCTCAGCCAGACCCACGAGGCACTGAGGCGTGACTGGCTGGAGCCTGGGCACTGGAATTCCCTCCTGCTGAGTTATTTCTTTAGCCATAATCACCAGCCACTGTTTATCTGCAATCTGACTTTACACTTGGCATTTTCTGAGGCTGTGGTGAGACTGAAAACCTGCTTTTGCACCAGTGGCAGCAGTGATGTCTGTACATGCAGACTGGCAAAGGGTCCCATCTCTGCTCCCAACCTTCCCTCTAACACCTACAAGAGGAGGAAAAGGGCTTGACACAAACCAGTAAGGGCTCTATTTGAGTGTAAAAGTTGGTAAAAGGACATGAAACACGAGCTGATTAGCAGGGTCTCAAAGACTTGAAGTATCTAGTGATTCTCTGCACAATAGTTCCTCGTGATATTCCCCTGACAGGCCAGGCTTGGTGACAGCCAAGGGGCCATACATTGCTTGAAATAATTAAGCAAAAATATCTCACACATGGCTTCTCCCTGAGAATGTGGCCTTATCAGGTTTCAATTTTATTTTGTTTTTGTTCTACATTATGGCTTGTTCTGCCTGAGGTTGGCTGTGGGGGTTGTGACAGAAGGGAGACAGAGCAGGGCACGCTTCGTTTATTTTGGAGAGAAACATCTGATTTGCAGATGAACAACTACTGAGATACATTTTTGTCACCATTTCTGACTGTAGCTCTAAATGAAGGTTATATTAATAATTGGTGTGGTGTTGTGGGCTCAAGTGTTGAGATATTTCAGTGATTGGCATTCTAGAAAGTCTTTTGGTTTTAAGGCAAACTTTAACAAACTTTTGTTGGTGCAGAAACTGAAAAGGGTTTTTATCCACTGGAATTGTCAGAATTGGTTTAACTAAGCAGGTAACTTTTGGGCAATGTTCAGTGGAGAAGGGGAATAGCCTTGTGCCTTCTTTCTGGTCTAAAGCCACTGGGAATGTTGGTGGAAGCCATGCAACCATGACCCAGGGCAGAAAAGCTGCCCAGGTCACCATAGAAATGCTCAGGAATCTCTGATTTAGTTTAAAAATAAATTTTAGAAGGCACAATATTCTTAAAAAGCTTTCCCATAGGTCATGTCTCCTCACATTAGAAACAAGGACAGATTAACTGGATGATGGATGAAAGAGGATCTCTTTGAATCTTGGTTTGGAACATGAAGAAAAAGAAGCAAATTTTTGTTTATTTTGAGGCTTGGAAAAATGAACTTGTTTGTTACATCCCCACTCCAAGTCTTTTCTTGTTTGCATAACTTTGCAGAAGGTTGAGTTTGCAGAAAACAGATGCTGACTTCAGTCCCTCAGGTGGTGTTTTGTGAGCAGTCCAAGCTGAGGAAATAGAGATGCTGCCAAAAGGAAAGTTTCACATCCCCTCTTCATCCCAGCTGTGGGCTGCCACTGGTACCTGAATCTGTGAAGTCACTGGAGAGCTGCTGCCAGCCTCGTTTTCTGGGCCTGGCTGTGCAGGGCTGGTGCTGGATGAGGGAGGAGGATGTGAGGGCAGGAGGTGGCAGGAGGCAGAATTTGGACAAAGCTTAAAATGAGCAAGGAGCTCCAGCTGTGGTGCTGGTGGAAGTGACCTTCAGCAGCAGACAACCTCTGGGCTGTGTTGTAGGAAAACACTCTCTTTTGATTTATTTAAATGGCTGTTCAGTAGCAGAACCACCAGTGCTGGGGTCTGGTGGTGCCACATTTTGAAAGGAAGCTCAGAGATCCAGCTCCTTGGAAGGATTTTTTGGGCAGCTGCCAGCTGATAACCCTGGCCACACTTTAAGGTCTCTGTGGGACAATCAAAGCCTCACTGTGGTGGAAGGGTTCTGTCAAAGGCACAGAAGAAACTGTACAAACACCTCCTCTTGCTGTTCCAACATCAGGAAAGAATTAATTAGGATTAAAAATTAATAATTTTTTACTCTTTTGGTGTTGTTTGAATGATGGTTCATCTTTTGATACCTTGAAAGCCAGCACATGGAATTAATTGAGTTGCATCATTTCATAGTGGCTGTCAAAACCTCTCAGTAGCTTCAAGCTCAGTAGCTGGAGCAGGTCATGGGACACTCAGCACTTGGCCTGCAGCTCATGGGTTTTATTGTTCCTGGGAAAGAAGAGGAGCAGTCACAGGGAAATCTGGTGGAACAGCTGTAACAATGGATCCAGGAGCACCCACTGCACGCTCTGCTTTCTGCCCCAAAACAAAGCAAATGTGAGCATCTCTTCATTTTCTCTTGTACAACTAAAGCTTTGGGGTTTTCAGGTGAATTCTAAACTGTTCTATGAAGAGGTGTGGAATGATGGCCTTGGAGATTTTGGGAGCTTATGCCCACTATGTATGTATGGAATGTGTCTGGAATGCTGTACTACCCACCTCTGTGTGCTCAGAGTTTGGGTAGTGAACCCATCATCTCACTGCTGTTTGGATTACCTGGCATCCTTCCTAAATTAACAGGAATCCAAGGAAGCTGGGTTGCTTCATTTGGTTTTGTTTCATTAACAAGGTGTCTTGTCTCTGAAAGCTGGAGCTGGAATCTTCCAGTACAGATTTGCTGGAGGTGCTGGTGTCTCCCTGGTCTGCTGGAGAAGCCCCTGGCATGGAGTTATTCTTTCCATATTGTCCATTTGCCAGGACACCTGCAGAGTGACCCTGTGGACCTGCTGTCCCTGGGGCCACATGGCTGGAGCATAAAACATGGAGCATGATGGTTCCAGTGCAGGACTGAGGAGACAATCTGAGTTTTCCCTTAAAATAAACCCAATATCAAATGGGTTTGTTTCTATCCATCTGTTCTCCCAGGACATTTGGACACACCAAACCAAGTTCAGCAATGTGAGAAGGGTTAGGTTCCAGTCTGGATCCTCAGCAGGTTTTAGTAGAATTGTCAAGTGGGTGAACAAAGGGAACCCAAATTTGGTGTTTCCATCACAGACAAGGTTGGAGGAGCTGGAGTTATCCCAGATTGGTGTCCATCAGCCTGGGAATGCTGGGGATGGATCACACAGAGCCCTCAGGAGACTGCAGTGACCCAGGGCAACAGGAGCAGGAAGATGAAATTTAAGGAGTAAAAACTGGGAACACAGGATACAAACTTGAGTGAATGAGTTTCAATCATTCCTTCAGTACAAGCAACGTGGACTGCTGAGTATTCTATTTAGTTTTCTTTTCTTTTTCGGTTTGGCTTTTTTGGTTTTGGGTTTGTGGGGGGGGTTTTGTTTTTTGGTTGGTTGTTTTTTGTTTTTTTTGAGGAATGGGGTGTGAGATTAGGTTCAAGTGTTGTTAAAGGCTCAAGTACTGAGGGCCCCTGCAGAAAATGAAGTGCTCAAGAGGATGGCCATTTTCATTAAGTGGACCTAATCAAGCATAGATGATGGGGAGTTAGACCATCTCTGAAAATCATGATGTGTGTCACATAAAAGGGTTGGAGACTTACTGTTATAAGTTTATTTAAGTGAAGAGAGATTTGGCTTCTTATGGATTTGAATCCTTCTAGGGACTATTGGCATGGAAAATTAAGAGGGATTTTGCTGGGGAGGTGCCTGGAGGCATTGCCCCTGTCTTGGTCATATTTATGCACACAAAAAGAACCCAAAACAGGATAGTTAACCTCTCAAACTTCTCCAAGGCATTGAATAGAGGCTTGTGTTTCACTGAGAGAAAGCAGGATGTCATCTGCTAGAAAAGCAATTTCATATTCTTTATCATGGGCTGGGATGCCCAGAATCTCATTTAAGGCTTTGAAGTGCTCCAAACCCTCCTGCATTATCACCAAATCCCCTCCAGTGAAGGTGTTCAGGGCAAGGCACATATCTTAAAGGAAACAGCCATGCAAGGAGCCTTCCCTGTGATAGCTGAGACATTTGTGCAGACATTGCAGAGCGAAATCTAAAACTTCCTCGGCTGCAATTAAGTAAATCCTGTGTCCTACAGCACTGAGATAATATCTCCACAGAAATGCTTTTTAAAAGTTTCCTGTTTCCATTGTGTTCTCAATCCCCATGGGATAATATTCTCATTCACTAAGTCTTGGGCCCTTAGAAAAAAATAATAATTAATACAGCTGTGAGTCAATGGGATTCCCCAAGTTTCTTTTTTGGTTTTTCCTGAAGGAGCATTGCAACACATGGTTTATTTGAGCAATCTGGGGGGATGCTGGGTTTCTCACACAGTTGGCTGAGCCCAGGGACATGAGAGGGAGGCAAGGGAAAATGTGGATTCTCAGGATGCACATCAGACCCTTTTATCCCACACTTTGTCTGCATTGGGAAAGGTTTTTCCTCTCTCTGTTCCCCCACTCTGTGTTTTTGGGGAAGTGCTGTCTTGTGATGAGCACACTGGTACCTTGTACATGTGGAATCAGTCCCAGCTCTGCTCTGACTCAGTGAATGACTTCTCCTGCCTCAGTTTCTCCAGCTGTAACAAACGATGACCAACACTAGGGCACAAAAATAATAGCACAGTTCCCAAACCTTTTTAACCCACTTTTTGTGCATACCCCTGGCTCTCTACCCAGCTTGGGAGCCAGCAGCTCATCCTTCAGGAGGATTTTGAGCTTCTCCAGTGAAAGCTGGTGGACAGTGGAGCCTTTGTGCAGCTGGCTGTGGCAGATGGTGTCTGGCTCTCCAGAGGAGCCCAGCCCACAACTGAGGGTTGGGCTCTGCCTCCCTGATCTGCTGGAGACTCTGCTCTGGAGTGAGTCTTAGAGGAGACTGCTGTGTTTCCCAGGGCATTTTGGATCT
This sequence comes from Oenanthe melanoleuca, assembly GCF_029582105.1. NCBI lineage: Eukaryota > Metazoa > Chordata > Aves > Passeriformes > Muscicapidae > Oenanthe > Oenanthe melanoleuca. Next base: position 14,700,399 of record NC_079344.1, read on the forward strand.
GCTGCTCCATCCCAGGGAACAGGAGAAGGAGGAGAAAATGGTCCATAAAATTTCCATTACTCTGAAAAGCAGAAACATCTGTTGGAGCTTGTGAGTGAGGTTGGAAGTGGTATTTACCAGCAAGAAGCTGGCATCTCATCTGCTCAGACCCTCTGCAAAATAACTGCTGCTTCCTCCCATGGAAAATAACGTGGAGGAATCTCTGAGTCAGGATCTGCCCCAGGCACTGAGAGGCAGCAAACTCCTCACTCCTAGCCAGGCTGTGTGGAGGGACCCACAATCCTGGTGCTTCTGCCCAGGCTCTGATCGAGGTGCATCCCATGAAATCCCAGCTCAGCAATGGCTGTTTCCAATAACAGCCTGACATAAAGTCAGCTGTTCTGCATCACACACTGTGCTTAGGAACTCAGCTCTTTAAAGCAGAGTTTCAGAAAGCAAGCTGGATTTTTAATTTTTTTCTTTTTTAAAGGAGGGAATTGGAGGAAGTGGTAAAGTTCCCAATCTATCCAGAGACCTGTGGTTTCTCCATTCCCAGGTAAAATGTGTGTTAGGGAAAGGGCAATGTCCTGCTTTTTAAGACAGAACCTTGAATCTGCATGATGCTTTGTGGCTCTACATAGTGCCCATGACTGCCTCTTCCATGGCAATTTTGGTGCTAAAATGGCAAACACCTCTGTGATTGTAGAGCTTCCCCAGCAGAAGCTGCTAGAAGTTCCCTTTTCCTCTTGCTAATCCAGTGGAGTCCTGCTGTCCTGGCTGTGTGAGGTTCCCAGAGTTCTTCCAGAGCCTGATAAATCACACCTCAAATATGGAGAAATGACCTGCACATGGGTAAGTCAAACACCCACCTGAGTTTTAAAAGAATGAGATGTATGTGTAGGTCTGGGATAGGTTTGGTTTCTCCTCTTGTTTCTTGGTTTGGTCCTTCCCCAGACTGCAGGTAAGAGCAGGTGTCTTACTCCTCTGGGTATCCTCTCCTGCCAGGTGGGGGTCTGATGGCAAATTTGTCATATGAAGTAAGGCAGGAAGGCAATTAACATCCTTGGCTTTCATCACAGGATGATTTGCCAGCTGCTTCCCCCAGTCTGTTTTATTGTGAAGCATCTCATTAAAAAGCAAAAGGGATTTAAAAGGTGGTTTGAAAACCAGAGGTGAGAAAGGTTCTCCTGTGTCTGTGGTGTGGTGTTTCATGGCTCAAGTCACTTATTTGCTCACATCCCTGCCCTGCTCCAAGAGCTTGGATGAGCACGAGTCAGTGTGAGCTGAGCAGAGGCTGCTCCTGCTCTGAGACTTTGGCTGGTTTTGGAACCAAACCCATGGTGAGCTCTGTGCCTAAACTGAGCTGATCACAGGTTGATTTAGCAGGTTATTCCCTTGGCTTTGTGCAAATCTGATTGAGCCCTGGCTCTGTGGGTGCTGCTGCTGCCTCCTGGCCATGCAGGGCTGTTGGAGGTGCCTGGCCCAGGGGGCACAGGGGTGCTGAAGGTACCAGGGAAGGGGCCAAGTCTCTGACTAATCCTCATCCCCCTGCCTGGGGCTGGTGCAATACTTCAAATCTGTTTTTTCTCCCTTCCACCTGTGCTGCACAGCTGGAGAGTGGTTGGAGGTGCAGTGGTTTAGGGGGTTCTGTGCATCCCTCTGGAGCATCCAGGCTGAGCACTGTTGGGTACAACAGCCCAGGCTAAGCCATTAGAGTGACTGTACATGGCATTTCTCTCTGTCCTTTTGCCAGGTTTTCTTCTGAGGATAATATATGTGAATGTTGGCTAACAATGTCAAGGACTGCTGGAGGAACCCTTGCAAATGACCCATTTTTTTAGTGAGATAATCTGTGGGTTATTAAAAAGACATATATTTAAAAATCCTAAAGTCAACAGATTTGCATGAAAAATTGTCTGCCTTGCCTGGCTTGCTTGACACTTTGGCTGTCTCAGAACAGATGGGACAGCATCCAGCTGTGGGAAAGGAAATACATTTAATGTTCATATTGTGGCCATTGAAATGTGAGGGGCACCAATGGGCTCATGAGGAACCACTGGGAAAACCCCCAAAGCCTATCAAAGCCTAGGCTGCATAATTTTGACATAACAGCACTGCTTGGAGTAGCTGAGCTAGGTCTAATGGATGTCCAGGCTGCTCTGCCCTGTCATGAGAGATTAGGTTTGATTAAGACCAGTTTGTCTCAAGAAATCATTTGTCCCTGCAGGTCCATGCAGGATGTTCTTGTGGGCTTAAAGGAGAACCTCTGAGGAGGCAGAAAGCTGGTTCTTTCTGGAGAGAGAAAGCATGAGAGACAAATGGATTGAGAAGAGAGAAAGTGCCCTCAACTCTTCCTTTTTTCAATAATGTTGCTGGTAAAAGAGAGTTCTCCTGGTGGAATCAATCTCTTGCTGCCCTGGTGGGTAGGAGCTGCTTTGGCTTTGTGGTGCTTTCTTGGAAGTGTGGAACCAATTCCAAAATAATTCATTCTGTGTGAGAAAACTCAAAGGTGAATTAAAAACTTGCTTCATCTGTGCCATCCCTCTTCCCTGCCTTCCCCAGGGAGTTTTGGCAATGAGGGCAACATCCAGGCCCAGGAGATGGCCCTGCAGCATAGAGAGACCCTCTCTCCCTGCAGCCCCTGCCAGGCAGGTAGAGTCACTATACTCATCCAGTATTTCACAGCTCCCCTCTTCCATGTTTATTCCCCTCCTTTCACTTAGAGATGAGCCTGGATTTACCCCTTCCTGGCTCTTGATAAAGTTGATCAATGGACCATCTCAGCCATGTGCAGTGGGCAGAACAAAAGCTCCTGAGTGTTCAGATCCACCTCCAAACTGCACAGCTTGAGCCCATCTCCACGTTTAATTACTCCAGACCATTCCCATGTGTCTCTGGGAAAGATGCATCCCCTCATCTCTGTATCTGCTTAAAAATTCTATCAATTGCCATTTTTCTAAATCCTTCTATCAAAGAAATCCTCTCCCCTCCCTCCTAAATCTCCTGCACTTGGAACTTCAGGGAACAGAGCAGATGCAGTTTGATGCCCTCATCCAAACTAATGATTTGTTTCTGGCTGAGAACACGTTACCATCAAGGGGTTTTAATATTCTGCAGAATTTAGTGGAGGCCAATAGAGTAGGAGGGGGGTTAGATGCTCTGCCCTTGCCAAGATGTTTATGCAGCAGGAATGTTATTTATGTAAATCTGGAAGCACTCTTGAAGCGATAGCCTCGCTCTTGCATCTCAGACTTTTTTCATTAAGTCATTGATCTTTCTTCAAAAAAAAAAATTTTTTTTAAATAAAAAAAGATCCCTCTGAAAACCTAAAACTCGAGCATGAAAAGTACTTGGGGAAAAATATTTACTGCATAACTGCTCCAAACTGCCCACATTATAGAGACCACGGCAATTCCTGGAGAATGCTGGGGTAACAATGCTGGATTAGGGGTTTCACACATCCCCTCTCCTCTTCTCCAGCTGCCTCCTTTCTCCTCCTAAATGAAGTTATTGCCTGTTCCAGCATCTCACTGTCCCCTTTAGGGTGAGCCTGCTTCCCCTAAACAGGCCATGTACACACACTAAATTAAAGTATGGAATATAGGAAGTCCTGATGCCTGCAGTATGTGCACAGCACCATCCCCATCTCCAAGCTGTTCCTTTCTCACCAACCCCAAGCCCTGCAGAGACCATGTTGCTTTCATGAAGCAAACAGATTCTGGCACAACTCAGTTTGTGCTCCTGTCTTTTTTTTTTTTTTTTTTTTTTTTTTTAAGATGTGCTCTCCTTGTAAAGTTTTGAACATTTTATAAATTTCCTCCCTGTACATAACTGCTGCTCACAGCTTTGTCTGTTAAAACCCAGAATATAACAGGAAAGTTTCTCAGGATGGATTGAAAGGCACAAGGTGGACTCCTATGGATGTTTTTTGGGGGAAATCAGGACAAAGTATCAGAGCAGGGCAGCCTTGTCCCATTGAGTGCTCACTGTATATATCCATGTAATGTGTATTTATCCATATATACCATGGATATATCCATGGGAGACAGGGATATAAAGCAAATGAGGTGGTGCAGGTAGAGAAGGCCTGGATGGTGCTCAGAGCCCAGGGTCACAAATTCAGTCTCAGCTGCCTTCCCTGGACTGACAAGAATAAACAACCTGCAGCAGTACTTCTCCAGAGCTCCAATATCCATCCTGAAGAGGTTTAAAAAGTATCTCCAAAAAAGGCTAGTGGCAATTTTGGATCATTGTGTGGATACACTGAGCAAGATCAGCAAAGCTGGAGGTGCTGTGACCTGCTCAATGAAATCCCCACTGCACAAAAGACTCTCCCTGGGCAGAATTGTTCTGCTCACTGTGGCAGTCAGGAGCTGGAGAGAAGTGGATGCTGTGTTTCAGGTATTTGAATGTGATGATTTCCACCTAAGAACAGCTAACCTGTGTTCTGCAGCCAGCAGAACTGTCTCTGTGTCAATATAGTGAGTGTGGGGAAGCAGCAAGTCTGACAAACAGCACATTCCTGAAAACCAGTAACATGAAGCACTTGTGGATGGAAGGGAGGAAGGACTGGAATACCCTGGGAAATAACACTGATCAATAATGTCATCTGCTCAGGTCAGACTCCTGATTAATTGGGAAACTCTTCCTTGGAGTGTAATTCCTGTGATCTATGCAGATAGTTCACCTCACTTATCTTTTGGGGATTTGCTTTATCTGCACCAGCAGCAGAATTTGGCCATATCTGATCCTCTCAGAACCCCAGCCAACCCAAGGGCAAAATATAAACATCTGCATGGAAACCATTTTTGCAGGGCATATATGGTAATGATGGGGATTCAAAGGCAGCAGAAATGCACCTACAGATAGCACTGTGAGCATCCCAGACCACATCTCTGCCTCTTGCTCATGGATCCTTCCAAGTATAGCACATTTGTGAAGCTCACAGCAGTAGCAAAGGCAGTGAAAAAAACTGTGACAACAAGCCAAGTATTAATGCTTTTATAACCCAGCAACCCAGGCAACAGCAACAGAAGGAGTTGTTTTACAGTCAGCACCTGACTGCAGCAAGGCCATCAACATCCAAGTCTGTCCAAAGCTGAGGGAGCACAGGGAAACATCTTGGATCAACCCTCTGTGTTTTGTGGTTTTGCATCCCAAAGCTTTACTTTCAGCACAGGAGACCAGGAGTGCAGTGGGCTGGACCCACAGAGGTTGGCAGATCACACCAGATGTGCAGCTGTCTGTAAGCTCCAGCCAAAGAGCTAAAATTAGCTTTTAGAAAAGAATGTTAAAAGCAACCAAGATGCATTTTTTATAGCACTTTTTTTTTTCTTTTTGTCATGTATTTTGTTGGGTTATTTTTTTTTTCTTCTAATAGCAGGTATGAGACCAATTATCTGCATTTTCTCTGAGCAGTTGTTACTGAGGTTTATTAACATCTGGAGTTTGACCTAGACCATCAGTGTGTGGCACTGGTAGCAAACAGGATTATGATGTGGCAAGGGGACATTCTTATGTGCATAAAGAATTCTTGGACTCCTTCCTGCTAGGGATGCTTGGATCCCTCAGAGATGGGTGTGGGGTTTATGAGGAGGGGGAGGAGGGGTTACTTGCTGGTTTTTGAGTCTCCATGGGTAACACCCTACCCGTGGGGCAAATAGCAGGCAAATCAGAACCAGGAAGTGATGTGGCACATGCACATGAAAAATGATGGGTGGGGAATGCTAACCAAACTCAAAAGGAACTTGGGATAGGTGCCAGCTCGTGTTCAGGTTCAAGCCCTTTGCTTGGCTCCTAGTTGATGTCACTCAGTGGCCCACTCAGTGAAACCCATCAGATGCAGTGAGGGCAGGGAGGAAGTTTCTGGTTGTTTTTGTTTTGAAACCTGATTTGGACCAGGACGTGCTGGGGACTGTCCCTTGGATGGATTGCTCGTGGCTCCTGCATTGCTCAGCCCCTTCCAGCTGCCTCTCAGCCCTTCAGCCCTGCCATGTGCTCCTGGTGGGATGGGAAAGGCTGATCAGCCGTGCCTGGTGAGCTCAGTGCAGTCCTACAGCCAGGAATGAGCCAGGGCTCAGCCAGCAGCTCTAGCACTTCACAGCTTGAAGGGAAATCTGCAAGTGGCTGGGCTTGGAAAATCACTGAGGACACCTGCTGCCCTCACTGGTCATTAAACTTCATTAAGGATGGCAAGTCCCTCCTGAAGTGCAGTTTTCACTCCAGGTGGTTCCCTGTCACAGCAGGGTCTCCTTTAGGTCCCAGTGGAGCCAGGATCCTGGGCTTAGCCAGGATGGGAGAGCCAGGTTTGAGGGGGTGCTAGATGTCAGGTGTATTTATACAACTCTGGCTCTGAGCTCTGAAATCAATCAGTGCTGGATCACAGCTTTCCCAGCTTCTTCATCTGAGAAATCCTGACATCACCACGGGGTGACCAGACCACAGCAGTGATCAAGCCCTGCATCCTCTCCTGAGACACTGGGACTCAGGAGCACCTGGAAGAGATGGAGGATTCCCAGATTTCACATGGGATCCAGTCCCAGCTTTATTGACCCACCACACCATGTGGAAGGTGCTAAGTGACCACAGCATGAGCCAGGGTTTATCTTTTGGAGATAATTATTCTTTAGAATGAAAGACTGTGGATTAAAGAATGTCCTCCAAGAAATGCTGAGCCCAGGTAAGATATGGTTTGATGAAATAATTAAGAAAACATGCCTGGTGTCCTTCAATGGAACATGCAAACCATCTCTAAATGCTCATTTGTTATGTAGAGATTTTGCTGCCTGGATTCTAATTTTTCACAGCTGTAAACAGAAGACAAAGGGTGGTGGGGAAAAAAAAGTCCTAAGTAGGAAGGAAGAGGTGTGTGATCAGAAAACCTTTGGCAAGTTAAGAGGATTAAGAAAGGCCCCAATGTTCTGATTTTAAATTCTCTGAGTTGGACTAACATCATGGATTAGATTTGGGTGGTTAAGAGGAAGAAAATACCTCATTAAAAAGAAGCAATTGGGTTTAAGGTTGTTGTAAGACAATGGCTGAAACAGCTCAACTGGAATGGTCTCGCTTGCTTAATTCTGGGGTTTTGTGTGTGTGTGTTTTAATGCCCTCCCCCCTCTTCCCTCCCACCCTACAGCCCTGCAGGGTTTGCCTTAAATATATTGCTTTCATTCCTTCTGGCCTCTTGGTATTGCTGTATTTGGGATGTGTTGAGCTCAGTGAAGCTGGGCTGGTGGCAGGAAATCTTTGGAATGGGCGCTGTGAATGCTGAAAAGTGGCACTGGAAAAATGAGAGTACAGTCGTAACTTTATCCAATTACTTCAAGTCCACATCTTCCTTTTAAAGAAAAAAATAAAAAATAAACAATAAAAAATAAAAAAAATTAAAAAATAAAAAAAAAAGTGTTGGATTTTTACACCCTTCCTCTTTGCAAGGTAGTAAACTAGTGGCAATTAAGGAGATGATCACTGCAGTGGGATTAAACTCTGCAGGTGAGGAGGGGGCTAAGGGCTGAGCACTGCCATCCCTTTCCAGCCCTCTGAAAACACCCACCTGCAAAATCATGGGAAAACCAGAGGGGTGTGTGTTTCTGAGGAAAAGTGGGATAAATATGGACCTGAGAGAGCAGGAGCAAGCAAGGCCAGCACAGCTAGAAGGCAGCCAGGAGGCTGCAGGGCAGTAAACAGCCAAGCAAAAACCAAAACACCCCCTGTGTCTTTCCTGAGAAATCACCTGGAGCCGTTCAGTGCTGGTGGAAGGTTCCTGGGGCAAGGTCACCTGTGTTTAGAGCTCTCAGGAGGCTCCTTGAGGAGTGTTACCTGTCCTTGGAAGCCAACAGGAGAAGAGTGAGAGTACCATGCTTGGGCAGGTGTGAGTCCTGCTGGCACCCTCCACGTGGAGCTCCATCCAAGGGGGAGATCAGTCCAGGAGGATTCAGGAGGGGCCATTTGGGGTTTGGAGGGGATGTGTGTGCTCTTCCATGGACACATGCTGGACCCTCCTCTCTGTGTCACCCTGGCTGCTTCCTGCTGCTCCTGCCCCCCAACCAGGCAGGCTTTTCTCATTTTCACACTCAAGGCAGCTCAGCTCCTCCAGAGCAGCTCCCTCAGCCATAGCATCTTGCCAATGGAAAAAGTGACACTAAAAATAAACTTGTTTCAGAAAGAAGCAAAGGCAGCTTCCAAAAATCCCCAACTACAGAGGAATAAAAGAAAGCAAACCACCACCAACCCCAGTCTAGACAGCTGCACTAGGTGGAGGCAATAACAACCAAAAGGAATAAATTAAACTGTGGTTAAGGGGAGAATTTGTCTCCCCTGATTGCAAGACAAAAGAAACCCAACTCCTTGTTTGCAGAAAGAGATGTTTGGGAATTTCTCAGGCCAGCTGAGGGCCTGTTAGAGTGATGTGAACTGGAAGTGGAGCTGAGGGCTCTGGGCCCAGCTCTGGACCACACACAAGACACGAGTGGTGGGAGGTGCAGAAGGGTCTGACATTGCACTGGGGAGCAGGATGGGCTTGGCACCCACGGAGGAGAACAAGCCCCTCTGCTTCCCAATGTCCTGAGCTGCTTCTCTAAACTGCCCAGCAGCCACAGCTAATAATTACCTTCAAAAGATAAACCCTCAGCAGCAGCAGCTGATGGATGTGAGCTGTGACCGTGGTCTGAAAATCCACAGGGTGATGGATTCCTCCTTTTGATCCTTCCAGTTGTGATCAAACCAAAGGTTGGGTCCTGCCCATGCTCTAGTTGGAGTTTTGTTGTTTAGTTTTGGGTCATTCTTGCACAGCTGGCAGAGGTTTGTGCTTTCTGTGTCCCAAAGTTTACCTGTATGTACTTGTGCCACACAAACTTTTACTGCTTCCCTTGATTTGAGGTGGGCAGGTTTTCATCCTGTCATGGAGACTCCAGTGGGAAAAATTTACCATATTTGCTTATTTTTTAATGTTTAAGGGAGCAACTGAAAACTCACCTAAAGAAACATCATGGTCATTTTCTCAGTTCTCTTTCTCCTCTTAATGAAATTTGTTGGTTTGTGCACAATCTGTGGTGTAAAAGTGAAATATCTATTCCAGGGTGGGTATTGAAACATGGAAAGAAAATCTAAATGTTTTTGGTTTAGGAACTGTGCCTGGGGCCTGGCTGGGCATTGATTCCCATCCCACATCAGATATAGCAGAGGGGGAGCCTGCAGGGTGTCACACTCTGTGTCCTGTCTTGGACATGAGCAGCTGACACCAAACCAGGGCCAGCTCACCTGCCTGCAGCCCCTGAGGGTCACTTGGCATCTGACAAAAGCCCCAGTGCTTGCCCCAGAGCCCAGCCTGAATTCCACTTGCCTTATTAAGATTTTTTCCTACACGAAACTCATCCCATGATTTCAGCTGAAACCCAGATTTTTCTTTCCCTTTCCCACAGCCCTGCACTGCAGAGGGGCTGCATTTCAGTGGTAAACAAATCGTGGGGAGTTTTGGGACAGCCAGTTAGTAAAATAGCTTAAAAATGCTGACAACCAGCTGGAAAAAAGTGTCTGTAGCTGGCTTATTTGTTTATTGCCTGGAAGTTTCTTCTTAAAATTGAATTATTGATTAAAATTGGATTGTTTGGGGTTTTTTTAAGGTAGTAGCTGTTTACAACCAGCCACTAAAACCCAGCACCTTGGCTCAGCAGGAATTTTGTGTCAAATCAAACCTGTCTGAGAGCCCAGGGGGTGTGGTGGTATCTCCAAGCCCCAGTGAGGGCATTGCTGGCACAAGAGGCAATTGGAGAGGTTAAACTCAAGGTGTTTGATGCTCAGGGAGGTTGGTGAAGTGTCCCTGGTCATGGGCTTGGTTCTGGTGAGTGGTCTGGATGTTTTTGCCTGGGTTGTGGTAACACCACAGAAATGGGATGAGTTGGCTTGGGCTTGTCTTCTTCCTGTGCCAGGTTTAATCAGCCATGCTGGGGGTTTTGCCTTCTTTCCCAGGGAAATGAGCATGTAATCTCCATCAGTCCCTGTTCTTTTTCCCTTATGAGACTTTCTGCACCTCCTGCAAAATACCTGCTGGTTTTGTGGGAGCCATGGGCTGGGTGAGGTGAGAGGTCCATGTGCCATCCCACCAAGGGACCAGACAGGGAACATTGTGGGTGCTCCAGCAAAAGAAGATTTACTTAGGATTTGCTTCTACTTTGGCATAAAGTGACCTGAGATGCACAGCCACAGAAAATCCCTGCCTCAACAAGAGCACTTGGATTAAGTATTTATGTCAGCCTGGAAGGAGCCAGGCTGCTGAGGGCACACAGGCTCACCTGGACACTGGGAGCCAGCCCAAGTTATTTGGTGTAAAGGGGAGCCCAGGACGATCCCAGGGGTGATAAATCCACCCTGTGCAAACAGGAACTGAATGATGGGAGCTGTGTGGTTGTTCTGGCTGCTCTGCAAACACTGAGCAGCCCTGGGAGCTGTGGGAGCCTGGCTCAGCCACAGCCCCCACTGTCCCAGCCACAAGCACCAGGCAGCCCAAGCACTGAGTGGGTGTTTAATGAGCAGGATGGGTCTCTATGAACAGTGGATTAAAGGCATCGTGCCACTGCTCTCCCACCTGATCTGCTTCCTCCTCCCCAGCCCCTTTTGATGTTTGCTTTCACAGTGATTCCTTACAATGTGAAATTCATCCTGGGTTTAATGGTTTGGGGATGATGTGGTTTTTCAGATGAACAGAACAAGGATGTACAGCTCTGAAAGATGTCTCTGCTCTTTATCAGTGATTTCTTTCAAGTACAAAATGCTTTTTCTTTCCCTTTTTGTTCTGTAAAGGTGGATTCTTCCCCTGCCCTGTTTACTAATTAAAATTTAGTTGGTAAAGAATAAGCATATTGTCCCTGCCAGGGTTTGATCTATTGTTATTAGGGCTCTGTGTTGTTACAGATGAGATCAAAGAATTTAATTTATGATGGGTGGATAGGTCAAGTTCAGTGGTCTGAAGCGAGTGCAGGGCAGAAAGCACAGTCAGACAATGATGTCTTAAGCAGCAGCCCAGGCAATAAGTTCCTCCTTGTAATACAGCCCCACTTTCTCCAGTTTTGACTCAAGAAAATCAAGCTGTCCTCTGGATATAAATATTTGAGGACAGCTGGGTGCAGTATAAGAAGTCCCCTCTACCTTCTCTCAGTACAATATCAACACCACCTGAGGAATCTGTGGTTTATGATAAAGGAAAAATCCTGGGACCATGGCTGTGTGTTTCAGCCATCCCAGTTCACAGGTTTGCATTGTGTTTGAGTGCCTGCTGCAACTTCTATGATATTTTAAATGTGATTTTTAAATGTCCCTTGAGCTCACAGCAAGAATCTCTAATTAAGACCTAAAGTTGATGCTGCAAAGCCTTAGCCACACCCTAATAACAAAAGGGGAATGGGGTGGGGGGTGAACAAATTTATTGGGTCTGCTTATGGTCTCTAGCTGCAATATTTTCCTTGAACTGTGCTCAAAGAGGAATGGGTTGGATTATTTCCATTTCATCTTTATTTATTGCACATCAGTGTGCAGCACTGTTATGAAACCAAGCAAGACACCCACCTCTCCCCTATGCCTATGGAAACCATGAGGACTGGCCTGAGATGAGTGGCTGGGGAGCAGTTTCTGGGCTCTGTTACTGGGACATGTCTGTGAGTGCAGGGCTCACATGGCTGGATCCATGGTGGGGTGTGCTCTCCCTGCTCTGCCCAGCTGGAGCTGGAAGCTGCTTTGGGTGGGACCCACATCTCCCTGTGAGTGTCTGGGAGTGCTCAGCTCACCAGGGGCTGGTGGAGCAGGACAGCCTGGGGCTGTGGCTCTGCCTGACACGGAGCAACAGGAGGTTCCCTGTCAGCCCCATCCCTGGGCTTTGCCTCTCTGCTGTTTCTCTGTCCCACCAAGGGCTGGGGCTTCTCTGGGCCAGGCAAGCTCCTGGCAAGGCAGCAGAGCTGAAGCCTTTGCCTAAGGGCCAAAGGCAAAATGTCACTGGTTTGAAAACACAAAATTTCTTCTCTGACCTGCTTCGTGGAATATGAGGAAACAATGTCAGGGCTCCATGGATGGGTTTCTGTGGGTGAGCACCTCCCTGCCCTGATGTGGTCACTCTCCCAAAGGGTCCATGTTTTCCCTGCTCAAGAAGTTTTGGGTTTTACAAATGTCCCCATCTAAAACCCCCAGGGTTTCCCTGCTCCAGGTCCCTGTGCCTTGGCTGCTGTTTCATGTCCAGTTTGGTGCTAGTTTGAGCTTCTCATGCATCCTTTTTCTCTCTGCCCTCCCGCTCCCAGGCTGCAGCCTCTGCTCCTCAGCTGTACCTGGCACTGGGGCCACAGTCAGGGAGCTGATCTGGCACTAAGAAAACAAAACAGGGGCAGTTTCTCATACATTGGGATGGGTTTATATGGTTATTTTGAGGTGAGGGCAGTTCCTCAGGCTGGCCCACACACAGAACAGGGGGTACCTGTTCCCTGCATCCCAGCTGAGCTCCCCCCACGCCGGTCTCAGGAGATTGGCCACCAACCCTGTGCGCACAGAAACTTTCCTGCAGTGCCTGGTCAGAGGATTGGCAGTGGCACTTCAGCTCTAGCAACACAACTGCAATATATCCAGATCCTGGTGACACCCTTGGATCATGATTTGCCCTTTTTCAGTGGCTTTTCTCTCTTTGACACGGAGAGCCAAGCTCTGTAAGGTGTGACTGCAGCTGCACAGCCCCACTGCTGCTTCTGTCCAGGGCAGGTCAGGGCTTCTCCTGCTGCTTTCCATTTTCTCATCCTTCCATTCCTGGACTGATATTCCACAGCTGTAACAGGGCAATATTGGAAGAGATGATGCTCTCAGGGCATTTTTTAACACAGTGAGAAGCTGTAAATATGTGATACCTCAGCGTGCCCTTGTAAATCTTGGAGCCCACGGGCTGGATCAAGGAGCTCACACAGGCTGGATCAGCCTCAGGGATGCTCACACACATCGTGTTGCTCATCCAAACCCAAACCCCAGCACTCTTAAAATTTTCTCATTATGGCTCTGACTTCCAGTCAGCTTGGAAGCTTTAAAAGGGGAACTGGTGGGTGGTACAGTGTCTTAGTGTCTTCCTTGCATTTACTGCCTCTTCCTTTCTGGAATAAAAGCTTCAGTTTTATTTCTCATGGCTTTACAATGCATCATCTTGGAAATCAATCTTCCCCTTCAATTTACTTAATAATGCTGTCAAAAGTCATCAGCTAGAAAGCATTCAGTGGCGAATGCAAGAAAACTTTTCAAATCTCTCCATGATGAGCAAAAGGGACAAAGAAAATCTTTTACAACTTAGTTCCTCTGTCTCAGTAAAATAAAAACAGCCCCCAGAGAGGCATTAGTAACTGTTGAGAAGCAATATTTACATGTAGTAATTTATCTTCATGTTTATAGAAACCACAATTAAATATTATTTTTTTTAAATCTCCAGAAAATTATAATTAGAGATCCGTGGCCAAATTTTTGGGGGAGTGAGTTAAAAATTATTTTTCTAAAAAGGCTTTTTAATGCTTAGGGATTTGTGTTTGTTTCTGTTGACTAATCTATAGAGTAAACTGCCCAGGCCCCGAGGTGACTCACGGGCTGTGCAGATGTGAGATTTGCTCTGGGCTCCTCCAGGAGGAGGAAGAGCTGCTCCCTCCTCCTCATCCCCTGCTGCAAAGCCAGAGGGTGTGTGAAAACCCCTCCTGGACACCCAGCTGCTGGAGTCCTGGGTTTCCCAGGCAATTACATTTTTGGGAAGCTTGTGCTCTGACCCAATGTGAATGCAATGGGATTAGCTGGGGGCTGCCAAGGTGGAGCCAGGGGAGGATGTGGCTGGGGAGGGAGCAGCTCTTGGAGGACAAAGCAGGTTCTTCTCAGTCTCACCTCCCACTTAACTGGGCATTGCCCAGAAAGACCTGGAGGGGCTGGAGCGTGTCCAGGGAAGGGAACAGAGCTGGGAAAGGGCTGGAGCACCAGGAGGGGCTGAGGGAGCTGGAAAGGGGCTCAGCCTGGGAAAAGGAGCTCAGGAGGGACCTTGTGGCTCTGCACAGCTCTGTGACAGGAGGGGACAGCCAGGGGGGAATCAGGCTCTGCTCCCAGGGAACAGGGACAGGACAAGAGGAAATGGCCTCAAGTTTCACCAGGAGAGGTTTAGGTTGGGTATCAGGGAAATATTCTTCACCAGAAGGGTTGTCCTGCCCTGGGACAGGCTGCCCAGGGCAGTGGGAATCACCACCTGCAGGGGTTTAAAGGCTGTGGGGATGTGGCACTTGAGGACATGGCCTGGGCCATGGTTGGGCTCGATAAAGAATTTTTCCAACCTTAAAAAGTCTATGATCTTCTCCAACCTAAATGTTTCTCTGATTCTTGTGGGCAGGACAAGGGGAGCTGTGCTCTGTCTCAGTAATGAACTCTGACTGTCCAGGAAAGCATTTATTTTTGCAAAATTAAAAAGTGGGAGGGGTGGGGGAAATCAATGGATCTGTTTATAGCTGTATAAAAAAGGCAGAAAAGTTAATGCTAACACGTGTTTCTTCATTTTCCCAGAGCAAAAACGTTTGCAGGATGGTAGTCCAGAGCACAGGTGGTAAGTGATCAACACCTTTATTTATGTTTTTAAGGGATGGCAGGACATGGAGGAGGTGAATGTATACAACCCCTATAAACACATTATATTCATGTGTGGATGCTGTGGGCATTGTATTGCAAAGACTTCAGGAGCCCATCTCTGCAAGTCAGGTAAATATGATGGGGTTTATTTTTTTCAGTACACAAGCAGTTTTCAGAGCACTAGACTGGACACAAGACAGCAAAACTCAAGAGTTTTGTCCATTTTCCCCAAACTGGTAACAGAGCTGAACTTTTTCTATTCTAAATAGCAGGTTCCCCCCTGCCATGTACAAACCCATGTCATGTCACACCCATCCAAATGCCTCCTGAAAATCAGCTTGAGCAAATCTGTCTCAGTCTGGGTGAAGTGAAAAGCTTTGGGAAAAATTGTTCCAAAATGTGAAGGATTTCCTGTTGTTTTTACTGACAATATCTGCCTTGAAATGGAGTGAGCTGTGGCCTGGGTCTCTATCTATTCCAGCTGCAGGGCTAGGGAGGCACAGCCCCAGGTGGGAACACTGCAGGGAGGGTTTGATGGAGCACAGGGGTGGCCTGGCACTGGGCAATACCACAGAGTGTTGGGCCAGGAAGGGTCTGGATGTTTCAACTGCAAATACATTGAATGTTCTCTGCTTTGGAGAGGATTTCCTGGGATTTTCATTCATCAGTTAGCCTGGATTTTTATGGGAATGAGGGTGGCTGCCTCCCTGTGCTGGGCTCAGGCTGGTGGGGGCACTGGGTGAAGATCAATCACTGCTGTGGTTGAGGCTTCACCAATAATCTCTGCCTGGAGCTGGGTGAAGTTACAAACCCTGCCTGGTCTTCTGAGATGGGCAAATGCTTTATTTTCCCTCTGTTTTATGAATTTCCTTAATGTGTGTTGATGCTATATGTTATTAAAATCGATTACCTCCTTCACTTATTTCCTCTGCTCTGGACTCAATTACTCTGCTTCTTTTTTTTTTTTTTTTTTTTTTTTTTTTCCTTTTTTAAAGTAGGTTGAAGCTGATATGAGAGAAATAATATCCAATCTCTATTTCTTAAGATACAGGACCAGTCTATCAGGCTGTTGGCACAAAACAAGGTTTGTTTTATTGTTGGGGTAAGTAAATAAGAACAAGAAGTCTTAAGTATTGGCATATGTTGATACTTGGCCAAAAAGGTCTCTAAACAATACATTTTCTATTCATTCCAGAAACCTCATACTCTGTTATTTCTCATTTAATGCTGTTGGCAAATACCCATGTCACCATCTAATTTTGACTGTAGTTCAACTTTTTTAGTGCAAAGCTAATCCTCATTATAGCTGTAAACATGTGTTTCATTTGGCCTCGTGTTCATGTGCTACAGTGACAAAGGCAGTCAAAGGCTCCTGTCAGGAATGGAGGTGTACAGGTAAGTGTTTTGTTCAATCTGCTTCATCTTTCACACTCTGAAAATCAGCCCAGTTGCTAAATAGGGAAGAATGTTTTTATAAGCTCTCTGTACTCTCTGTTTCCTGCTCTGCCTCTTTTTTTCAGATAAATGGCACAGATCAGGGACAAAAAGAACAAGTGAATGTAAATAATCAAAAAGCCATCAGGATCTGGTGTAGCAGCTCTGTGTGTGTCTCTTTACTTGCTCTTCAGACACTGATATATTTTAACTCTTATTTTTCATAGGATGTTTTGGGTTGGAAGGGACCTCAAAGATCATCTTGTTCCAACTCCCTGTCAGGGGAAGGGGCTTTTTCAGGGATGGGGCAGCCACAGCTTCTCTGTCCAACCTGGAGAGTGACTTTTCAAATATGGTTTTTTCAACATGCCTCAGTTTTCATGGAGATTTACAGATTCTGTCCTTATTGAGACCCTACTCAAAGCGACTCTGCTCTAAAACAAGGTGAAGGGGTTCACAAACCAGCAGCCCTGAAGTCAAAATTCACTTTCAGGTAATTTTATTTAGTAGTTTTTAATAGGGAAATTCAGCCTGACTTCCCTGCCCCCAGTAGAGCACATGACAAACTGTTTATCAAAATAATCTGACTCATGGAAGCCTGGCAGTGACTACAAGTGAAGTTGAAGTGTTGTCACCAAACCCTTAAAATGCAGCAACATAAAAAGAGCAGAAAACCCTGAGCCTTCAGACCTGAGTCAAGTAGGGCCAGACCTGGTTTCTCTAAGTTTCCTTCATTAGGATAGAATAGAGTAGGGTGGAGTAGAATATTTTTAATTGAATGAGACCTACAGTCATCTACTCCAACTGCATCATCTAGGCCAACAATTCAAATTACTCTGCTGAAGCTCCTGGTTGAAGTGTAGTTTTGTCTTGGCTCTTTTACTAAGTACTGCCAAGTTCAAGCTCCTGGGAATAGGTGAAGCAGAGGGAGGAGTTTGGAGACACAAGATGGAGGCAGAGTTTTTATTTACTCCTGGCTGTGGACTGCAGTGGGATGG
Source organism: Oenanthe melanoleuca (assembly GCF_029582105.1). NCBI lineage: Eukaryota > Metazoa > Chordata > Aves > Passeriformes > Muscicapidae > Oenanthe > Oenanthe melanoleuca. The sequence goes on from NC_079344.1 coordinate 14,717,414, forward strand.
GTTCTGCTTGGTGATGGCAAAGGGTTCCCAACCTACAGCAGCAGTGCCCAAATGAGAAATCTCCTGAGGGATTCCCAGTCAGACAGAGCCCATCTGCTTGGGCTGGGGTGAGTAGCTGGCAACTCAGTCAGAGCTTGTCTGTGCTATATGAAATATAGTTTGCCACAAGATATTTTTCTATATTCAAATGCACACTTGAGCCACAAATGTTTCTCTGTGCTTGCCTACACCAACGAGTCACAAATTGTCCTCTTGTATTTAAAAAGAGCCCAAATTCAATCCATACATTCCCAGTCATTATCACCCCATTATCCTTTCTCCTTTTGCTATTTTTCTCACCAAGCAGTGGTAAACCCCAGGCCCTTTCTCAAACATGTGGTTGATATAAGAGGAGAGGGAAGTTCTTTTCAAATATTAAAATGTTTTTAAATACTGTTTTATAGCAATCATGGTCATCTGCAAGAAATCAGTTTTCAAAGAAGTGTTTGATGGACTGACAATCATGTGAGCCCAGGATGAGATGAAATGGTCCAGTTCAAGCTGGATTGGGACTCACTTTTCTGGAGAGCACATGAGTTTAGAAGAGATTGATGAAGCTGAATTTTGAAACTATCAATTTTGTCTTTGAAGCGTGTTGGGATCCAGGCTGGCTGCGAGGATCAGAGAGCTGGGAGCTTCAGAGGATGGAGGGAGGTGGCAGTGGGCAGCAGTGAGGGGAATGATAAAATGGGGTCAGAGAAGTCATCCCCTCTTTCACTGGGCTTTTACAGCTTCCACCTCATTTCTGGGACAGGGTGTGCTGTGAAGGGCCAGGAGTTGGACTCCATGATCCTTGTGGATCTCTTCCAACTCCAGATATTCTATAATTCTATTATTTTTGTGCATTTGTTGTGCAGCGTTTTTGCTCTCTAATGCACGCAGGATGTTTGCTTCCTATGTGCTTCAATTTACACTTTTTACTCTGAACTGCATTTTGTTGTGTTCATTTATGTAAGGAACTTTCCATATTAAGTTTCAATGTGTTAATATGGAAGAAAATCAAGACAACTCTTTCTTGGGTGGAATTCATCAGGTCCCCAGCTGGATGGTTGTGTTTAGGGTTGCTGTGGCTGCATGAGGCTGGTGTGCCCACAGTGGGAGAACCTCCTTCATTTTCCACCATTTATACTGTTTATGCTGAATATCCAGGCTCAGAAACAGAAATAACTTGGGGTTCTTTGGGTTTTTTCTGGTTTTATTTTCTTGAATACCAGTAAGGAACAGCCAAGGCTTTGGTGATCAAGACCCAACAGTGGGGCTGCTTTAAAAATCATTCAGGCTTTTCAGGTGTCCAACTTCCAAACTACTTAGGGCACAAGGGGAAATGTAAACATTGTTCTGTTATTCAACCTACTACATAGGAGCATTGAGTTTGACAAGGCTCCAGGTACCCCCGTGCCCCGTCCTGACCGAGATCAGACGCTGATATCCCTCCCCAGTGACATCCAATCTGGCAGCTTTGTTTTCACTCTAACAATTGGCCACTGTAAATGTTGGTTGTGCTGCTTCGTGCCTGCCCTGCCAGAGCTGCTTCCAGGAGGATTTCAGTGCCTTTCTCAGGATTCAAGCTTGTAGCAGCTCTTTCTTAAATACAGTCAGGGCATCTTTAAATACAAGTTCAGGTGTGTGCTGCATTCACGTCTATGCAAAGAGGGAGGTGATTTCAGATATTCTTTTGTACTTTGTAAATTTTGTATCAAAAACCTTCTTTTTCTTTTTTTTTTTTTTAAGTGGATATATGTCATATTAAGAATTGTAAAACTTTTTGCTATGGATTGGCGAAGTTGGATGAGTCTGTTTAGGGCCAAAGTTGGTGGCAGAGCATGAGATGAATTTCAGGTTATGCTGTGGACAGATTTTGCATTGGACACAGGGTGGAAAATGGAGCTAATGAAGCTGGGAGTGCTAATTGCAGGAGCTGTGAGAGTATGGAGAGCCTTGGTAGGGGAGAGGCTTATGAGCTCCAGGGTTATTACTGAGAGCAAAACTCAGTAATAATATCTTTGTTCTGCACTGATCTGCAGGGAAAGCAGTGTGGGAGCCATCCCCTCTGCCTCTGGTGAACACAATCCATGTTTATAATCAGGAATGGCAAGGCCAGATCTGGCAAATGCCAATGGTCTGCTTCTGCAACAGCATAACATTCAAAATTCTAATTTAAAGTATGAGATGTATATAAGAATTATAAGCAGTAGTAAATGTGTTCGGACCAGGCAAGAGAGAATTACTCCTGATCAGCTGGCAGAGCTGGATGTAGAGCAGGACCCTGGACTTTGGTGTAGTTTGAATTAAGCTGGATTCCTGTATTATATTATTTTTATAGTCTCTTCCCATCTGACAGAGATCTGTGTTTTCTTTGCTGTTTCATACACTATTCACAGCTCACTCCACTGCCAGGGAACAGTTGTGCCACGATGGTTCATGGCTCCCCAGACTGGTGAACATGATGGTCCTCCCAGCATCTGAGATGAGACAGTCCTTCCCAAAATCCTGTTCTCTCTCTTGCTGCACTGAAAGACTTCTCTTCCAGTCCCAAAACCAGCAGGGAAGTGTTTCCATCTTGAACAGTTTGCTTCTCTTTATTTACCTTTGGCCTCTGGGTCAGGAAACCTTAATAATTTCCTTTTTATTAATTTAATCCATAGTTCCTAGTAATTACCATAAATTAAGCCTGCTAGGGGGGAAAAACACAGCCAATAAACCCGAGGAACTGCTGGCTTTATGTGGGTAACGTCAGTACCTGGAGGATTGTTTCCTGCAGGTCAGTCCCTTGGTTGTTGTGATTAACTTGAGATCAGCAGAGACTTTCCCATCCACCTTTTAAACGAGGCTCAGACATGCCAGGAATTCTGCTAATGCACAGGGCCCTGTTAAAGGCTTAATCTTGGTGTGAAATGCCCTGTGCAGGTACTGAGTATTTCCCAAGGGATGTTTCTGGTTGGAATGAACTTGGCTGGAGACACTGGTGTGTCCTTCCCAATGGCATTCACACCAGTGAGGTGACAGCAGCAGGCACAGATCTACTGCTGACACCTTGGGCTTGGAGTAGGGATGGAAACAGAACTTTGCCTCCCAAGAACAAAGGAAAATAATGATCTGGGTTCTCAGGGGGGAAATACATGGTGTCACTTCACAAAGACTCTGCTTTGGTCCTCCCTAGCAGCTCCTTTGGGATTGGGGCACTCAGAACATGGTGGAGAAAGTGGGAATTAAAACAAGCCCATGGGATGAGAGGCTGCCTCCAGGATCCCACAGAGGCCCCTCTAGTAAAGGGTTGCTGGTTTCCTCTTGGAACTGGGCTGCAGCCAGGCATTCCTGAGTGGCACCGGTCCTCCCAGCGCTGGAGAGGAAACATTCCCGTTTGTGAGCTGTGGAAGTGCATGCCTAAGCCAAAGGTTACCAGGCTGAGGTGATATTTTTGCATTCCTACAATGTCTTAGCTTTTTTAAATTAAATTCTTGCAACATGAGGATTTAATCCCTCCTGGTATATATGGCGTGCGTGTGTGTGCGTGTGCGCGCGTGTGCATTTTTTTTTCCTACAAAAATTTCATCAGGAAAGTTATTTTTGTTTTTGAAAGTTGGCTCAGATACAGGGTCAGTAACTTTCCACCCAGAGCCTGTGGAAAGGTTTGGGGTTTGAGGCTGAATAGAGGGTCAAGTTTTAGGGTTGTGCTTGAGTCGAAACTGTATCTGAGGTTGAGAGCCACTAGGGATGAAATCTGTTGATTTGTTCTTGAATATTTTTTATTAAAAATAGTGGAAATAAGCAGTTTTCCTTTGCCCAAAAGCAGAGTTCTACCACATTGAAAATGGTCCTAAGAAAATTAGTGGTTTCCAGCATGGAATTGGGTTCGAAATCCAATCCCAGAAGGATAAGTTTGGAGTCACATACTCAAAATTAAGCTCCAGCAAAACAAAAACCATTTTGATTATAGTACTGTGAGGGTGGGGGAGGAACACAGGCTGTGCCCTGATCCTGCTAGCAAGGAGTTGGAAACTTCTTGGGACCAGAAAGGTGCTGTGGGGCACCACAGAGAGCTGCAGAGCCTGTAGGGCTCCAGGAGCAGATATTCCAGCCCCAGGGTTATGTGAAGGAACTCAAAGCTTTGGCTTTTGTTTTTTTTTTTTTTTTTTTTTGCCTCTCTTTGCTCTGAGCTCACACACTCTGCCCTACTTCTGTCCCCAGGTGAAGGCAGTGACTTTTTCCTGGGGAGCAAAGGAGTTGTTAACTCAGGCTGTGATCTGGTTTCTTTGCCCTTCTGCTGAGCTGCTCTGCCAGCTTTGAGATAACCAGGCTGATTAAACCCACCTACAGCAATGCCCTGCAGAAAATACCCAGAGCTGCTTCTGCTGAGCCAAGGAAGCCCCAGCTCTGGGCAAGCACAGGGGCACAGCTCTGCACCTGCTTTGAGCCATGGGACAAAGATGAGCCAGGCCAGCATCACAGGGACACAAGTGCCCAATTGCTCTAAGCCAGGATCAGATTTTAAGCATCAACCTTCTACTGAGGTGCCCTTTAAAATCTGTCTTGATCATGCTGGAGACCAACAGCATTGCATTTCAAAGGAGTTTTTTCTCCACTGAACAGCTTAGCCTGAGCTAAGTCCTGTGCTAGTGCCATGGAAGTGCCCATGTGTGCTCTGCTAAGCCCTGGGCAAGGCTGTGTCCTGGGGGAAGGTGTCTTGGAGCAGAGATGCCCAGCTAAAATGAGGATCATGGTGTTCCATGGTTCCCTTCTGGTGGCTGCAGAGCTGGGGATGTCCCTCAGAGCTGGCACAGCCACCTCAGGTTTGCTCAGTGGGGGGAAGGGATGCCCTGAGCTCTCCCCTTCCCTTGGCTCAACAGAGCCAACACGATGGGAGAAAAGGCAGGTTCTGCTCAATGAAGATATCTCTGTTTCACCACTGCTTCCTCCTCTGGAAGAAAAATGATTCCTCCAGGTCTTGACATCTGCTGCTATTTAAAGGATCATCATCATCGCCACTCCAGCCCTCCTGGGGCCTCAAGGTATATAAAACCTTATTCTTCCCAAATTTGTGATTGAAAACAGGTATTACGTGATGGTGTCCCTTTAAATGCCATGTCAGTGGTGGGTTAACCATTAATTAATGGTTCTGCAGGACAGAAGCTGAGGGTGGCTGGGGAGGGCAGCTGGAAGGTTTTAGGTAGATTTTAGCCCCCCTGGGGTAGGTGGGTGGTGACCACCTGTGGATGTCCTGCAGGAGGAATCTGCAGAGCTGCAGCTCTCTGCTGGTGCTGTTATTTGCATTATCCAGGGATTCCCTTGTGACCTTTACCAGTTTTCATTTGGGCTCTGGTGAAAGACTGAGACAGAGGAAGGATTTCTCGGGTTAGCAGACCCCTCTGCTACTTGTCACCCCCATCCTACACCCACGTGCACACCCCTGTGGCAGTGGAACCAAGGGAGCAATGGGAAAGTGCACCTGGAAGCTTCTCAGAGGGTCCAAGCTGTGGAAAAAGCTCATAAAACACCTCCTGGAAGGCTGTCTCTTGTGGGAGGCTGTGTGTAACCTCCATTCTCACCCTCCATCAGGTGGCTTTGGATGGGGGGAGGCTGCAGCTACAGACACACTCTGGCTGTAGCAGCTCCACACTGGGGGGACCCAGCAGCTCCCACTCTGTATTTAGAGTTTGCAGGTTCAGTGGTGATGACAATTCTTTATTAATTCAAAGTAGCCAAGAGACAAAGAGAAGGAATTTGTTTGAAGAGTTTTGTGAGGCTGTTGGTCTCTGCCTCTTTGGGCAGCAGTGGCAGCCTGGGTATCCAACAACCTGGAGCTCCTCACCTCCACCAGGAGCAGGCAGAAGAAGGTCTAATGGCAGGAATCTGAAGTCAGCAGCATTCAGATCAGAGAGAAGACATCTGGTTTGGAATGAGGGCAGCCAACCACTGGAACATGTCAGGAAGGAATGCACGGATGCCTCAGCACTTTGTCTTCAAAGCAAGAAGTGAATTTCTCTTCTGGAGAGATGTGCTCCAGCTACAGCTTACCAAGGCTGGGGGAAGTGGCTTTGTCAGAGTAAATGATGGACATCTGTAAGTGTCCAGTTTGTGCTGTACTGGACCAAAGTGCCACTGAATAGATCCACATGTGAGTACTGTTTGTGGAACTGCACATGCAAAGCCAGGGAGGGTGTCAGAAACCCTGACAGCAGCAGCAGGCAGAGACAAGCCCAGCTGCACTTGAATAAATCTAATTAAACCAAATGTCTCAGGACTTTATTCTTCTGTACTTTCCCAGATTTTTCATTTTTTTTTAAATGCCATGGGACAAACATTAAAGCCAAAAGAGCATACCTGGCTTTTACAGCGCTTTCACAACCTGGGCACGAGGCCAGCCTGCAGAGCAGGACTGCCCAGGGATGTGGTTTGGTGCTGTGGCTGTGCCAAGGCTGCTGGGACCCCAAGGGCCAGGCTTGATCCTCCACCAGCACCATCCCTTCCCTCCCTTGCACAGGGCTGGATTTCTGGTCATTGTTAGATCCCTGAGCCATCCCACCCAGAGGGGTGATGGGCCTATGGATCAGCAAATCCCAGCCATGGCAGCTGCAGTGCTGGCCACCAGCATGGCCAGGCACGAGCTGTCTCTGGGGACATCCCAGCCACATCTCTCAATCCTTACTCCTGCCACCTTCATGCTGCAAAGCACCAGGACCAGACACACAATAAGCTGAAAACCCATCTGGTTTTGTGTGCACAAATATCTCAGCTGTATTTGGAGTTTCCCAAGATTTTTTGCCACTTGGGCACAAGGAGCTGTCATATACAGAGGGTTTTTCAGCAGGTAGGCATGGGATCAACTGAGGATAAAATGCTGATCTATAAAAATGATTTTCCCATTATTATCACCTCCCCCCCACCATTTTTTTAAATATGTTTTTTTTTTAAACAGTAGGTTTTTTCCTGTCTGTACCATAGGCAGTTGTCAAGGCACTCAGCTGAAATGTAAGAGATGCAGGTCCAATTCCTCCTTCCAGCCCTGGGAGGTTCTTTCAGCTTCTGTCAAAACTACATCTGAGTGCAACAGGCATGAGGGGAAAAAAAAAATATGATTCAGCAGGTCAGAAAGCCACACAAAAACCCCTGGCTCTTGTGACCTTGTAGTCATTCTCCGGAAAAAATAACTGGAAAAAGCTGGAAGCAGCTTCAGCATCTGGGTTCACCCCATCCCAGGGCTTGGATTCCCTCAGATCCCTTCAAATTGCTCAGGGAACCTTCAAGTTGCTCCCTGCAGTGCCTGACTCCAGCTACCTGGGGAATGGCGATGGGATAAAATCTCACACTTCACAACAGCAATGGAGTGAATCCAGGCATGGGCTGCAACAAGGATATGAATATCTGGGAAGGAAAACAAAAGCTCATCTTCCTCTGGTTTGCTCTTTTCTTGAAGTTCTCTGATGTTCTTAACTGGTGTAAATCACGTAGCTCCCCATAAGCCAAGAAATCAACAACCATAATTTAGGATTCTGAACCAGTTCTAAGGAGAAAAGTATCTTCTGTTCAGAACCATAAAAAGTTATATAAACCCCCCAAACGATCTGTTTTAAAACATATTCAATAGTTCTTGGACTGCATTGGGCAAGAAGCTGGGTTGTTTTTACTGCCAAGAAAGAAAAAAATTTCAATGTTTTCAAATATTTGCAATACCAGATGCCCCGGTAAAAATTTTTTAGTCCATTTAAAAAACCCTTATTTCTTAAAAACCCATTTTGCATGGAAAACATACCATATGTAAGCAATACTCCAGGCAGTGTGCAAGGACCACACGCTCCCAGCTCAGCCCAGGGACAGAACACCCAGCACTGCAGGGATGGACATGGGCAGATGGATGGGAACAGGGAGCTGAGGGAGATGTGCTGAGCCTGGGCTGAATGCAGATGGGTGCTCAGCACCCTTAGCTTGCTGACAGTGCTGGAGACTGGTACTGAATACTGGAAAATTCTGTCTCAGTGGGAGCAAGGAAAATCTGAAGGCCTTGGCTGCATGGAGACACAGAGCACCAGCTGCCACATCTTTAATCAGCCCTGACACCTTTGATTGCCCTGACAATTGAAAGGTTGTTTGCTGAGAGCCTGTGGAGGGAGATAAAGGTGACAGAGCAGCGTCAAAGCACAGTCCCATTGTGGGACATCCCTCACTCAGAAACACTCCTGGTGCCTTTCAAAGGAATTGCCTTCCCAAGGGCAAACCCACACAAGACAAACACTTCAGATATGGAAAGAAAAAGGAACCTAGCATCTCTAAGGGTGAAAGCTCATGGCTCTGTGTCAAACCAACCAGCTTCAAGCACCATAACTCAACATTCAGAAAAGTCTTTAAATTTGCTCTGTGTGTGTGAGGGTGCAAGGACATGGTGGATGAATGGGGAGAGGCTGGGGCAGATCTTGCACTGAGCTGAACAATCCAAATTTTAATTAACAAAAGGTATTGCTAAAGGAGGTAATCAAAACAGCAGGCTGATCACATAGCCTCCTTTCTTTGGTTTCAGAGCACTACTTCACTGATTTGATGGCCATTTAGTGGGAGCAAGGCTTTTGTGTGCACAGCCCTGGTCTAGTTTTCCCATTGCTGACTCTTCTCTGAGCCACTTGCTTGGTAAAATGGAGGGGGTTTGTCCTTTCCTCCTCCTATGAAGAGATAAATCTGTTAGAATGTGTATTTTTCTGCCCCAGCTTTTTTTTGTTGTTGTTGTTGTTCAATATCATGCCATGAATATTCCATACTTTCATCATGCCACAATGATGATTGAGACTAAATTCATCCAGTTTTTGGTTGAGCAATGGAAAAGTTTCTGGTGAGATGTGGGGAAGGCAAGGGACAGTCTGACTACCAGCCCTGGTCAAGCCAGTGGATGAGTCCTCATGAACAAGAAACTTGAGATTTTCTTATCAATAGTATGAAAGTCAGGCTTGGTTTTGTTTCTCAGCTGCATGTACAGAACAATATCTCTTTTCTCTGCAGTGCTGTCCTTCCATCTTCTTTCCCTGTAAATTTTGCTCTCAGTTCAATTTTTTTGCAGCTCTGCCTTTGATAGGTGAGGCAGAAACACTGGCAGAGTGTGAGATTGGTCTGATCCTGCACAACTCTGCAGCTTTTGCTTTCAGGATTGAATGTTGGGCTCTTCTAAATGGAGGAGGAACTTGGTCTTAGCTCATTTTAAACAAGACTAGCACCTTCTGAGCACTTTAAAATCATAGAATTACACATCACAGAATAGTTTGGGTTAGGAAGGACCTTAAAGAGACCACAGGCAGGGTCACCTTCCACTAGACCATGGTTCTCAAAGATTTAAAGGAAGCAAAGATGTGTCCATAGAGCCAGTGGAAGGATTTGTGCTCTCCCCCTCCCTGTAAGTACATCACAGTAACTCAGAGGAGTAGCACGTGCTCACTTACAGAAGATGTGCTATAGAAGAGTTATCACTCATCAGGGGAGATATGGGCTTAATGCAAAAAAGAGCCTGAGATGGCTCAGCACAGCCCATAGCTGAAACACGTTGTGATACCCCTGGGTAAAGATCAAACTGTGAAGCTCTTACCAACATCTGATTCTCCTCAGTTTTAGTTGGATCCAAATCTAGCAAAAGGGCATTTTTACGTCTGGTCACAGTCCAAAAAGATATAGCAAAATCACCTGGAGTTACAAATGTGTTGCAGAACCTGTCCCTAATCACATTAAGAGCTCTCAACTGTAAGGCTCGATTGTTTGCCAAATGAAATATTCTCCTCTGGTATTTGCAGAAAGGAATTACAGTCTGTGAGTCATGTTTTTCATTTGGTATTGAAGTACAGTTTCTATTTTACAGACCCAATCCCGAGCTTGGGGAAGGAGTCATTAAAAAGGCTTTGTTTTGTTGGGAAATAAGGGCAAGGTGACAGGTCTCAGACAATGTGTTTTGGGCTCTCAGTTTGCAGCTGGGCTTTCAAGCCCTTGAGGTTCCCAGTGTCAGGTTTTCCTCTGCAGCTCTCAGAGAGGTGGTGGGGCCTGTTGGATTTGAGGTTGTGCTGCGATAAACAGAAAGACCATGTAATCCCAGTGCTCTGTTCTCCAGAGCTTCAGTGGCAGCCCCTAAGGTTGAGAGGCTGTCTGTTCAAATGTCTGGTGGGTCCCCAGTGACCACTGGACTTTTGCTCCAAGCCTGAAGTGCCTCTAGCCCTTCCTTTTGGCCCACTTTGGTATTAGCTGGTCACCAGCAATGGGTTCTGGGCTGGAGCTCACCTCTGGTTTGCACATGAGCTCCTGGTCTAGTGGAAGTTGTCCCTGCCCATGGCAGAGGGGTTGGAGTGAGATAGTCTTTAGGGTCCCTTCCAACCCAAAACCATCCTGGGACTCGGTATCACCCAATAAACTGAGACAATCTGGGTGATGTGCAGCTCTTGCTGTGGGTGGGGGACAGTGAAATCCAGGAAAGGAAAACATTCAAAGCACCAGATCACTGCTGAGAGGAGAAGCAAGGAGAGATAGTTGAGAGGGCTCCCAGCTCCCAGCTGTGGAGGATGGACCTTGCACAGACTTTGTCAGTACCAGAGCTGAGGGAGCTGAGCAGCTCCAGGGCAGTGGGAGATGCCCTTGGCTCAAACCAGAGCTGCTGCTGGGTGACCTGCCCATCACACCACACTTAATCACCCTGAAGGAGACTCTCACCCTGAGTCACCCTGTGTCCCATGGGAAGGAGACCCCAAACGGGCTTTACACCACCACGTCTTTAGAGCTGGGAGCAGGAGGGGTGTGCAAAGCCCTGCAATCCCTTGGGAAGAGGGGAGCACATCCCCCTGAGCTGCCCAGAGGCCACAGCCTGCCCTCAGCCTGCCCCTCCTCATCCTCAGGGAGGAAGGAAGCACAGGGCCAGGTCAGCAGTCGTGCCTGGGGGATTTTGGCCTGACTTCTCACAGTGTCTTAATATACCCCAGCTGGCAGCAATAATTGGAGAGTTATTAAATAACTGTCTGCAGTGACATACTATCTGCAGAGCACTGTACCAATTATTTTTCATTTGCTTCCCTCTATCTCAACGTGTCTCTATCTCCCCATCCTACCCCGCTGCCTTTCCCAGGAACAATTTACTGTAGTGATTGGAGGGCAGCAAGATCTTTTCCAACAAAGAAACTACTTTATTTTCTGCCATGGTTAATGCCCCAGTTTAATGAGTCCTTCATATCATTCTCACCACCCTAAATTAAAGGGTAGCCTGTGCAATTAAACTGTTTAGCTTCCAGAATGCCCCTCACAGTTATCTGCAAAATGGGTTGAAATGCAGCTGCTACTACTGTTGCTCATACTAAAACTGGCAAAGGGAAAACCACTTTAATCTCTTTAATTTTAGTACCGTGCCTTTACTTTCAATTAAACTAATTATTTGCACCATCTTCTTCTTGATTGTCATCCCATGAGATTTTCCCAGCCAGGAAATACTTTATGCAATACATAGCTGTAGATGCTTAGGTCTTCATGTTTGTGTCTTTTGGGAATGAGGAGAGAGCTGGGGTTTGCAGTTCTTAGTCCAGTGTTTATCAGTATTAAACCAGAGTACAGTTAGTTTGCAGTGGATTCACTCCAGATTTAAGCTTTGTTAGACAGCACTTGCTCTTTTTTCCTTTACTTCTTAGATCAGAATTTTATCTTTTTCTTTTATTTTTTAAACGTAGAAGTTTAATGAGGAAAATATCCCCAAAATCCTTCTCCCCAAATATCTTCTTTGCATCCAAAACCTGCTGCTGTATTCCCAAGGGTCATGTAACAGCCTGCACTAAGAGCATCCTTGAGGATCTGTTGATTCTTTTCCTCAGGAACTGCTTCATCCATCCCTGATATTCACCCCACTCAAGATGATAAGTGGCTGCTTTTTAAGGATTGGAAAGAGGTTTGTCACTGCTTGGGTTGGGAGAAGAGTGGGAAGCCCTCAGAATATCAAACCATAAGGCTCTGCAGCAACCCAAGGAATTCTACTTGGGATGCCTCTGCAGGGAAGTTTCTTCCTGCCTCAGACCTGTTGAGTTCCAATATTCATTTTAATGATCTCATAAATAATGGGAAGCAAAACAATGCATTCAATAGAAATGAGATTAGAAATAGGAGGGGAATGAATTACAAATGCAAGAGCCTGTATTTATTCCAAGGAAGATAAATCTCATTTTAAGTGGTCTCCAGTGCAACAGAGTCTTGCTAAGACTAAAACAAAGTAAATCTGGTTTTGTTGATAAATAAAAGTGTGAGGCAGTGACACGGAATGTTTTCTAACATTGGGTGGTTGTCATAGTGTCCTGGGACTATTGATACCTGGGTTTTACTCTTGGCCTGGCCACTGTCTCTCTGCAGTAAATCATTTAACACCCTATGCTGGATTTGAGGCACAAACTGGAAAATCCAACTCCAGTGAACAAATGTCATCGGGGTGTGACCCTCGGTAAAGCTGTCACTGATAGGATTTTTACCTCAGCAGGGTGAAGGAGTTTGGGGTGCATCATGGGTTGGAAGGTGGAATTAGTGGCATTTCAACAGTCCATTAACTATTTGCTTCAGGTTGTTGTGGGAAAGGCTGTTGGTGGGAGACCTCTTAATCTGGGGCTGGATCTGGCATGGTGATGGCACCTCTTGTGTGTCACCAAATGTAGGTAAAACACCAGCAGAGGTTTGAAAATTCTCCTTTTTTTTTTTTCTTTTTCTTCTCTTCTGTGATTTGGTCAGATTTTCTGTCCACATGAGTAGCAGGCAGGAAAAAAGATGTTTGCTCTGCAGAATTGCCCCGAGTCCCTTCTCCACGTGGTCCTCGAGCTGCAGGGAGGATTGATGAGAGGGTCTGAACTGCAAACGCCAGCTCAGCAGGGAGGTAACAGCATCACTGTGCTCTTACCTAATTGAAAACACATTGTCCCTCTGTCGCACACCTGGCAGCTCGGAGGGAAGCGCTGGCAGTGGATGATGGGGTGAGGTGTCCCCAGAAGAACGCAGAACCCGGAGCTGGCACGGCCGAGGGGGCGCAGGGCTGCTCCAAACAGCGCCGCGATCCCCAGCTCGTGGGCTGGAGCTGGAGAGGGGCCGACCCTCCGAGCTGGGAGCTAATGATTCCCTTCAGGATTGCATCATTACATTCGAACTGAGTCATTATGAGGTGATTTGGGAAAACAAGTTGGAATTCATTACCAAGGAGACGCTGGAGCTGTTGCGAGAGCCGCTGTCGGTGCGGGTGGGTGCGCGGAGGCAGCAGCAGCACCAGGCGCTGCTCTGCCCTCCCGGCAGCAGCCGAGCTCCGTGCCCTGCAGCCTGCTGCGACCTTCTCTTGTTCACCCACAGCTGCTTCCTGATCCTTTCTGCCGCTGCTCTCCGTGTGACACCTGTCACAAGGATAAACAAAGCCCAGGGCAGGGCAGACACTGAAATTGTGAAAATTGCACTCGTGCGTTCCCGGGTTCAACCTCAGGAGCAGCCTCAGCCTCTGTCAGCAGTTCCAGCATCATCTCCCCTGGTGTCCAGCTGCTGGAGCTCTGCTCCAACTGGATGGTTGGATGTTTGCCTGCCCTGCCCAGTGCCAGCTGTGCCACTCTCCAGGTGGGCACAGCTTTGCACGGCTCTGCCATCAGCACAAGCATTTTCAGCAGGTGTAGTGGAGGGGCTGGAAAGGGACTGCCTGCAAACAGCCAAATAGTTTGTGGCAGATTCTTGGAAACCCAACAAAACCACATGCTGGTGTCAGTGTTTGGGATGCAACTCATTCTGTGAAGTCACCACTGAGCCACAGGAGGATTTCTACCTGCAAAGAGCTGGGTGAGGACAGCAACATCCTTGATGAAGGCAGAGAATGTAGTGTGAAAGATGAGTAAAGGTTTGGGAGAGCAGTAAGAGGAAAAGAACTTGGGGAGCAATGCAAGGCTTGATTGTGGGTTGGCACTCAACACTGATGATCATCAATCAGCAGAGATCAGTTACTCAGGAAGCTTAAGCACCTACCAGGAGCAATACTAACATCAGCTTGGTGACTAAGGGATCAAGGACATGGATAGAGACCAGCATGGATGGACACAGGACCCTTACTTGCCTCTGTAGAAGGTGTTATCCCAAAATTACTGCTGGGACAGGCCAATCTGTGTCCACTGAGGCTGAGCTAGGGTCTTTGTTAATATGTTTATAAAAATGTGAGGCCTGGGCATTTTCTGGGAAAGAAGATACCAGGATATCTGAAAATAAAATAAGCAAATGTTTGCCTAGAGAGAGAGAAAAATTATTTCAGAAATAATATAGGATAATGGAGAAATTCCTCAAAAATCAAACACAGTGAGGACAGCAAAGGCCGTATGAGGTGAGTGAACTGGTGGGTAGCAAAAACAACTGAGGACAGACCTGCTGAACATCTCCCATCAGTCATTTTCTAGGGAGCTTTGTGCCTCAGCTGCTTGAAGAGATGATGGATGGCTGGTCCCTGGTAAAGGTCTGCAAGTTCAGTGTCACTCACCAGGAATGAGAAAGTTTAGAGGATCAGAGTGAGGTAGAGAGTGAAGAAGCAGATTTCAAACACAGGACACCACAGCTCTCATTACCACTGCCCCACATGGTGCTTACCATAGGACTGGCAAGAGAAAAGGCTTTGCATGTCCTCACACCTGCCTGTGATGCCAAAGCCACACAGCACAGGTGACAAACTCACCAGACTCAAGGGACTGGGGTGGCAGCTCACCCTCTGCCCAGTGGCTGCAGACTCAGGACTGGCTCTGCTGGGTGACCCTTCCAACTCAGAGCCACCAAATCAAGTCAGTCTTGTGAATTAGAAGTTGCATCTCAAAGACTGATTTTTTTTTTTTTTTTTTTTTTTTCAAACTCCTACCAAAAAGCAGCAGGTCCCTGTAGAGTCAGTTGTTTGCCTGGGGGAGAAACTAGGTCAAAACTTGGTAAATTCAGATATAAAGGATTTCCTATGCTTCCTCAGCAAACAATGTCTTACTGCAAATAACTGCAACTAACTATGTGCCCTCAGCCTTGGTCTGTCCTGGTGATGCTTAAACTGTCAATAATCCTAAGGCTGCTGTCACAGTGCTGCTCAATGGGGTTGACAGATTATATCTCTAAAGTCCCTTTATTGGACCTTGTTCCCAGAAAAGCTTGCAAATTGCTCTGATCTTACCAGACAAAGGCGTTGCTCACTCTCGGAGTCCTTGGATATCCTACACAATAAGGTAGGAATTGGTGAGAATTACCTGAGATAAAATATCCCTTACAACATCAAAGTTCCTGATCTCTTAGCTGTCAGCTGCAGGTATGTGAAAGTCCTGACAGGCTGAAGATAGAAGGAAGAGATAAAGCAAAAAAAGAAGGGAGGGGGAATGGAGAAATTCTCTGCATGAAATGTTATATCATTGGATTTGGCACAAAGATGTCAGCTCAGGGGGTCTGTACAGCCAGCTGGGGTGTGAGCGGAGCACTGGGCTTTCACCTTCTGAGATGGATCAATCTGACACCAGGCAGCCAGGGACAGATCCTGATTCTTGGCACACCAGTGGATAAGGAGCTGGACTTCCATAATCTTTGTGAGTATCCTAACTCAGGATATTCTATGATAAATGAATCAGAAGTAACAGAGATCAGCACAAATCATGATCATGCATCTGCTCCATTTTCCCCATCCTTCTACACTCAGCTGTTGGTTGTCTCTTGCCAGTAAAATGGGTGAAGTGGGTCAGTTATGGGGGGAATCCCAGGTGTAACACAGGACATCATCCTTTTGCCCTCTTTGCCCTGCACATTTTAAATTAAATGGCTTCCCTGTGTTGTCACAGGAGAGTGTCAGGAGAGCTGGGGTCAGACTGCTGCCCAGCCTGCACCACTAATCTCCCTGTAAAAGCCACAGGTAGGCCTGAAAAACAGATTTTCACAAAAACAGAGTCAGAGTTGAGCTGAAACAAGATCTGGATTGTTTGTCTAAAATCCTGCCCCTTCACGCCACAAAGACTGGACAGGTCTTCCCTCTGCCCAATGCTCCCACACACCTAATCCTCTCTAAAACTGGGTTTTAGAGCAGATCAAATACCTCTAGATTCTTAGAAAGGACTGGTTTTGGCAAATGCACAAATACTTTTCTTAAATGACATAAATATTGTATGTGATTTGCTGCCTTGCCAAAATGCAAACACACATACACATGCTCTCCTAACTAAGCAACATTCTTTAAAAGTTAAGATCATTGCTTAGAAAGAAATATAGAGCATTTTATAAACCCAAATTGATCACGCACTACGTGTGTTGAAAGTATGTACAAAAACTGGAACCCCAAAACTCCATTAAACCACTTCTGAGACAATACATCACTGCACCTTTATATTGCACCGAGGGGTTTAACAACCCTTCTCTAGGAAAATATTTTACTAGGTAACAAAAAAAAAAGTTATTGAAAACATATATTTGATACTTTTGGCAATTCATTTTACTACTTGCATTTCCAATTCATTGGTATAGTTCATGAAAAAAAATATTTTCGCAGTTGGGTCATGTTATTATTTCTCTATTTTTTTTTTTACTTGAAAGCCATAATACAATTTTATTTTTTTCTGTGAAACAACAAAGAGACAAAAGCTGCTTGCTTGGTGATCCAGTGAATGTTTGAGGGTCTGCTGGATGAGTAGAATACACACAAACATGTCTACAGGAAATTATGGCATCTTTCTACTTTTCTGGATAACCAACTTCATATCTGAACCAGCTAAAAAAAAAGCCAGGGAAGAATCGGTAAGTTGAATCTTCTTAGGAACAAAAGGAAAGTATCATTTGCTGGAATATTAAAATATTTTTTAAAATTAGATGGTTTTGCTTTAGTTCACCTGAACTGTCCCTGGCACTGAGCTGTGTGTGACTCATTCTCTCCCTGCAGCATTGCTCTTCTCTTGGCTGGTGTGAATGTACCAGCTCAGGTGAAACCCTGAACTTGACCTGTCCAGATTCCAGAAGAAGGCAAAGGAATCCCAGGAGAGGAGGAGATAAGCATCACCTAAATCAGACTAATAGCACATCTGCACTGCAAACTCAGATTCCTTTCCCTACCTAGAGAGTGGCTTTTCACCCAAAGCTTCAAATGGTCCTTTAGACCATTTAAAGTGGCCATCATGGCACTGTGGGCATGCTCCAGGCTTTTGCTTTCCCTTGAGCTGAAAACATACCCATTTGAAAACAAACCTAAACCATAGGTGGCACCTTTCTATGCCTGCCTGCCATCCATCCTCCCTTCTCCCACCCCACCTGCCTCTTTCCTTCACATCTCTTCAAGAATATTTTGGTAGAGATCTTCCATGCAAAAACCAGATACATGTCCTTGGAAGCACTGATGACCTGCAGACCTGGACAACCACACAAGGATTTCTGCTTCTTTAACCAAAATGCTCCTGGACCATGTTCCTACACCGTGCAGGTAAGTCTGTAACCTTTGCTTTGAGAGAGATACTGTGATTAACCACAAGCATGCTGTATCCTTGTTTGTCTGGAGAACGGTGATTTTCCATTTTAATTGCTTCCTGTATGACACATTTTGTTAGGTCCCAGCCTCCTGTCAGCTCTTCTTCTCACTGCATTTGTTTCCTGATGTGTGTGTAATTACAACCATGAAAGTCCATCAGCAAAAGCACCATCAATCTGAAAGATTAACGAATCTCACGCTTTCCCTCTCTCCTCCCCCCAAAATTAGAAAGCCCACTCTGTAGTTTCCAGCACACATCTATCATTACACACTCCTGGGTCTCAGGTAAATTAGCAACCTGATTCTTTTCCCTGCTGTCACTTAGAAGAAAAGGGCTTCTTATTTGCCATCCAAGGAAAAGTACAGTAAACCTAGAACTAGATAAAAGGGAAGTAATCAAATATATTTAACTGTACTCAGCCAAATCCCATTATTTGTATAGATGTTAGCTGGTGCGTTTGAAGAATTAGGGAAGCCTTGTCTTTTATAGGAAAATGTACTGTTTGATTGAAAACTGCAATATCTGTGCTACTGTTCCTCTGCTTACCTAAAATGAGAAATTCAGCTTTATGTAGAAATATATTTATGCATGAATGGCAGATATTTTAAAAGGGGTTTCATATCCTTGCTCTTCCACTAAGCACGTATATTTGGGGTGAGGACAGCATCCCTCTGCGTTTCTTTCAGAGATGGGAAATGCCTCCTCAGTGTGGGAATGTTCCTTGGACTGTCCTTCTCACTTCTACCTGAAAGATGTGGAGAAAATCATTTTAGAGAAGTCACTCCTACACATCTGAGGGAATCAACTCCCTGGGATGTGAGGAACAGCTTATAGGGTGCAGGGATAATGTAGGGGCAGGCTGAGCAGCCAAGGGGAAGGAACATACTGGCAGTACCCCACAGAGATTATCATCATGGTGAGGTTGTAGGAGAGCACAGAAAGCCTTCAGCTGGTAGTAGGAACCCAGGTTTAGAAAATACATGGACAACACAATAGCAGTGCTTGTCAAGGGATGCTCCTTCCCTTGGCAGCTGTTCTGTGGGAAAGGGGGAATGCGCCACCTCTAGACAGCTGCGGTTGGTGGTCACCAGAACTTCCCTTTTGGAAATCCCTCCAGTGCCAAAACAAAGGATGCACTTGGAAAATATACCCAAATACCCACCACCTCATCCTTACCCACAGGACCAAATTATCTTTCAAGTGACCCTGTGCAAACAGGGTGAGTTTCACTGTGAAAGTGTTTGATTAAGGTGTTCCAGGTCCACAGATTGAGGGAAAGCTTCCCCTGGACTGTGCTCATGCCAGCACACAGCTTTTCTCACCTCAGTTTTGTGCTCAGAAGACACTGTTTTGTGCTATCCTGGTAAATTACTGGGGCTCTGCAGAGAGCCTGGGTTCTTCAGGATGATGACCCAGCTCACTCTCAAGACAATGGGCATAGCAAGATGAGGCACATTTTCATCCCATATTCCAGTTTTATTTTGCTTGTATGAAACATGACAACTCAACATTGTTTTAGTACTTTGGGGAGAAGAAGGAGGCAGACAAGAGTCCCCACAATGGTTTTTTACATGCCTGAGTCAAATTACCCTCCCTTCTGCGGGGCTTCTTCTGAAGTAACAGATCGTACTGTAACCAAATATTGCCGTCCAGGAAAGCCATTTTCCATCCAGCAAGGAGGCTTCTTCCTTCTCAGCAGCCACTGAAAAGGGCCTTTGTTCTCGGGCTGAACACCTGGACAGTGTTATCAGCAGTGGTCTCTCGGGGCTGGCGCACAGCAGCTGTGACAAGACCCAGTGGCTTTGGCGTCGGGACTGTCAGCAGCACCTGGCAGCTGCTGGCACCCAAAAAAACGTCCTGTCTGGGCCATTGCATGGGCAGCTCTGGGCGGTTCTTCTCTTCTGTGGGGAACAGGGTCTGTCTTTTCTTTCTTTTCTCCTCCTAAAACAACTAGCCTCACTCCACAGGGTCTCTGGATAACCTCAAGGATGTAACACCTCTGTAGGGAATGGAGAACTAACCTTGGCATTACCTTTCTGGAGACACTGGTGGTGTGAGCAATGAAAAGCTGGCACAGAGCACCAACATCCTGGGCACATGGTTTGAAACTACACCTTGATGAGTAAAACATGGAACTGTTGGCTGGCATGGCAGGTAGGACATTTAGCGGAGAGGGAGTCGCCTGGTGTGACCAAGGACAAGATTGCACAGCAGCAGCTGTGACCCTGGGCACAGCTTTCTGCTCTCTCCATACAGTCAGCACCACTTGTCTATGTCCATGAAAAGACAGACCCACAACTGCTCAGAAACTCAAGGAAACACAACTCATTTGGCCCATTAGGTAATTCCCTAGAGGTAGAACTGCACTGTATAAACCATCACTGCCATAGACACCAGCTTCAAAATCAAAAGTTTTCTTTCTTTCACTGGATTTTAAAGTATCTGATGAAAAATGTGTGAGGAAAGGAGGATCAGAAAGCAGAGGTTGTCACTGCCATGGGGTGACCGGGAAACCTGCTGACACTGGCTGAACCTGTGCTCGGTCTCAGAGTTTTTACCAGTGACCTCAGTGGGAATTGCATCTGTGACCTACGAGTTTAGCAGGTCTACACCTACAGACCTTTCTGAGTGTGTTGATTTTCCACTGAAGCCAGACAGTGCAGATCACAAACCCACCCCCACACCCCCCCCCCCCGCCCAAACTCTAACATAATTATTATTTTCCTGATAACCCAAAGTTTTGACTCCTACAAGGGAGTTATACACTGGGGGATTTTAAAAATGCCTCGTCACAAGATTCACAGCTCTGCAAAGTATCCATTCTGAAGCAGTTCTGCCAAATACCAAGAGAAAATTGCATAACACAAGAAGGAGCAAACCACAGCTGAAGCTTCATCATCCACAGTGGCAGCTGAGCATGGACGTCATGAGTTCTTCCATACCCGATGGCATCATTTCCATTTTCTTTGGACTCTAGTAGTGAAAGAATAAACATTTCAAAAGGTTCAAATGAGACCTTTGAGTGCCAATGCTGAGTCCCTGTGAGGTTGGGATAAACTGACAAAATAACATCCTGCAGAAGCTGTGCCTGGGACAAACCACCATTCCTGCCTTCGTGTTCTGTGGTTTGTAGCATAGGGGCCACTTTAAACCTTGGTCTCTGTCCAGGCACCAGTACCAGCTCTCCCATGACTTTATGTTTGCATCTCTTTCTTCTTCATGAAGGGAAAATTTCCAGGTTTGTTCCTTTTAACTTTGTTCATGGTAGCACTCTTGACAGAAGGACTTAGTGCCTATTTAATGTCTTTGCAAGGAAAAGAGAGAAACTTCTCGGTTACATAAAAGTTTGTATCAAAATTCAAGAATCCGGATTAATTATAGAAGACTTGCCTTGTATCATTCAATTTGTTTGAATAGCTTTAAAGATTAAGCAGATCCAAGGCCTAACAGAACCAGAGCCAGTAAGACAATAGCTGAGATTTTCCTTTGAAACAAAATATACAGGTGGTTTCTGTGAGTTTCTGTGTCTATCTGCCCGGCTTTTTTATTTTTATGTCGTATCCAATATCACAGAACCTGGCAGTAGAAATCATATAGCAATTTGTGAAAGCTTGTTGCTGTTCTAGATATCATATAGTCTGTTCCACACCAGCAAAGACAAAACCAATGCCTTTACTCCTCGAGTTTTCATTCTAAAGGATAATGATCTCTGGTAACAAAATATTTGGCAGTAGCATTATTTAAAATGCACAGAGGAAATGTTTGTCCCTAATTCAAGAGACTGTGGTCACACAGTCTCTATTCACTTGATATTTACCAGAGAATGCCAAAGGCTAATCTGCAAAAAGCCCAGGAACAGAGTTAAGTTTATCACACTCCATCCTTCACCCATCCCATTGTAAGGGAGTTAAAAAATAGTAATTATTGAATTTCTTTGTGGCCAGAGAACTTATAAACCGTGTTATACCCAGCAGGCTCTAATGGCTCCTTCGGTAAGTATCTAATTAAGTGGTTGGGGTGTTGGTTTGTTTTTTTTTTTCTTTCACAGCATACTTTTGTGTTTTAAAATCCCTTTGCATTAAACGACTTCTCGAGTTTTCCAAATTTCTCACACGAACAGAAGAGAGAAGAAAAAAGAAGTGGAGGGGAGATTTCGGTCGTGGGAATAGGAGGCAGAAACGAGGATTCGCAAAGGCTAAAGGCAAATCCTCCCCAAAATCTCCATCTAAAGCACTGAGAACTGCAGCTAAGGTCTGCCTTGGGCAGTTTGCTGTCTAAAGAGGGGAAAATAAAGCTAGTCCGAGGTGAAAGGCTGCATTTGGGGAGGAGAGGCTGCTCCCCCAAAGCCCAAAGTGGTTACAACACCTCGAGGGCTTTGAACGGTGCAAATCTGGGGTTTGGGCAGTCTGACCGACCCCGCTCGGCATCCCTCGCCCAGCGGTCGCGCTCCACCCCGGGGCAGCCGAACGCGCCGATCGGGGTGGGGAAAAACTGCCCCGCGGGGATGGGGAGAGGAGCCGAGCCTTCGGGAGGGATGGTCGGCTTCGGCGGGGACGGCGGGAGGTGAGGAAACTGCGGATCTCCGGCCCGGAGAGCCCGGGGAATGCTACCTGCTCCCGGGAAAGCTGCTTGCCCCGAGAAAACTACGTGCTCCGGGGAAATGCCTCACAGCGAGCCACGGGGCCGGTCCCGCCGCTGCCCCCCGCGGTACCAGCGGCCACTGCCTCCCCGCAGCCTCGCTGCTGCTCCGGGCACCGCGGGTACACTCCTGCCCGCTCGGCCGAGCTTAAATCGCGCAGTGGGTTGGGGGTTTTTAATGGAGCTACGTCGAGGTGCCGAGGATGGGCTGGAAGGGGCCGAGTCCCGGCATCCCAACTCGGTCCCGCGACCCGGCTCGGTCCCGGGCGCACCTGCCCCGGCCCCAGGGCCGCGGGTCTCTCTCGGGGCTGCTCCTCCCCTGCGCCCCCGATCGCTCCGGCCCCTTCTCCCTCGTTAGGGAAGTGTTAGAAAGTTGCTGAAGTGCGAAATGAGGCTGCGAAACCTCGTTGTCCTCATTAAACTCTGACAAGGAGGGTGACAAGAAGCAGCGGAGGGGAAACAATGCGGCAGTGTTGGGGAGAGCCCCGCGCCGGGGCAGCCTTTGTGCCCGCACACAAAAGCTCTTGTTTGCATGTGTTAAAGTCCATTAAACCGCGGCAGCCCCAGGTGCAAACGCCAGCCCGGAGAGGCCGCGCCACCTTCCGCGCCCGCTGAGCGCCGCGGCCGCTCCGCGCTCGGCCCCGGCAGCGGCGGGCGGCGGGGCCGGGGCACGGCCCGGCGGCTCCTAATGAGGGCCCGGGGCTGCCCCTTCATTAGCGGACATGGGTGGGTTTCGCTCCCTGTGCCCCCAGATTCGCCTGTCCCCCGCCTCGCCGTTAGTGGCAGCGACAGGACACAATGTCGCCTATTGTGCTGGTCAGCCCCTCACCCGAGAGGACACGGAGGGGACCCCGCGCGCAGCCCGGGGTCGTGGGTGCTGACCTGGTGCCAAAGAGCCTGCTGGACAAGGGCCAGTGGTTTGGCTTTTTCCCACTGTGGCTTGTAAAGGTGCCTTTGGACACAGTAACATCATGAAATCTTCACAGAAAGTGAAGGGTAGGAGCAGAGCAGTTTCCCGACTTCTGGTTCAAACAGCAGAATTCAACCCGAAAGGTGGAAAAGAGAGGAATTGTGCAGAGAATAGCCACACACACAAAAAAAGCTTTGTACAGGTCAAAGCCTACAAAAACAATCTCATCACAGTGTTAGTGTTTCATATGACTGGCATGGCAATTTATCCAAGAAAAAGTATTTCCAGGTTCTGTTGCAACAAGTCCACATCACTTTATCCCCAGTGGTCTGCCAGGGATCTGCCCTGCAGCTATTTTAAATTGTGCTGCTAATAACAATTCATTACAGTTGATAGAATGGGGAGACTTGCCTTTTATTTTGCAATTAGACATAAAGGCTCTGATCTGGCAAATGCTCTGCACTGTGAGCATGCGAGTAGCTCTGCTGAAGTCATCTGGGACTGTTCATGTGCTTAACATTAAGCCCGTGAGGGTTTGCAGGATCAAGGTCTGAGACGGGATCATCTTTAAGGATGTTTGTTTACCTGCTCTGTTCTGTGTTTTCTAGATTCACGACAGCGCCCTGCAAAACCATTTCTCTGGGAAATGGAGAATTGGAGCGTCTCGAGTCAGCTGGGCACAGCTCACAAGTAGCATTCGGATGCCAAGTGATTCTTCCTGTAAACAAAAATGGTTTGCAGGAGCTTGATTTGGGAAGACATGACGGCACTGGGTACGTTGCACTGCAAACTGTTCAGCTGTGTGAGTCTGTGTGTACTGAGGCGTTAATGCAGAACTGTTGGGCATTGGGCCCAGAACAGATGTGACGATGAGTGAGAGCAAAGAGACAGGGAGGAAGGAGCAGATGAAGAAAGCACATTTTAGGCTTCTCAGTTCCTGCCTAGACAACCACTGCTTCCAAACCTGGGCACCGTCCCCAAGTGCCTCTTATCAAGAGAAAGTGGGAAGCAACATGATCTGTGGAGAAAACAAACATATTTGGTTTTTTTCATTTGCCAATCCTGCAAACAATAGCTGTTTGTAGGCAAATAATCCTCAGGTCTGCATGGCCAGATCGATGCAGGGAGTGGTTCCCATGGGCTCTGTGGTGCCAGACACACTGAATGGTTTGTAAGGAAACAGGTCCTTGAACTCCTCCACAGCACAGACACTATCTTAGTAGGTTATCTCGAACTTGCTTCTGTTCCTGCTCCCATTCTCCTCATCTTCCAATGCTTGGCCTGGCAGGGAGAAGTGAAGACTAGAGGAAATAGATCTTGTTTTAATAGAAAAGGCTTCAAAATGTTCAGCTGTTTGTTATTTCCTTGCCACTTACTTTTCCAATTTACTTTTGGAGCCAGGCTAGCTAAAGGAAAGGCCAATCCTTGTGCACAGTCGCAGTTTAATACCTATGATATGCATGAAGAAAATTAATTTGACTGAGGATTTTGCTTCATGAAGTAATTATAGCACAAAGCATAAAAAGGCTGTGTTTTGTCTTGAGCCGCCAAAGTCCTGGTTTGCATCATGAGGTCATGTTTAGGATTACAAATGTTTGCACAAATAACATCTTACAGTATCTCACATTGCCTCTCCCCACCTTTTCTAACAGGTCTTTTGGATGTGGAGAGGAACAGAAAAAGAAACTGCTCTTCAGTCCTAGATGTGTTAAAATTGAAGCTCAAACCCACAGGGCACGAGAAGGGCAACACAAATACGGGAGGGGCTGAGTTCATGGTGCTGCTGACACTCCAAAATATAACCCATATCCCCAACCCCTCTCCACTACTATCAGTGGAGGAGGGTTGTAGGCACCAGCACAGCCCAGTTAAGGTTGGATTGATACAAGAAAAACTCTCATGTAAGACATACCATTTCCCTGGTATCTTCACAACAGGCTTATCTTTTTTATTTCGACTTTTTAAGGCACCTCTCGGGACTCAAATCCTTTTGAAATTGTATGTGAATACTTGGATAAATTGAGTAGAGCTAGTTTTGGTAAAAAATGGCAGATTTTTTCATTAATTTGGTGATATTTGCAATGTGCTTCACAACTGGAGGCAGCAGTTCAATTATCACTATCTTGCAGCCAGAAAATATTTGGAAAAAAAAAGCAAATCAAAATGTGCTGGCAAAGGAGGTCTCACTGCCTTCACATGGCCAGTCCCTATCAATCAGTCACTTCTGCTACCAGGGAGCCCATAAAATGCCAATCACACCACAGTTGGAAACAGTCCATCCTGCTGCTAACCTGTATCACAGCAAATTCGGTCAACACTGATGAAATTTATGGATTTTAAGTTTGCTTAGAAGAATTAACTCAAGCTCTAGAACTACCCATGGGAAATAAAAGTTAAAGGAACGGTAAATTTACAAAACCCCAGAAAACTCACAGATTAAAGTCACTGGGGAGCACTCACCAGCACTTTCTGCCTTACCTGTTTAGGTGGGAGATCTTTAGATCCAGCTTTTGCAATGAACTGCTGGAGCTGAGCTCTGAATGTCTGTCATCAAAGCACTCGGGCTGTGGGTGACTCACATTGGGAAACTGAAATTATGAACACCCTTTTTTTATTCATCACTGCCTGCCTTCTTTCCTCACTGATAATACAGGGTCAGCATCCTCTCAAAATGACTGGAAAAGGAAACAGTGCATGTGAAACTCTCAGACACTGCTGTCATGAGCACCATGGAAAAACCATACGGAAATGAATAATTTTGTGCCCAAAGCACAGTTTGAATAACAGGCAGTAAAAAGCCCCTTTGCTGCACATTAAACAAGAGGAGAATAAATCATGAGGGGAGCTGCTCCCTCAGGAGCAGCAACCATTGCCAATGCAGAGTGAGCGGGATGCCTGTAGGAAAAGGGCGTGGATAACTCAATTACAGTTCATCTGGATGAGGAAAACCAGGCAAATCCTGGACACTCTGGGCTGTTGAATGCTGGAGTGTAGAGCCTCAGTAGCCTTTCAGAGTATATTGTTTCACACACGTATTTATGTTTGTGTGTGCATGGGCTTCGGGGGATATGGAAAATAAGTGGGATAAGCTTTGGCTCTGTGCCAGGTTGACTGCTCCACACAGCTATGGCACTGCTCGTCAGCTGGAAGCACAGGCTCAGGCTGAGGTCTAGATGAAAAAAAAAAAATCTTTGAAATATCAACTGATCAGTTTGTAGAGTATCTGTGAATGACTACAGCACCACTGACTGGGCAAACACAGCCCTATAATATCTGCCTCACTGTCTTCATCCGTGGGGCAGGATGCCAAAGGGGTCTAGAAACACCCTATTTCCAGGTAGTCTGGAGATGTCTTTACTGACCCTCTGTAGCCAACTCCCTGCACTCCAGGGCTAAGATACAGCAGAGAGTATTTGGAGGAGTTACCACTAGCAATATCGCATTCATTAAGGTTAAAGAAGGTTGGGAAGTAAGAGATATTAATTCCTACAGGAACACTTGGCATCCCTAAAAGATAGGGAGACAGCAACATCATAGCAGGAACATGTCCTAGGACATGTCCTAGACAGGCAGGACAGCACAGAGAGCTGAGGTCAGTCTCACTCATGGTGGCAGATTTAAGAATGCACATGTCCAACCAAACAGTGGGGAGGTGGGCTTTGTTCTGCTTGGCAGAGCAGAGCTGGTGTATTGATGGTGTGAAAGCTCTGTGTGAGACACAGCTCTGCAGAGCAGCTCCAGGGAGCCCACAGCACTGCTGTCACTGCAGCAGGTTAAGGACACATTGCTGAGATCTCTGTGACAGGAGAACACAACTGGGTAACTCAGCAGCAATGTGACCTCTCTGACAGACGCTCTTCGTGTTTCTGACACATGGATCAACTGTTGCAAACTTAGGTAAAACCCTTTTCTTCACTCCCTCTATCCTAGTGGTGGCATGGTTCTCCTGAGGCACAGGAATGAATGTAAAATGTCTCACACTTGCTCTGATCAGGGCTCTGCTGATGCTTTTAGAGCTTCTCCCCGCAGAATTCTGGAGACATATTTCCACCCCTGTGGGTCTGGTAGAAGCACAAAAGACACATCTGGATCTGGTGACAAAAGACACATCTCTTCTGGGGCTGGTGGACTTCCCACTTGTGCCAGGATTGAGTTTGCCCAACAAGGGACCAGTCAGTGTCCACAAAACTCTTTGACAGCAGAACATTCTGTTACTCCTCCTGTGACGTTATCAGAGGAAACTCTGCACACAGCTATGTATATCCATTAAAGTCTATTATTTCAGCTCATTCATGTATTGCTGACTCACCATTCATTCACTTTGTACAACCTTTAAAAAGTCTTACACATCCCCAAACCCTCCACATGGAATTTCTGCCTTAGATGTATCTCCCACTGCACCGACATTAATTCGAGGAGGCAATAATTTTCCCAGGAGTGTCCTGTATAAAATCTTCCTCATCAGAGATAAGAGACAAGGTCATTCCACATGAGACAACCCACTGGAATGACTCTTTAGACACTGCTTGTTCTGGAACTTCTTATTCATCCTGATATCCTCATCCTGATATTTTGTCCTCTAATTGCAAAAGTACTTTCCACTTCCACTGAGCATTTCTGTGGGCAAGGTACAGATAGAAATGGATAAACTCCTCACTGGGACTAGGAATACATTGGGATTTGGCTAAGAGGTTTTCTTCTAGCTTGGGCTCATTTGCAGCTTTTGTGGGAAATAGCAACTGGACAGTTAAAAATGGGCAGCTTAGAAATAAACATTTCTGCACCATCAGATCAATTTTCACCTGGGCAGAGGACCTCCAAAAACATCCTGCAAGCTGCAGGGAGTGGGGATTGATTCATCAAGGTACTTTCCCTTCTGAATCAGCACTAAATCTATGCCACTGTGATATCACAAGCTATCTGCCTTTGGAAGCTCTGAGTATTTTTAAGCATTCTAACAGCAAAGTGCTGACTATTGCTGAGGATTACAGATTCTGCAGAACATTTTGGAAGATAACTTCTGGCATCTTGCCACTTGTTATATGGAAAATATGTTGTATTATCTTCCATGTGTGTGGGGGCGTGAGGGTGCTCCGAGTGTCCTGGCCCTCAGCCTGCAAAGACTTACACATATTTTATGCAGAATAAAGTTAAGCAATACATAATGAACTTGTTCAGGCTCAGAGCCTAGATCTGTCACTTAAGACATGTTCCATATCCTTCAGGACTTCTCGAAAGACAGCATCTTTCTCGACACTCCAAGTATGCTACCATGAGCACTGTGCTGGAGCTTGGCTGAGTGGGACACAAATATGCTGTTATCAGTGTAGGACTTTCCAGTGGAAGGGCCTGGTCCTGCCCCAACCGGCTGAAGTCCGACTGAGATAGTCAGACTGGGATGGTCAAACTGGTCCCAGACTCCTGTACACACACAGGAATGTGGATGCACATCATGCTGTGCAGGTGCACGGAAGACATTTGATGTCATGTTCTTCTCTTACTGTCAGTCTTTGAAAGCTCTCCAGAGGCACTGAGGGAAGGATGAGGTGTAGCAAGTTGAGGTAAAGATGTCAGGGCACCAGGAACAGCAAAAAAAGGCCATCATTGCTGGGAGACGGTGTTATTCCCATGGAGACCCCTGCAGGAGTCCTCCCATAAATGACTTCTGGGTGGGCTTGGGTGGTACGCAGAGGCAGAAGGCAGCAGAGGGCACATCCTCCCATGCCCACCCCAGTGCTGCCTTTGGGGGACGCCAGGGTGGCTGCTCCACGCCCCAAAGCCCATCTGGGCACATCCAGCTCCCCTCCCGCATTGCTCACGGCCGAGGGGAGCCCTGAGGGAGCCCCGTGGGGAGTCCTGCGGCGAGCAATGGCAGAGCCGTGCCTGGAGCTCTGAGGAAAGCAGTGCGGGGAACGCCACGGGCAGCCCGAGGGAGCAATGTCCGAGCTCTGGGGAGCCCTGAGGAGCTCTGTGGGAACCCTGAGGAGAACGCGGTGGGAGCGCTTTGGGATTCTGCGGAGAGCCCTGCGGGGAACCGTTTATGACCTGAGGGGAATACCTTGAGAAGAATACCTTGTAACTCCGTGGAGAGCCCTTTGGAAGCCCTCTGGGCTCCTGAGGGGAGTCCTTCGGGATGCTGTGAGTCGCCCTTCGGGAGCCTTTGCCACCCGTGCGGGGACGGCGCTGCCGCAGCGCTGTGGGGACCCCGGGCGGCGCGCGGGCGCCCCCCCGCCCCTGCGGCGCGCGCGGAGCCTCGGCGGGGCGGCGCCGCCCGTCACCTGCGGCCGCGCGAGGGGCCGGGGCGGGGCCGGGGCGGGGCCGGGGGCGGGGCCGGGAGCCGGTGGCCAATGGGGGCGGGCGGGCGGCGCGCGTGGCGCTCTTAAGGCGGCGCGGGCGCTGTCAGCGGGCAGAAGGCGCGCGGGTTCGACGGCGGGGCTATGGCTGCTCTCAATGGTGCCGTGGAGAATGGGCAGCCCGACAAGAAAGTGCCCCCGCTGCCGCGGCCCCTGCGCAGCCTGGAGGTGAAGTACACCAAGGTGAGCCCGCCAGGCATGGGGCGCTGGGCGGCGGGTGGGCTTCGCTGTGATAGCATCACCTGTGTTCAGTGCAGTCAGGATGGTATTGAGATGTTATATTTTTAATACAAAATTTTCACCCTCAGTGTTGTTTTTCTTAGCTTCCTTTATTCCTTCTGCTGTCTGATATAGTAGGTTTATGGGGCTTTGAGGCTGAGCACGCAGATGACAGTGGTGTTTCTACTGGAGCACCACTTGCCCCGTTCCCTAGTGCCCAAAACCTGCCTTTTTCTTTTTAATAAAATAACTCCACCAAAGCTGTTGCTCTGCCCCAGGCACCCTGGGCTCCTCTCCCTGTCTGTGGTGCCTGACTCCATTTTCCCCTCCCAACCCACCCGTGAACGCCTCCAGCTCCTGCTGGCGCTCAGCACAATCCGATTTGGCTGGGGTGAGCCTGGGCAGGGCCAGGAGGGGTTTATCCCTCAGGGAGCCGCTTGCTGGGGTGTGTTCAGCTGTCCTTGACCCACAGCTCCCCTGTGGCTCGGTGCCCGTGGTGGGTTTGGGTGGTGGCGAGCACAGGGCCGGTGTCTGGCAGGGCTGGGCCTTGTGGAAGGCACTGCTGTGAGGCAGGAGCCATCCTGCAGCTCCACAAGAGCAGCCGTGCTCGTGTTGGTGATCCTTCATCCCAGCTCCACGGCCTCCCCACGGGATGAGGAGTCGGGCACTGTTTGTGTGAGTCCACACAAACCCTCACCTCTCCGCTCTCCATTGAGTTTCCCTTTAAACAGTCGCTCCTGACTCTTTGGTATAAACCAAAGGCTCCTGATTTTGGTGTCTCTGTCCCTCAGAGGTGGGGCTGAGCAGGGCTGCAGGAATCGCTGCTCCCAGGGCAGCTGTAGCTCTGCGATCGCAGAGTCGCTTTTTGTTCCACAACAGCCTGACCCGCTGCCTTGCGCAGTGGGGAAAGCGTCCCGGCTGGTTATGCTGCTGAAGAGCCTTGGCTGCCATAATTTCAGATTTTGCCTGAAGTAAAAGAGCTAGAGGGGCTGAATGAGTGTGTTACTGTTACATTTTTAAGTATTAAGGAAAAACGAAATTTGAAGCTTATTCCCTTGTAGCAAGAAGGGGTGAACAACGATAGCTTATCGGGCGAGGTGTTGATTTGAATTATGCATCCAAAGTAATGAAAAAGATTAGCAATTAGGAGAAATCACTGGACTAGTTTAATTTTTAACATCCGAAATTTATCTACTCTTTATTTGTCAGATAAACTTGTCATTTAGCAGCAAATTGGATCTGCAGCTGCTGATTGCAGAATGGCGTAATGCTGCACAAACAGCTCTTTCCTGCGTCCAAAATGGACACGGCCATTTGAGTTCTTCTTAAACATCCAAATGTTCTGGTTTTTGTTATTTTTATTGTTGTGAACACTTTTAAACACTCCTTAGGGATCTTATCCTGCAGCCGTGTGTGTTTTAAAACATGCAGTTTATGCTCCACCGTTTTGCCAGAGACTGGGAGCGCTGAAAGAGTCAAGGTAGTATCTTAAAAGTGGAAACGAACGTAAATTAAAAGTGCAAATTTGATGTTTGATCAGATGCTCCCGGTGCATCTGAGAAAATAATGAGCAGCAGTCAATTTTCATAAAACTGTGAGGGGTTTTGTGCAAGCTGAGTTTCACCAGATGTTTACAGCTGACAGCACGCTTCCCTCTGCTTGGAGGAGATTTTTGTTTTTGGTTCTACCAGTTATGGGGCTGGGGGAGAGGCAAAGTTTTTCAACAAAGATCTTTCTTATAGAGCAGCTTAGTGCTTGTCATGGGTGTGTGATGGAAGTGATCTGTCTACAATTCCTTGTCTCAAATTCTGGCTATGAGGCATGAACTGCTGATAAACTATTTGATTTGATTTCAACTGCTGGCACCAAGGACTCACAATACGTGGTGAATTCCCAGAATGATGCCAGTGTGTATGTTACATTTAAAACAGCCTGATCCTGTCACTGTTATGTTTTACTACTCGGTAGGAACGTCACTTTCCCACAGAATTAGCATTGAATGTAAAGGAAAAATCAGTATCCTTCACCAGTCCTTAGTCTGTGAGCATATACCTGATACTGGACTTTTATGGCTCCTATCGTATTTCCCACATTTATAATATGACTTTTCTTCATTAGTGAAATAAAGAAAAACTGAAGTTAAAATGTGTACATGTTAAAATGTAGTACTCGGGTAACAGAGGTAGTTTGAGAGCACTGGTATCCTAAACTGGAGTTAATATTTCTAACATTGTATTTTTTCTTATGACTTCCCTTGGCAACACTTCTTGTAAAATTTTCTTTTTCTCAGCCTGTGTGAAACAGGTGGGTCCAGCAGTGCAGCTTTTACACCAATTACACTTTGGATGCTTTATGCAGCAATAGTAAGAAAAAGTCCTTTCAGGAAAAAAATCTGCCCAAGGAAAGAAAACTATGACCCAAAGCAGTGGGAATTCCGAATGTAAAAGATGCAACATTAATCTCCTGGTGGTGTGTAGAGACTCATAAACAAGATTGCAAATGTGGATGGCTTCCAAATAAAAGTACTAGCTTACAGCCACTAGCAGGCTACTAATAAAGATTACTTAATCTAATCTTATTTAAAGTATATTTATAAAATATAACACTGCCAAGTCAGATCACAGCGTGGATAAGATGCATGCTGAATCCATTAATTGTATATAGGTATTCATGTTCTGTTTACAGTGAGTAACAACACTCCAGTATTTAATGCATTTTCAGTTACGCAATGCTGGGACTGTTTGTTCTTGCTCTGGAAATGCAATATTTTGAAACACTTAAATCTTGTCACAGATGACTCCAAGTGACGTGGGAGGCTTGATCTGGCCTGTGACAGGGCATGGTGGGGTAGAACCAAGCCAGAACCCGCCTCCTGTGGACACTGCAGGAGGGGGGAGCAAGCTGTGGAGGTAGCCCAGGGCAGGGCACAAGCAGCCAAGAAATAATTGTACAGCCACACGTAACAAGGGGCTCCTTCTGCCTCAATCATACAAGTTTCTCTTGGTGTCTGCTTGCTGTTCCCATGGAGATGGATTTCAAAAACTGCCCGTTCCTCACTGCCAAATCCCAGAGTTGTTCTGTGTGGAACCCATGCTCTGCCTTCCTCTGGCTCAAAACTAACTGGGTGCACAAAGTTTGTAGAAATGCTCCTGTATGGCCAGCAGTGTCCCTGGAAGAGTGACTGAGCACACTTGGCTCAGCCATGGGTGGAAGTTGAAGAGCCTCTAGACCTTTGAGGAGCACTTGTGGTTTTTTTTCTTGTCTAGATCAGTTGTTTTTCTTTCTCTTGCCCATCCCACTCCCCTTGCTCTCTCTTCAGATATTTATTAACAATGAATGGCATGAGTCTACAAGTGGAAAGAAGTTCCCTACCTACAACCCTTCAACGCTGGAGAAAATTTGTGACATTGAGGAAGGAGATAAGGTAAGTGTTGTTGCACAAGCAAAAGACAATTTCCAGGGGGTTTCTTTTGCAGAGAAGCACACAGAGGAAAAGCTGGCTTTTAACAGCAACATTCACCTGGCCAGCCTGAGCTGGAGGTGTGGGACACTGGATGTGCTGCTCAAGAATTACATGGGCTAGGTGGCATCAATCCTGTCCAGCTTGTCAGAGGCACTTTCCCTGGTAGGAACTGGCTGCTGAACACTGTCAGAGGAATGAGACTGAGCATCATTCTTGTGCCATAGACTGAAAGGAAGTAGCCAGACTGAGGAAATAGCAATGATGGTGTGTGCACAGGATTTGGGCCCTGTGTTTGGGGTGGTTTATACCTGAGCTGCAGGGCAGCCTGTTGGAGATACTGGACTGGAACTTCTTTTTTTAAACACAGCCTGAGTGCTTGGGGGAATTTAAGCTTGGCCATGCAAAAATTGACCACTTACTGCTGGAAATGTGGTGCTGCTTTTCCAGCTGGTATTGTGGGTTCTGGCCTCCTGCACAAATGTGGCAGCTCTCACTAGGACCAAACCAGTGTCTCAAGAGCCTTAGTAGTCCCTGGCTTGCCTTGGTGTGCTGTAGAGTAACCTGAGATGTAACTGCTTGGGTTTGGTAACAGTCTGAGGTGAGAAATAATCACATGTGACACTTTTTGTCCAAAGCAGCTCATGTATGGGCCAACTGATCTGACCTATGGAAAAGAGCTGGGCCAACATCTGGCTTTGTGCAGGAAGTCATGGGAAGGTGATTCACAGCTGCTGTGCTGTGCCAGGGTTTTGGGAGCTCATTGCTGTGGGCAGTAAGTGTTGGGCAGCCTGGCCATTTCTGCCTGCACTGAGATTTTTTTTTTTGGTATTTAAACTTGTCCGATGCTTGTGAGGCAGCCTCCAAGACTTATTGCCACTGGGGATCTGTGCATCTGTGGGGCAATTACACATTGAGGCAGAACCAAACATGATGTGTCATTTCTTTATCCTGACTGGGTAGGACACAACTGTGTTTAATTGCAGTGGCATGTAAACAGTGGAATTGAAGCTGACTGTGATGCAACTGTATTTTGATAGGCAGAAACCATGACGTGGTTATTGTTCCCTGAGCTAAGTGTCTCCTCAAGCAGCTACAGAGTACTACATGAGCAGTTTGCTTCTTAATGTTGGCTAAAGAAAATTGTTATATAGAACAAACAGGAGGCCAGTTTGCCTCCTTGGGATTTGCCCGTGTGAATTTGGCTTGTAGCTTGCAGGAGGGTCGCTGTAAACTTTTCCAGTCAGTGGAGCTCTCTCCCCTGAATACTCAGTACAGGTGACTGATTTCTAAGTTGAAATTGCAGCCAAAAATGTAAGCTAGCTGTGCTTTGGGTGCTGAAAGTCTCTTCTATACATCACACCTTTTAAAACAATATTTTGCTCTAACTATGTTTTTACAAGAAGCTAATTGGTGATTAGACCTGTATCTGGATTAATTAAAAAGTCATGGGTGACAACTGTTTCCAGCCAGCTGTTTGCCTTCTGGTGACACTTGACCATGTCCCACTTTTCTGGCAAACTAAGGTCCCTGAGGCTTCCCTTGCTCTGGTTCATCCCCTCCTGGGGCTGTAAGTGCAGTCTGCTGGAGTCACCACAAAGTGTGGAAGTGGTGAGTTGTGTTTGGTGGTGCTTTCCAGTGCCTTGTCCCCATGTGCCGCTGGACTTGCTATGCTGGCCAGTGCCACTGCAGGGGTGGCAGTTCCTGCTGCTGGCTCTGGCTTCAGCTCTGCTCTGCCTTCACAGCAGGCTGGGAGCAGAACTCCCCTTCCCAAGCCCTGAACAGAAACCTGCCCCTCCCTGGCCACGCAGAGTGTTTTGCTTAGGCTGCACGTGAGGGGTGGAAATTTGGCAGCTGATATCTCAGTGATGACAATTTAGTCTGGTGCTGAAACTTGGCCAATGCTTTATAAGCCTAGAAGCAAAGGTTTTGTTGTCTGTTCTTTAGAATTGTCCTTGATGAGACAGTTGAGGGATAAAGAAAAGTCTGTGTGGACAAAGAAGCCCTGAAAATAAAATAGATGTTTCCACTGGATGTTGCATACCTCACAAATAAAAGCTTAGTGTCCAACTGTTTGCCAGATTGATAAGGGAAAAGGAGTAACTCTGGTGCTGTCCCTAACACTTGGAGCCAGGCTTTTTCCTTCTAGGAGCTTGCAGACATCCATCAAGGAGGGGAAAAGTGCTCCTTCCTCAAAGGAGTGCCCAACTCAGTTGCCACAGAGCATGGGCAGCAGGTCCACAGCTGTGACTGAAGTCTGTTATGATCATTTCTAAACAGTTCACTCTAGTGTGGCTCGTTGAAGGATTGTGAGAGGGATTTGTTCACAGTCAGCCTGTCCCCTCCAGATTGTAGGCTGAGGAAAGACCACAGTAGATTTGCAATGCCCTCAGTAATGATTTTGGACATTGGCTGTTAGGATGCTGTTTGTAGCTGTTTGAATTCAAGTTTGGAGCTTAAAGCAATTCAATGTGTGGACTGTTTGCAGGGGAACAGGTCAGGGGACCTCTTCTAGCTAAAAAACCATGGCATGCTATGTCAGAAGAGTCCTCTTCCAAAGATGTGCGCAGGGGAGGCTTTTTGAAGAAGACAGTAGGTGAATTGAAGAAAGAGGGTCTCCAGTGAGTATGTTCCATTTCTGGCACATCTCCTCACTGGGGCACCCTGAGATTGAAGCAGAGCAAGGCTCTTTTGCAGGTGTTTTCCCCACTCACAGAGCCAGTGGGGTGATGGTCTTCTATGTGCTCTGCAATCTGCTGCTGGGACAGGAGAGAGAGAAAGAGGATGGGAAAGAAAAAAGGAGCAGCAATAAGCAGGCCTTAAGTTAGGGAAGACAGATGGACGAGGCAGCTTAGAACAAAGAAGAGTGTTCAGTTTGTTTGGGGGGAAGGTATGTGATTGTGTAACTGGGGGTTGTATCATAATTCAAACACCCCAGGTGGGTATGAAAGTTTGCAAGCATTTCCCAACACTGTAAAGACACTGCAATCTTAATATTCTTAGTGGAGCTTTTTATGTAATGCTCAGTAAATCTGTTAGAGATCCGAGTGGAGCACCAGGATGCATGGATCTCCTCCTCCTGTGGTTTTGTGCACCACAGGGTGTTCCTGGCACCTTGACAGTTCAGAGTCACTTTGTCACGCCTTGTGCCTACCTATTGCAACATGCCTGCAATGAACATGCCATTCAGACTCCCCTAATGCCTAGTCATAACAGGATGGATTAAGAATGGCATTTCAGCCTTCCTGAAGAATTTCCTTGTTTTTGCTGGTCTCTCAGGCCTATTGAGGCTGGGCAGGAAGGCTCTCAGGATATCACTTGGTGGTGCTACCCTGAGGGTGTTTAGGGAAAGCCTGTTTGCCTGTGTGACAGTAACTGCAGGCTCTGAGCCACTACTTGTGCTCAGAATGTCTGAGAAAGATGGTTGTCTTCATTTTTGTCTGTACAGGAGCTGCAGCAGGGCTCATGTGCTCCCATTTTTAGGGGTTGGGGAAGATCTGGGCATGCACTGGAGTCTTCTGCCCACACAGTCGTCTCACTCCTGTTCTGTGTGCCAGGATGGAGGGAAGGCCCTCAGCACCAAGGGCATTGTGCCACTGCAGACTCAGCTCCCTGCACAACAGTGCTCTCAGCCTGGTTGCAGAACTAATTAATTGCTGCTAAAGGAAGACTTGTTTAAACCTGACACACTTATGTTCCTTGCCTGCTATGTCACATAAAATATTGCCTTCTTTCAGCTTAAACCTTCATTCCAGCAGGCAGGATGGGGGATACATAAGTGTGCAGTGGCTGGTGGTGCCTTCTGGCTTTTGTGATGTGCCAGGCTGAATCCAGATCAACTCCAGCCTGTTGTGCCTGTGGTGGTGGGCCCCAGGCATTACTGCCTGTCTGTGCTCAGTGGCTCTGGGCACCTCTGCCCCACCAGCATCCCTTGCTGTGACACACAAGTTTCCTCCAATGCTTTGTAAAGAAATGGAGCCAAATTTAATGTAAGGTGCCATTGCCTTGGGTGATGACTTGCAGTTTTGACCATGAGCTTTTTAAGAAGGCAGTGTGTCTCCCTACAACATTTTTTCTTGATTGAGCACCACACATCCCCCCATGAGAGGGGTGTGGCCAGACTGTGTTGGGTCAGTGCAGACGCGTATTTCCTAATTGTATCCAGACAAGACTTGAGAAAAGGTATGGATGAGAGCAACTGGTGAAGTGCTGGGAGGAATGATCAAGGTCTGACAGTCTCCCTCCTTTCCCACACTTTTGAGTCATGTTGCAGTCAGGTGCAATATCAGCTGAAGTGAGGCTTGGGCTGTGCCAGACCTTCCATAGAGCAGGAGTCTGTCCAAAGCTTTATCAATGCTTGGGGTGCAGCCTTGGCCTTGTGGATGTTGGTGGGAGTGTTCCCACAGATTCCATTGGATTGGGAGCCCTTGGCTTCACTTTTTTAATCAATGTATATGAGGTGAAGGGAGGAGTCCAGGGCATACTGTGGCCAGAGTAAATGCATGAAGCTCCAGGAGTGATGGTGTGGGAGGAAGGGGAATTTGCTCCCCATCTGATTATTAACTTGGTTAAACAGAGTTGGATTTGGTCCAGAGGGAGAGTGGCACTAAGTGTGTATAGGGGAAATGTCTTTGTCATAGCACTGAACAGCAAAACCTTTCCCATCTGGTAGAAGTGTTCTGGGAACGTGTTCTAGGATCTAAGGGAGATTTTTAGTGTGTTAACTGCCTTGGCATGGGCTTCAGGGGAACTGGATGGTGGGATTTGGGAGTAATTACTTCCCTGGGTAAAATCTTGATCTCATGGGGGATTTTCCTGCCCACACTTGTTTAGAGGAGGCTAATTCATGTAGGCCAGTGGCGTGTCATGATTCTTCATCCTCCCCCAGTGTCACATCCTGTATTGGCAGGAACATGATTCTGGATTATTTTATAAACAAGTCAGTTACATTAAATTACCCTTGAAAGACCCAATTGGTATTCAGACCTCAAGGTTGTTTATGAGCCCAGGCCAAACATAAAACATATTCCAGGCTTGAATTCAAATCCAGGAGTGAAATGAAAGTGGTTTTGTTGGACAACTTGGGTTTGGCCACCACAGCATCAACTAGGAAGCAGCCTGAGGGGGTTTCTGTGCCATTGTCCAGCTCCTTCCTTGTAACCTGAGGTTTTCTTGTGTGTGTTGTGTAGCCTGATGTGGATAATGCAGTGGAGGCAGCAAAGGCAGCGTTCCAGAGGGGCTCTCCCTGGAGACAGATGGATGCCCCAAGCAGAGGACGACTCCTGCACAAACTGGCTGATCTCCTGGAGCGGGACAGAGTCATCCTGGCAGTGAGTACCAGGAGCAGTGATAAGCCAGCAACACTTGCTTCATAACTCTGCTCCATCCCTCTGGTGTATCCATATCTACCTAATTTTCTTTTCTCTCCCTTCATGAAGGGCAGAAAAGTCCATACAGGAGTCATGACTTTGTTCCTCTTTCTACAGGAGTTTAAGGTTCTTAGAAGGCTGTCAGTTCTTCTACATAGCTGACTTTTGCAGAACATTAGCTAGCTATTGAAGTGATTAAAGATATTCATACTTACATTTTCAAAGCAATATTTTTTTTTTGTGTTAACTATCATTGATGTTTATAGCTGTCTCCAAGCTCTTATTAAAAAAACAAAACTACACCAAACCACCACAGCTGACTCGTTCTTTATTACAAAAATTCAGATAGGTTTGACTTTTATGCAAGTTTCTTCCCTTAAAATGTGAGGGGCTGGAAAGAGAATCTTTTTCTTCCTGGATATCATCCAAAGTTTAAAATGTAAGTGGGAACTACTTCTTCCCCTATTGAACCTACTGGCTCAGGAAAATCTCTTTATAGCTGTGAAGCTGTTTTAACTTGGGCTTTTGCACTGAAGAACTATAGCTAGTGATTCCATGATCCTGTCCTGGAGGAGTCCTGCTGGTGCAGAGCAAAGGCATAACAACCTGACTAAAATGTGCTCTGTTGGTAAAAGCCTTTGGACTCTACAGGCCTTGTCCATCTTTCCAAATGGCACCCACAGATCCTCAGCTTGGGGCTGCTGTCCATCCACACCTAAGCTATTGGATCTGAGCACTCTCCAGTTCAGTGCTGCACTTTTATCTTCAGAGAAGAGCGTTTATGACATTCCATGCTGTCAGATGTGCAGGTAACTGAGCCAGTGTCCTGCTGAGGTCAGTGGGAATTGACACCTGTGGGATGTGCTCAGGAACCTGTGTTGAGCTGGGTCTCTTTCCCCAACTGTCTCTCTCAACCACATGACAGCTTTCAGTTTCTGCAAGGCAAAACCAAAACATTCAGTTCTGATGACTGTTCTGGGCAGCAAATAAGAAGGAAGAAAATAATACATATATGTGAATGTGTGAATAAACTCTGCTAAGTTTTTGCTCACTTTTTGATGTGACTTTGGAGCACCCTCTTTTCTCTTAACCAGAACACACTATAAGCTTTCTATTGCACTTCTGGTTTAGGAGGGCTTGTTTGGCATTGCTGTTTGCACTGCATAAAACCAGCCCTGGCTGCCTTGGCTGCATGCTAAGCAATGACTTAAAAATCAGTTGTTTTAGCAGACATTCAGTGGATAACAATCCTCAGCATTCCAAGGGGAATGTCTGTTCCAGTGCTGTTTGGACCCTAATGTCTGTGGAGGATGACAGGGTATGACTTCATGTGTAAACAAAGATGTTTCAATCTACCAAGGGATAGTACTTCCTTTATGGATGTGCTGGCCATTTGCACCAATATCCCATTTCATGACCTGAGTGGAGAACAAAGCATTCCCTGAGCTAATGTCCAGAACAGTGTGAAGGGCACAGGCTCAGCCTGGAATTTATTTAGAGTTGATCAGCACCAGTGCAGCTTCAGTGGAGCAACTTTTGCCTTGCCCTGGGCTCAGCACAGATATGAACCCAAAGGTTACTTTAACAGAACTCTGTAAAAATGTTTATAATTGGACAAAAGAGGCTTTTCAGAGGTTAGGTTTATGAAGTAGAAAAATTAGATTATTTTTTTTCTAATAGAAGGAAAGTAGCTCTGCCTGATTTCAGTGACACCATCTGGACTCCAGAACATCTGTGTTGAGAGGTCAGTTAAGGTGAAGCCATGATACTCACATTGTCTCTGATCAGTGCCCCAGACCCCAGCTCTGTATCCCACCCACACTCACCTTCTGGAAGGTGCTCTTTCAGCATGTACACATCAGGGTCACTGTATCTGCTTTCCCTTCTACATTATTTCTATTAACAAGCTCATTCTCTAAATAGAAGAGAAGAATATTGCATGTCTTCAGAACAAGGCACAATAAAGCTGAGAAGAGTTTTTTTTTTTAAAGCTCTTTCTTATGGAGAAAACATGACTTACCTGACAGTGCATGCAACTTGATTTATTTTTCTTTTTTTCAGACTCTGGAAACAATGGACACAGGCAAACCTTTTCTGCAGGCTTATTTCATTGACCTGGAAGGCTGTATAAAAACACTGCGGTATTATGCTGGATGGGCTGATAAAATTCAGGGCAGGACTATTCCAGTGGGTGAGTGCCTTCAGACCCTGTTTCAGAGCTGGGATGGGATCAGGCTTGAGGGGGTGGAAGATATATGGAAAGAAGACTGGCATCTGAAAACCTGCAAAAATAGCCTGCACTTCCTTTCTGTCTCAGAATGCATTAAGTAGGTGTTTCAATATTGAAACTAATGGGAGAACTTGATTAATGCCTGGATAGATCTCTGGAAATTAATGTGTGAGCTCTTCTGTTGCTTTTTTAACAGAGAAACTTTGGTCAGAGCAGTCACACAGGGAGAGCACTTTGGTCTAGGTATAGAAGGTCAAATATGATTTTGGTGAGAACAAGTTAAGAGAATGGATGTGGGATGATGGGCAGTATGGAGTATTTTTGAATTCAGCCTTTTTAGTCCCTGCCTGTGGGTGATCACTGTGGCTGTGTGGAGGACAGAAATTAGTCACCAGAGGAAGGGCTCTGGAGGGCTGAGCTAGTTCAGTCTGTGCAGACAGCAAAGGGAGCTATGTCAGTCATATAAACTGAGATTTGTCACCCTCATTCAGAGTGGTGTAAAGCTTTGCTTGTCTGGACATTACTTGTTTGTCCTGATTTGAGAATGCTTCCAACACCCATCAATAGAAATGTTCTTGTTCTCTGTCACATCTTCCCAATGAAACTAGGTGTTCAGCAAGAATGAATTTGAAAGGCAAATGTTCTTCTTGCTTTCTCTTTCAAAGAGTAACAGCAGTATTTTAAGGAATGGTATTACTTTCATTTCAGAGTTTCATCTTTTTGTGGTTTCTTACCAGGAGTGCAATTCATGTTACACTGAACAGGAAAAAAGTAAAAAAAAGTTTTAAAACCCTTTCTGCAGGGAGACAAGTGCTTTGTGTTCTACTGAAAAACACAATCTGAATGAAATTTATGTTTGCTCTTCAGTGTGATAAAGAGTTATCCTCCCCTCAGCCTCAACACAGGGAGTTTGCAGAAGGAACTGAACCCTGGTTTTAAAAGTTCTTGTGTGACTATGAGTAGTGTTTGGCTATCAAGCTGGCACAAGACCTGTACTCAGATCTTCATCCATCATGTTCCAAGGACATGAGTCAGGATGAACACACACAGTGTTCTGTCCAACATGGGTTCAGTTCTGTCCCCAACCTGTCAGTGTGCAGTTGTCTCACACTTTCTGTAAGTGACGATTTTGACTGTTTTGTCCCCTTTTACTCTTGTCTTGCAGATGAAAACTTTGTCTGCTTCACCCGGCACGAGCCCATGGGTGTCTGTGGAGCCATAACCCCAGTAAGTGACAGTGCTGGTGTCCTGCACCTCCCACAGAACTGGAAGTTCCACGTGCACTCCAGCCTACCCTGCAGCCATTTGCTGCCTGGTTAAGCCCAGCTGTTCTGCAGGGAACTCCCATCTCAGTGGCCTGATGTAGTTTTGTGTTTTACCCCCATGCCAATTGCTCTTGGCAACAGAAATGCTCTGCAGTGGAAGGGTGGGTCTCCTAATCAGATGCTCTGTTGCTCTCTGAGGCTGACACCAGTCACCAGAGACCAGTCAGAGCTCTGACTCTCACACTGCTGGGACAACCATCTCATCATTAGGAGTGCTGGATTTTTGCTGCCTCGTGCTGATGCATAGTTTGGAGTTTTAAATTATATCCATTATCAATTAATTATGTCTGGCTGTTCTCTGAGCTTTCTGGAATTAAATCTCACTGAATAGTTTTCTTTTCCTTGAGGTCCCATTCTCTGCTGAGGGGACAGTGTGGCTAGCTCTTGGAATCCCTCCAGTGTTAGCATGTGTTGCTTGCTCTGTTTCAACAGACAGCCAGGAAGAGCTTTACAGCTCATGGGAGACAGATTATGTTCCTGTCTGGTTGTAAAATGCTCTGAATGTGGTATCCTACAATTTGTGAGGCAAATGGTGCTGTGTGAAGATTCTGTTTGGATACAGCACCAAGTCTTCCAGAGCTCAAGAAGTGTTTGAACAGTGCTGTCAGACCTGTGGTGGGAGCCTTGGTGCTGTCCTGTGTAGGTCCAGGAGTTGGAATTTGATCATCTCAGTGGATTCCTTCCAACTCAGGATGCTATATGGTACTTGAATCAATAAGATTTCTTGGAGGATATTGACTTTTGAGACAAGGCTAAAGACTGAAAGAAATACATGTAGGACATTGGGAATACCAGGTCTGGACCAGATCCCAAGATGTCTGGGGAAATTCTGCTTTTTCCTTCAGCAGGACTGAATTTATACACCAGAAAATGAGAGGATGTTGTCTCTGGTAGTGTCAGGGTGAGGTGAAGTGGGGGGTTATCAAACATTTGTCTTGGTGACTTCACAGATCTTCTGGCTGAGCAAGCAATGTGACTGCTGGTGAGCAGAATTTATGACTTAAGATCAAAACTAATCACCAGTTAAAAGGTATTTCCCTGTCATTCTCAGCCACCTTTGGCACTCAGCAGTGCTTTGGAAACTATCCCTTTAAAAGCCTCCATGCAGGATGCTTTGGAAGGCCACTGTAAGGGATAGAGTGGGACTTGTAAGATCTCAGGATGACCCTAGACCAGCAATAAATACAACAGAAAGTACAGAACCAAATTTGACTTAAGTTCAACACTGTGTTTGTATAAAGAATGATTGGGGTCAACAAAACCACATCTGTCTTCAGTTTACTCAGAACCAGTCTTCTCCAATTTTTTTCCCAGTTTGATCTCAATAACACCAACAGCTTGTAGTTTTGTATATTCCTACTTGATTGAAAAAGATTGTCACTGTTCTGGGTATGTTTCCCTAGAGCAATTAACAGTCGTCCCTTTTTCCTATGGCTTGAGTATATTTAAAGAAATGTTCTTAGCAAGAGAAGTTCTTAAGAAGTACAGCATATGGCTGATTTTTATCCCAAGGTGATATCATGAGGCAGCCCTGGAGTCCTTTACTGTTACTTTCATCAGCCACTCTGCAGCAGAAAGCCCCTAATGGAGCTATTTCATGCTCTGAAACTGTAGAAAAGTAGAGTAGGTGTAAATGCCTCAAGCTGCACAGTCAGGCCAACAAGAAAACTTAGGAGAAAAAGACAAATGGGCAAATTATGGGATGTGGCCATTGGAGAAGATCACTGAAATGGAACAGGTCTGGGAAAAAGGGTGAAGCAAGTTGAAGAATAACAGCTGAGATTAAATTCTGCTTTGTCTCAGGGCTAGAATAGAACTCATGGCTCAAAAGCTACTCTGCTAATTTATTTGTAAGTGTGAATTTGTGGATTCCTGACATACTTGGCTTCTTTGTTGATAGCTGAAGGCCCTTGGCTTGAGTCTTGACAAGAAGTCCCCTTGCTGTTGGCCTGCTTCCATCATCCCTGAAGCAGCATTAATTATTTTTAATGAAGAAATCCTTTCTGCTGCCAAATGACCTTTCTAAGATTCAGTGTGAGCTAGATTTTCCACTTCTTGCTTAGACTCCAAGATCCCTAAATACATGACCATGAAAGAGATTAGCACAGAAAACTGATGTGGACTGGTTCCTAATTCCAAATTAGAAAACTAATTGGAAAGGAGCAATTCACAATATGAAGGGAGTATAAGACCTCCCCTAGATTTCCATGACT
This sequence comes from Oenanthe melanoleuca, assembly GCF_029582105.1. NCBI lineage: Eukaryota > Metazoa > Chordata > Aves > Passeriformes > Muscicapidae > Oenanthe > Oenanthe melanoleuca. The sequence continues at coordinate 14,761,626 of NC_079344.1, forward strand.
GACCAACTCACTTCAGTTTCCTAGTTATAAAACTGGAACTGAATGATATTATATAACTTCTAGCTACTCAGCCAGTTCTTAACAAAGAAAATTAGGTTTTTTTTCAATGAGTAGTTGCATTCTGTAATTCCCCACATACAGATGCTGTACAGAAGTGATGCATCAGGAAACTGCCTCCAACACAGTTTCTGTGAAGAGCCAAAATCCTACACAAAATGTGATCAAACTCCTTCAAAGAATGAGGTCACATCGTGCAGGAGGTTGTCCAGCTTACAGGATTAGTGTGAGGACTGCCAGCAATAACAGGGATCTCAGGGGGAAATCAAGGAAGTTATATTCCTTAGTCCAAGCAAACACAGGATTATAAACAGACTCTTCTCTTTATGGCTTTCCTCCCAGTTCCTTTCCTCCCTGAGCTGGGAAAAGGCTGCATGGAAGTGAGTAGGTGACTGTGCCAGGCTGATCTGACCAGTGCCTTGTGTTCTTGCAGTGGAACTTCCCCCTGCTGATGCTGGTTTGGAAGATGGCACCAGCTCTGTGCTGTGGGAACACTCTGGTCATTAAGCCAGCTGAACAAACTCCACTCACGTCGCTCTACATTGGCTCTCTGATCAAAGAGGTGAGGAAATCTGAACAGCCCATCCAGGTTCTGTTCTCTTAAGGTCATAAGCAAGGCTGTATTTGGAATTGGCTGCCTGGATTTTTAGTTTTAAAGAGTCTGAGTATAACAAACAGACTTCCAGCTTTAATAGCCTCACAAAGGAAGGTGAGGACAACCTGTCTTCAGTCCTTTTTTACAAAGGCCTTTGTGACTGGCTGGGAGGTGGCAAACATCACAAAACCTGTGCATTTTTCTCCTTTCTCAGGAAGCTGCAGGGAGAAAAAATGCTTAAAGACAGCAGCTCAGTTTTATTAGGCAATGGAACAAAAAAAAGTGTGATTAGACAGCAGTGTTGTGCTTGTTTTTAAGTGGGATAATTCAACCAAGACAGAGTACCCTGGGAAACAATTCCTTATAATTTCTGTGGTTCACAGAACAATTTAGTTGTGTCTGGCCTGTAAAGTCAACTGAAATAAAGGCAAGATGATAGATTGGGATTTTAAAATGATGGTTTAGGGCTTGTCAGGTGGGATCCTGTGTGCCAACAAATCTGCTAATTGTACAGAGAGGGTGGGAGGTGCAAAGAACCTTCCAGCACTGCTTAGTATATCAGCTTCCATAGCTGTGGATGTGACTGAGGAAAGCTAAGGAGTTGTAGATGGGCTTTTGCTCTCAGTTGTAAGTCTGTTAGGATCAGTCAAATGATTGTCTTTCCTTGGCTTAGCCTGGGAGAAAATAGATATTTTGGTAATTGACACTTAGGGCTCTTCCATCAGAAAAGGAAGTGGAAAAATTATACCAGTTAAGTATTGCTACAGTTACTTGGCTTAATGAGATTACACAAGATGAGTAAGTAAGCACAGGGTGCAGTTGTCATGACTTCTAGTGAGCCCTGCCATACCACTGCTTTTTTTACTCTGACATGCAACTCCCAAACACAGGCATAGTATTGACCAAAATAACACCATTCAGTTCTGGTAAAATTAATTTTTTTCAGCTGAAATTCTAAATTGTCTTTCAAGGCAGAAGTGTAATTAGAACAGAATAATTTTATTTGAAGATGCTCCTTTCTCCACCCAAAATTAGCTGAATTCTTTGTAGTTTTTCAGTAAAATGAGTTAAAGTTTTTTGGTTTTCATCTTTGAAAGGATGTAAAAGATGTTACCACACACACAAAGCTATGTGTTACGTTCAGTGGATTATTTTTGGCCAACCAAAATATTTTTTGCTTTCATTTTTGCTGAAAAACAGAAAACTTTTTGGCTCAGGATGTTCTCAGCCAACTTTTTGCTTCCTTGTGGCTTTGCTGCTGACTCCAAACACCATTACTTGCACAGTTTGACATGCAGTATTTGCTTGAAAACTCATTAGCCAAGATGCAGACTCCATTAAATGCACTTTTGTCATTGTCACATCCATAGAAGAAATGAGACTGCCCTTCTAAATTATGAAAAGAAAAAATGGGGGGAAATATTCTTATGAGGATAATTTTTTTGCAAGACAGTACACAAGCAATTGCTTCCTTTTTTTTCCCCCTCTATTAAAAAGTAATTTATTGAGATTTGTATTGAAAAATCTTAGGAAATTAAGCAAATGTGTTATATTTTGCAATTTCTAATGTAATTGCAGGGAAAACAACCTTGTGCTGTCAGTAGTAGGGGAAGGCCAACCTAGAAGAGCAATAATCCTTGAAACTCTTGTTTCAGGAAGTAAAACCAAACCAGTCCCTCAGTTCTCCTTTCACTAGAATTTCACCTGAAGTTTTGCCATTTGTCTGTTTTGGCAAAATTACTAGCTGGCTAATCTAAGTTGTAAATGTGGTAGAAACTTGCATAAGTCTTGTTACCATCTGCTTTTGTACTCCTGTTTTATTAGCCCCATCATCTAGTGAGGTTTTACTGACTTCTTAATCCCTCTGGTCCCTGAAGAACCACAAATGTCAACCTTTGTTCCAAACAAACTTTCATTCATTTGCCCCTTGGCTGCAGCTGCACTGCAGTAGCTGGGGGCCAAGTTTGGTCGAAAGAATCACTCTTTTGACTTGAAACTGGGACTTCTCCAAGAATTCTTACTGAAACTTGGCATTTCCTAAGCATGGCTGTTAGTTTCACCCAGCTGGTAGCATGCAGCCATGTTACTGGAAAGAGGGATGTATCTGGTAAGAGCTCAGGGGAGTATAGTACAACTAATCCAGGCTTCCTGGGAAATGAGCTGTGCTCTCCAGTTCTCTACAGAGCTGTATTTAATCTGTTTCAGGTGGGTTTCCCTCCAGGTGTGGTGAACATTGTGCCAGGCTATGGCCCCACAGCTGGAGCTGCAATTTCCACCCATGACAGCATTGACAAAATTGCTTTTACTGGATCAACCAAGGTAGGTGATGGATTTCTCAAAGACCCCTCCTGTTCTTCTTTGCATTCTCTTGTAAACTGTCATCCATACAAGATTGGACCTATGCAATGTCAGTGACTTCTGTAGAACCAGCACTTCTTCTGGCACATCCCATGTGACAGGATTTCTCAGAAGTGTTTGTCCAATTCAGATCCTTGTGCTTGTAATAATCCCACATCTCTGAAAGCTGTGGTGCCAAACCACCACATTTCTGTGAGAGCTGCAAGTAAAGGTGCTCTGATGTAAGGGAAGGTTCTCCAGGGAAGGCTGGCAGTGACTTAATATCATGCCATTGACCTGATGGAGTTTCTGGGCATGTTTGCCTGCCAGTCCTGCCCTGCAACTGGAAAACATGTCAGTCAGAGCCCTGAACAATTCTTCCTTGGCTTTAGTTACCTCTGAGCAACTAGGACTTAAATAAAAACATGGCTTTGTGCCCAAGGCCTTCTCTGCTGACGTGGAGGGGATTAATATTTGAGCTTCATTCTGAGACCTGCACAGTAAAGCACCTTCTATTTGGCTTTTTTTCCTCCAAATAGATGTGTCTGGCTTGTTTATGAGGGAGTGGCCACAAGACCTCTGCACTATCAATCACCTACAGCCATCCTCTTCCATACCTACATGGGAAAAGTGCAAATGGCTTGGCCAAGAGTATGGAATTGAGCACAGCTGAGACATGCAAACAAATCTGACTGCAGTAATCACTGCTGAAAATTCTCAAACAAAAGCTTGCTTAGAAAAGTGAACGTTTTTTCCACTGAGTGCTTTAGATGTTTCTTGCAGTAAATCTGTATTGCCAGAATAGAGGCAATGTCCAAAGAATGGAAATGCTCACACCAGTGGGGGCAGCTGAGGCAAATTCAGCCTCTTCTTTGAGGAACACTAGTCTTGTTGAGCCTTTGTGAAATTCATCCATTTTTGTCTGCCCTCATAATTGCAGAGTGTGATGTGAATGTATAATGATGACAAATTACCTTGGAAGGTGTTCTTGGTCGGGAAAGGTAACTCCAAACACTCAAAAGCTGCAGCATTTACCAACACTACCATCTAGTGGCTTTGTGCACATCCTGTACTTATCCCATAGGAAAAGGTGTGCTAAGCCTCTGTTTCTGTGCAGGGATCATGGGAACAAACAGAACACAACAAAGTAGAAGTTCACAGTGAGCTTTTACTTTCTTGATAGTTGGTCTAATCTCAGAGTTTAGTCAGTTACATGCTTCTCTCCAAATCCTAGATGAGAAACTTTTAGTCCAGATGAGATATTAACTGTGTGAAAACAATAGAGCTTATAGACTCATCCAGCCCACATGGATCTGTTTGGGTTTTTAATGAAAAAGGAGTATCCAGTGGATTAGTGGCAGAAGGAAAATCTCAGCTGCTGGAGCCTGTAGGCAAAAAACTCCTGTAGACACTGTGCTTGTCTCCTAATCCAGGGGTGTGCAGGAAACACCAAGGGAGACAGATCCTTTGCTAATGCATGTGTAATTTAGAACTGTTTTCTTCCCCCTCCACCCATCTGTGAGTTCAGCTGCATCTCTGCAGCATTTGCAGCACAATGCTACTGTTTCTGAGCCAGGAAGTAAAGCTATTCAAAATATATTTTGACTTAGTTATTAAGCCCCAGCTTGGGCTCAGTGCCAGCTTGGAAATACTGATTTTAAACTCCACGAGAATTTTCCCATATAGATCCCTTGTCTTAGGTTATTAACTTGCTCCTCTTTGGCCAGCCAGTCTGCAGTGATGCCTCTTGCAGAGCTAGGATGCATCAGTTATTTCTACTGTCTCTAGACCTAAACTCTGAGTGACTAGAGATGATCTCTTTTAAGTTCAGGACTCATGCTTGAGTAATAAGGAGAAGCCATGAGAAATACAGACCTGTAATTGCCAGCCAGCTGCCCCATGCTTTCCTTCCACTTCAGGGCAAGAGTAGTATTAGTACAATAAAGGTAAGGTTTCCATGTGCAAAGGTAAAGAAAACAGGTATAATATGAGCAAATTCAAATATTATATCACTCTTAAGAAATTAACCTGCCCTAACAACTAAAGGTCCCAAATAGTTTTAATTCATACTGTTTCTAAAATTAGATTACTAAACTCTGAAAGCTGAGTAAATCCTTCCCTTCAGGATACAGATGTAGCCCTCCCACACAGCCTGTCCTTTCAGACCTGCTTAAATCAATCCTTAATTCTGGGGCTGGTTTTGACCCAACACATCACAGCAGTAGGAAACTCAAACCATTTCAGAATGTTCTCCCTGACCTCTACCTGCTTGAGCTGCCATCCAGGCTCTTCCACCCTCGTTGGAGCCACACTTGAGATTTTTAGGGGAAACAGCTCATGTCCTGTTTGTCTCCCTATTACAGGTTGGAAAACTGATCAAAGAAGCTGCTTCTAAAAGCAATCTCAAAAGGGTGACATTAGAGCTGGGAGGGAAAAACCCCTGCATTGTGTGTGCAGATGCAGACTGTGAGTATGGGCTGCTGGGTGTGTGTTTGCTGTAAGAGGATTGAGGGTGGTGGAATTTGTGTGTCTCTGCTGTCCTCTGGCAGCCCACAGGGCTGGTGTCTCCACCCCAAAAGGCTGGAGGGAATCTCTGTCCAAGGGCAGGATATTGTTCTGCATCCTGGAGCTTTTCCCCAGCATGGGGATCATTCCCATGATCCATGTTGCCTTCCCTGGGAGTGGCTGGAGATGCAGTTAAATATCTTGCACTTGTGTGTTTGCTGTTTGTGGGCTTTCTCTCTGGTTGGTAGTGCTGCAGAGCCTGAGCCAAACACTGGGGAAAGCAGTTTTCTGCAAAGTAGCCTCTCTGCAGCCATTCCTGAGATGGGGGAATTTTGTAGGACCTGATCTAATCCAGCCTTCACCTCTATCCTGGTGGACTGCAAGGCTCATTTTGTGTGTTCCATTGCAATTTTGTTACATGACTCAGTAGTACTAGGAGATGTAACCTGTGACCACCAAAATGGTTGGAAAATCTTATTTGGCTTCAGGAAAATCCTCTCCTGTCCTGCACAGCACAGGTTGAAACTCAGAGGTATTTGTGCCAGCTGCTAATAGGGAGCACTGCAAGGAGCTGGCCAAAGCTGGCATGCTGCTTTCTGAACAGTCACAACTGAAACTTGTCTTTAAGATCCAATGTATGGTATCAAGAATTCTCACAGCAAGAAAAACTGGTCACTGCCTTCAGTGAGTCCTTGTGGAAGAAAGTATCAGGAACTGTGGCTAACTAGTCCTCAAGACAAAAGGCAGGAAGGGAGGTGGATCCAGTAAAAGATTTGGTTTGGGGGCAGTGAGGCCCTGTGAGTTCCTTCCATGGGCGTGGGCCATTGTCAGCATTTTTTAAGGAGGTTTTCCAAAGAGAAAGGAAAACAACAAGTCTGGGAACACTGGAACTGTGCATGTGGTAACACTTTTCCCTCCTGTGTCATCTCACAGTGGACTTGGCAGTGGAATGTGCCCACCAAGGCGTGTTCTTCAACCAGGGGCAGTGCTGCACTGCTGCCTCCCGCGTCTTCGTGGAGGAGCAGATCTACCCCGAGTTCGTCAAGCGCAGCGTGGAGTTTGCCAAGAAGAGACTGGTTGGAGACCCCTTTGATGCCAGAACTGAACAAGGGCCCCAGGTAACTGTGTGTCTCAGAGCAGTTGTTGTTTGGCTTTTGGTTGTGGTTTTGTATAATTTTCCTTGTGTAAATATTATCCTTGCGGATGCAGTCCCAGCAGAAGTGCCGAGGGGTGAGTAATGTATCGTGGCTTTATTTTTCCTCTCTATTTTAAATATCAATTAATCACAACTGTTGAAATGTTATGTTGTAATTTTTTAAAAAACACAAATGTATTTAATTCAGTTCTTATTCAGCTTTATGAAGGGGCTGTCTCCCTGGTGCAGTAACACAAAGCATGTTGCAGTGAGCCATAGCTCTGTGCAGAAGAGTGCAGCTAAATGGCTATTCAGCTCCTTGGCTGTGTGGGTGATGACAAGTAGTTAGAGCCCAGAGACTCCTGAGTCCTCACTTTCCCTCTCCTCCTCTGCTGCCTTTCTGATCTTTTGGAGAAGTTTCAGCTGAATTAGGAGGAAGAAACATGCCAAACTGCTGTCAGAACCAGCCTCCTCAATAGTTCCAGAGCCTTCCTCTTAGTTTTTCCTTTTGAGGCAATCTGAGTTGTGCTGGAGAGCTCTGGGGGAAGATGATCCTTAGGTCAGATTTTCTAGCAAGCCCACTGTTTGGTACCCAAAATAAAGCAAGGTTCCCAGAAACCTATAGCCAAGGCCTCTTTTTCTCAGTACTGCACTGAGTTTTTCTTCCTTGATGCTGTCTGTGTAGGATCCCTCAGAGAAGGGGTGGCTCTGAGGACATCTGCCTCTCCTTATCTGAATCTGTGCATGATTCATGCATGGTAAAGCCCCATTGCTTGCCCTCATGCATGGGGGAATAAGATGTACATCCCCTGCTCATGCTGAGGCTGCATCTAGCCCTGTAACTTGCCTAGAGGTTTCAAACTGCTCAGGACTCTTAGGAAAAGAATCTCATGCTGAGACTTGCTCCAGCAGAGATGAGCTGACCCTCAAACACTGATTTCATGAGAACAGCTCCTGAATCCATTCAGTTGTGAGTTTTAAAGGGTGAAACACCCTGCAGTGGTTGGAGCTTGTTGAACTGGGCTGCTTGTTTAACTTCAGCAGTGTTCTCAGCTCTTGTCAGGCTCTCAGAGCAATTACAGGATGCTGTGGCACAGCTCCATCCTCTGGGATCACTGCTGTGGCTTAAGGGAGACCCTATACATGCAAACCTGTAATTGAGGGTAACAGCAAGTTGGAATAGCAGTGTCTGGTCAGATTTTAACTATGGCCCATCTGTCCCTTTTTCCTACTCTGGCTTACCTGTTGTACTTGTAGGAGAGAGAGCACACCCACACACACCTGAATTTCTGTGTATGTGACTGTCAAGACCAGGATGGGAAGGTGTTGAGGGGGTGGGAGGGAACTCTAAATCCCAAAGCTTTTATGTGGTTGCCAGTTCAAAGCAACAACCACTTCCCCTGCAGCTCTGTTGTGGGCACATACAGAAACTTAAGCAGAGGAGAGAAATGACGCAGTGTCACAAGGACTTAAAAATACCTCCAAAAGTAGCCAAGTTTTAAACCTGTCCACAAGTTACTCTTCAAATGTGAAGCTTCCAGATAATTTTCCCCCCCATTCCTGAAGTAACCTGCTCAACTGTGAGGGTTTTTTGATCTTGAACTGATGGATAAGGGAAGAATCACCAGGAAAAATAATTTGTCTTCATCTCTCCCCATCAGATGCTTCAGATCCAGTCTGTTGCTTTCATTCTCCTTTGGTGTAAGTCAGGGTGAGCATATACAACAGCATTATAACAATGCTGCATAGATCCCATTGTGGGGTGGTCACTGGCTTAGAAGCCAACCTTTAGGCTGACAGTGGTTGTAGCTCGTGATCTCTTTGGTCCTGTATCAGCTGTAGGTGAAGGCAATCCTGTTCCACAAGAAGTTGATGTGAGCTAGTCCTGGAGAAGTGGTCCCCATGTGCAGTTGTTTCTTTCTACATTGCACTGCACTAGATTTGGGAACTGGCTGATTCAGGTCTAATACAGCCTTTTTGGAAGTGAGGAAGAAAAGTTTTACTCAGGTCAGTCCCCTGATGTGGATTACAGCTCACTGGCATAGATGCTCATGGCATGGCAGTGGGGAAAAGACTGTGTCAGCTGCAGTATTGGGTTATGCTGATATAAACTCTACTGCTCTGATTAAAATTAGGTCAGCTTTAAACAGCATTAAATTTAGACAGAAATGAGGCATGCTTTTGATGAGACTTCTCCAAAACTCACATGTGTCTGGCAGTGCTGACTGGCTGGAATTCAAAGGATACCACAAGAAACCTGAGGGGTGATCAGGACTGTTTGAGCAGAGTGCCAACCTCAAATGCAGATCAAGGGCAGTTTTTAACTTTGGATTCCTGGGAACTGTATCACAGGAAGCAATAAAATAAATCTGCACAGATGGCAAACTGGTTAACCAGTGCATTATACAACTGTGAACAGCAAACTGCATTAGATGAGACTGACATCCTGGGGCACTAGAACAGGGATTAGATTAGAACAAGACTAGACTAGTTTTGTTATTTTAGTACCCCAAATACTGGGATTTCTGAACTGCAAGACCTAGTATACAGAAACAAAATAAGCACTAATTGTGGCACTTGTTAGCCAGTAATTATTAAGCCCAAGGCATATAATTTGATTTATAAGACAGTGAATATTTTCCTTATACTGTAGACATGCACTTTAGGATTAAAGTGTGAAAATAAAGCATTTAAGTATAAAGGGTTGTGTCAAACAGCCTGTTGGACCCAGTTGTGGGCTATTTTGTAGGATTACAAATACTAGGTTTGCACATGGAAAAAATTCTCCTTGTGGTCTTGACTGAAATGAAGCAAGAGATGAAGATTTGGGGGTTCCCAGTTTTTCAGTATTGCAGTGATCCTTAGAAGCTCCCTTCTCTATTGAATTAGATGAACAAATAGTAGAATTTGCCTTACCAGATCATGTGTTTTTAATAGAATTCAATGCTTGAACCATAAATAATAGTGGAGTAGGGGACAGAATTTAAACAAGCCTTGCAAGCTCTAGTTACAATGACAAACAGTTCCACCCTTGCATGTCATTTTTACAAATGTTTTCTTTCCCCAGTGTCTTTTCATCTAACTGTAGTTTGCCTTGCAACAAGTTACAGCTGTATAAATATCCTTGTTTTGTTTTCTGTGATGTGAAGTGGATGGACTGGATTGGTCTGGATCACAGACATGCCAGGATGGAAAGCACTTGCAGATATTTTTGAATTATTTACACTTGGCAACTAAGCAACCAGACAAATAGACAATGTGTATGACACCTGCCAAGCTCAGTGTGACACTGTATGCTACAGGAGGGCACACATTTCCTGGGGCAGTAGCATGAATGGAGTGTGTCCTTGGGTAGCACCTTAACACATGAGAGAACACAAGCACTTAGACCACGCTGCCCACAGTCTGTGCTGCACACACATCTGTTTGCCTGGAGATGTGCTGGGCTCTGTTTCCACTGTGTACCAGAAGTATCCCAAGGACACCCTCCTGCAGCTTTGATATTTGTCTAAAAGCATGAAAACTTGGATTGTGTGTGGCCAGGATTAACTAGGGACAGGATATAGTCTGTAATCTGGAGGAGTCAAGTGTGGAACACTCCATGTAAACAGTCCCAACTGGCAACTGGCCGTGCTGAAATAAAACCAGATGCCTAGGGAGGGGGATTGAGCCAGAACAAGCATCTGGAGATACCTGGCAATGAGAATAATCCCCCAGGCTTCCAGGACACCTTGTACCAGTGGATGGAATCTTTTCTTTAATCACCTCAATAAATTTGTCGAGCTTTTGGTTGGGTTTTTTCTTTTTAAAAACATCTCTAAGTCTTTTACCATCTCCAGCATGCTGTCATGAGGGGTTTCATCACTTAATTCCACATCATGTTAAGAACCAGGTCTGTTTGTTTGAAACCTGCAGTTCTGCAGCCCACTGTTCCATGTGGAGCATGGAAGAAGGATCAGAAGCGATTGGGAGTGCTGAAGTCTTCTGCACCTCTTCTCAGCACAGGACACACTGTGCTTGTGGAGTACATGATGTGTCCTCTAAGTTCTGGTGCAGCTGTGCAGCTTCGGGCTCCTGTCACTGGACTGGCCTTTCCTCACCCCTAGAGAAATCCCTGGTTAAAGGCTGACAGCAGCACTTAGTATTTCACATTACTCCATATTTAGGAGGAGTTAGAAAAGGTAGCTAGAAGTGAGGATATGGCTCCCAGTGCAGAGGAAAAAAAAAAAAAATGCAAGCTCCTACCAGCTCTAAGAACTGTGAAAAATGATTCTGATTTGAAGCAAGGCTTTGGTATAGCAGTTGTTGTGGAGTCACTCCACAAACAAGGCTTATCTTTGAGGCTGTCCATGTACTGTGCACTGTGGAAGGAGATGGAGGCACAGCTCACTGGGTTCTTCTAGCTGGGGACAGAGCTGGAGGTGAAGCTGCACACTGCAGCAAAATTGAGTTAATGCTTCTTATATCCTGGTCCTCCCTCTCCTGTACTGATTCTGTTGCTGGTCAGATCCCTTGCTGAGCTTTCTAGTCCATCTCAGACTGTTCTCATACTGCTGCTGAGATCTGGAGGTCAGCAAATTCCAGGGCTCAAGAGGGGTGAGCTGTGGGAGCACATATCCAGGACAGGGAGGAAGGGATAGTGGGGATTCCCCTCCATGTGGCAGCAAACTTGTTAGATCAGATTAAACTGTCACATGTTACTTCGCCTTTGGTTTACTGTGGCTCAGAGCTATTCTCATGTTCTGTCTTTCTTGCCTGCTCACTGCCTGACTGCCACATCCTAAACTGAGCTGTAAACTGACCCAGTTTGACAGTGCCCTGCAAATGTGCCCCTGGGCCACATTCCATGACTCCTCTCTGGAACCATGATAATAAAGGTGCTGCTGTTTGTTTCTTTTTTTTGTGTCTGACAGATTGACCAAAAACAGTTTGATAAAATCCTGGAGCTGATAGAAAGTGGGAAGAAAGAAGGGGCTAAGCTGGAGTGTGGAGGTCTTGCCATTGAAGATAGAGGCCTGTTTATAAAACCCACGGTGTTTTCAGAGGTCACTGACAACATGAGAATTGCCAAAGAAGAGGTACAGTACAAATCACCTAGAAAAATGCTGCTTCAAATGCTACTTCAGAATTAGAAATAGTGTGATGGAGGGGGTTCTGTCTGAATCCTTAATATAAATAACTGAGTAAAAAATAGCTGACACTGTGGCAGGCTGGAGCAATTATTTACCCTGTAATTGCCAGTGACAGTGGACAGTGTAATGTGTGTTCTTGCTCCACTACTTTGTAGAGAAGGGGTTGCTTTATTGCAGAAAGGTGGGCAAAGAACTCTGGGACCTGATGCTGGTAAGGAGCAAAGGAACAGCCACTGAAGTTCTCTGTAGCAGCCTTAGCATCTGAAACAATCCCAGATTCCATTCTCATGGCAAAATCCCCTGAGACTGACTATTTCTTTCCTATATGAAAACATGGTCAAAGCTAGCAAAGTGCAGATCTAATACTCTGGCTTTCATTATTCATATGCAGAAATGTTGAACAAGCTGCATGTGATTAGATCCTGTGATATTCCTTTGAAATAGAAATTAATCTACTTTTCATCATGTTCCCTAATGGAAAATAAGTAGTTGCCAAATTCTAACTGGCATTTGTAGTTTATAGTTTAGCTTAGTGCTTTTTATGGAGCTGCTTGATGTTCACTCCTGGCAAGATATTTAAATGTCTCAGATCTGCCACAATCTCTAAGGAACCTGGGAAAAATATCAGTCAGTCAGGGCATTGGTTACATGCTAAAAATAGAGAGAAAAAGAGCTGAAAATCCCATGACAGGCCTTTTCTTAATGAACTGACTCCAAATCCCAAGCCATGATTCACAAAGCTTATCCAGTTCCATTCATTGGCAGTTTTGTTTCAAATGCATGTTCATCCTTTGCCTAGGATTGAGGCTACACATAAGAGCCTGGATATCCCAAAACAAAGACATTTAGAAACCCTTGTATGAGCTTAAAAGTGGCCCAAATGAGTCTGTATCTCACATTCAATGGGCTTTATTGTGCTGTGAGAGTCTGCAGTACCCAATGAGACACTCCATCCCAAAATTTGGGAAGCCTTCTGTATGGCTGTTGCCTCTACTGGCAACCTGGGGAGCCAAGTTTGTGGTCAAACACAGACGTGGTTAATGCACTGCATGCAAATAAAATGCATACAGTGACAAAATCAGGATTAAAACCAAGAAAAAAAACTTGCAGTCCTTGAAATAAATTAATTGTTATTTGAGCACACTCAGCTCCAAAGTTCAAAAGGAGGGCTGTAAATGGAGTAAGGATGAATCATTTGTAACCTGTCCAGATCTAACTCTGCTTATTTTGATTGTTACAGTGATCCATTACTTGTTGGATCTTAACATTTATTAACTACTTAACTACTACAGCACATCACAATGCTTCCTTTGAAGTTTAATTAGTAGTTTTTAAGACACTATCAGTGACTCTAGAAGGCTAAAATATAAGGTTTTAAATATATTACCCAAACAGAGCATCTGATTCTGATTACTTCAAAATTACCATGGTTAGCGGATGCTTTCCTGTACTAAAGTTTAATTGATATGTGCAGATTTTTGGGCCAGTTCAGCCAATTATGAAGTTCAAGAGTATAGAAGAGGTTATAAGAAGAGCCAACAGCACCGAGTACGGACTCACAGCCGCGGTGTTCACCAAGAACCTGGACAGGGCCTTAACCCTGGCTTCAGCTCTGCAGTCAGGGACAGTCTGGTGAGCAGCCTGGGAACAGAGGGTGGGCTGGGGCTTTGTGTCCTGGGAGGGGAGAGGGATTTAGGACTTCCAATAATGTTAATAAAATAATAAGGTTGTGGGCTCCATCCCCATACGTGCCGTTCATTTAAGAGTTGAACTTCATGATTCTTGTGGGTCCCTCCCAACTCAGAATATCTGTGATTCCCTAAATGCTGGAGGTAAGATGTATTAGTAGCCAGCCTAATTCTTGATGTTCTGCACAGAGGCAACATCCATCCTCAAAACAGGGTGGTGAGGCCCAAAGAGCATGTTGAGAAAATGCCTATTTTTTCCTTCAGTCAAGGTATTTCTTTGTCAGGGTTGTAGTAAGTTCTACCAGACTTGATGCCTTCCAAAACCCTGTATGTAGCAAAAAGCAAGTCTCATGATCTTTAGCAGCACTAGATGGGATTTTGCTGCACAAACAAGTATGGACAGTAGATGGCAACACTCCACTGTCACAAAGAAAAGCATGGAGTCCTGATTTTTTTTTTTTCCAGTCAAGACAGGAAGTTGATTTGGTGTCTGATTCTGATGCAGAGGATTAATTTCAAGAGTTGGTACCAGAAGAATCAGCCTCAAATATTGACATCAAAATGGGGAGTTGGGCTTTGAAGGATACATGTCCTGAACACATATGGAGGTGCACATCTACAGCACAAGCCATACCTGTGACTTTCATACCTTCAGTCATATGATCTTACTGAGATGCTGGGAAAGTGTCTGCATCAGCTTTTTGTACCAAGTATCTATAGCAATGGGCCCAGTGCTTTTATTTTACTGTGACACAATTGTCTGATACAGTCCAAATGTTTTCTATACCTGGAAATGGATGCTGAGGCCTGTGAGTGTTTAGACAGCTTTCTGAGTAAATATGTTCATTTCAGAATGTTCTTAATAAATTAGGGAATAGCTCTGACTATTTATTTTAATCATGACTCTGAACAGGGCATAAATTCCAGCTTAAGCATGAATGTCTTTTGCCATTAGAGGATATGAAGTGAGATGTAGGTCAGACTGAGAACTACTCAGATGTTTTCTGTTTCTGCAGCAAAAGAAGATTTTATTGCAAAAATCTGATTTCTCATATGAATTGTATGAAAGAGAAAGCTGAGAGGTTTCAGCCTTTTATTGTATTGTTGCTGTTGTCATCATCTTGCTTTTTCTTGGTATTGAATTGTCTTTTTAAAATTGATGTTTTTATTGTAGGATCAACTGTTACAATGCACTCTATGCTCAGGCTCCTTTTGGTGGCTTTAAAATGTCAGGCAATGGCAGAGAACTGTAAGTTTTGCTCAATATTTTGTTTCTGTGTGGGTGGTGAATGCAGTAACATTTGTGACTGTGAAAACACTGTTGAATTTGCTTTTAAAGTTTAATCGGGCTTGCAGCATGCTCCACAGGGAGGTGCTAAGGCAGTAGAGCGTGGATGTAAAGCACTCCTCTAGGAGCACCTTCATCTGCTTTATAAGCTTTTAATAGCTCCAGTCAAGTCCACTTGGAACCACTTCTCCATACTAGTTAGGTTTTCAGATGAAGGGAGAAGTAGGGCACCATGGCTGGAGACACTGGTATCCACCCCAAACCTGCTCCATCTTTCCATGGTGGTGCCTGTGCCTATCTTTGGCTTCTCTATCATTGCTCCTTTTTCAGGTAGGAAGGAATGATCTCCCAAATCATTCTACATCCCACCTTCCAGGCTTGCTGCTAAATTACAGAAGAGCCCTCTGTCCCTCTTGCCAGCCTGGCCTGTTACACTGGGGCTACCAGACATGTCAGCTCTTAACAGTTACTAAAGCTGAAATTTTTAAACCAAGGTCACCCCATGAGTTAGACACAGAGCTGAGACAATGTCTTAAATCTTAATTTTTGTCTTGTATAGGAGACAGGCTTTCTTAGACCATTCAGCAGACTCCTCAGAGGAATCTAACACACATTTTCTTTCACAAGCCAGATTCAATCCCAGAAACCATTTCCAGTAACTGTTCTGGTACATCTGTTGCTCTGAGACATTCAGGTGCCTCACTTGCTAAGCACAGCAAATAAATGAATCCTCAGATGGGACATAGATATATATTGAGACCTTATGGTTTGCTTTGCCTGACTGCCTGGCTAATTAAAGGATGTCAGAGGTTTCCCATGGGAAAGGCATGGGAACAGAGCCAGTTATCACCAAGACATAATGCAATGGTGGGCTCTCTCATCAGTATGCATTTCTGCAGCAACTGTGCCCTCCTGATGACATGGTATCTTGAGGACAGAAGCTTTCTTTTTGGTGAAAAAATAATTCCTTTAATTGCTGTCTAAGTACCAATAATGGTGTGTACGTGGCTGTCTCTTGTATGGCTTCTCACAGCAGCAGTCAGTTTGCACTAGGCAGAGCCACAAGTCATCTTGTGGCTTACAGTGACCAAAGCATTCTCTGTTTCTTTCACAACGGGGTGTAATTCTTTGTACTTATGTGCAGATCCTTGGTGGTTATTAGAAGTGGTGGGACAAGTGGATAGCTTGTGTAAATTGTTCAGATCTGGTTTTGATGAACGTTCAACAACTGTTTGCCCCTTTCCTCCTCTTTTCTTTTGCAGTGGGGAATATGCTTTGGCAGAATACACCGAAGTGAAAACAGTCACCATCAAACTCTCCCAGAAGAGTCCATGAAAACAGGGGGCCTAAAATGCTGACACTGAATGTGACACATGGGGGACGTGTTCAGAGCAAGGGGGAGGGGAGGGAAGGAAAATGGAAACACCTGTCTTTATTCCTCTAGAAACACTGAATCTACTGGACTTCATTTTGCCAACTGGCTCTTCAAAAACTGATTCACTGACCCTACTGGCAGTACACACTTGTACTCTACAAGTCCCTGGCTGTACTCCTGCCTGCTCCCTGTGACTCAAACACTGGTCAATCACAGTGTTGGCAGGACATCTGCTTCCAAACTACCCGTGAAGGATGTGGACATCACTGGCATGTTAGAGAGACTGCTGGTACCATCAAAGGTACTGGCAAATACCTTCAGAAGCACTTGGGTTTCCCTTGGCAGAGATGGACTCGAATGGTAAAGGTTAGAACAACTTGTCTGGAGTTGGTGGATTTGTGTGAAGATTGGAATAGGAGTGCAAGCTTTCATGGAAGCATCTGTAAGGAAATCCTCTTTGAAAGAGCTATCATGGTCTCTTTAAAGATATGTGCATTCTCTATCCTGGTGATATTCTAGCCCTGAATGAGATTTGTGGGAGTTTCCTAGAGGACTCCTTTGGGGCCAGTATGTCACCCAACAGAGCCAGATTTTCAAATGTGCTTGGAACCTAGACACTACACATGCTGCAAATGCAAGTTCCTGACTTGCTGACCCTTCTGGCTCCTAGTGAGTCACAATTGTATCTCAAACCTTCACTACAGCACTTTTCTCAAGAGGATTTTGCACTGCACTTACCGTGGTGACACCGAGTTGGATGCTGAGAATGTAGCATGGTAGATACCCTACAGGAAACACCCCATACCAGTCCTGATCTGGGGGAGGGAGCAGAAGAAACTGCAGGAAACTGTCCTGCACACTCTTTCTCTGCAACTTTAAGGCTTTTTGAACATCTCTTTGTTTTTTGAGTCAGGACTATTACTGTGAGAGTAAAACTTGCCAGCTCTTCACACTGCTTCTTTATCTTGTATGAATGTAGCTTAAAATACATTCCTGGAAGTGCAGTGTGAAAAGGCAGGTGCTCCCAAGCACACCTTGAGTGCTAAAGAGGAGGGTGTTCGAGCCAGTTACCATGGAATAAGCTGTGGCTGGACTTCAGTCTGTCAACAGCTTCACAGCCATTGATCTGTCATCTTGTGGTCAGCCCAGAGTAGCTCATCCTTTACTGAGAAAACTGCCTTGGATTGTCCCTTGCACACAGCTGTCCATGGAGTGGCTGTCACACCAAGTTCATGCCTTAGCACCTCCTGCAGTAGCTTCTTTGCATGCCCAGACATTATGATGAGATTAATTATTATGAAATTAATGACAAGCCACAAGCTATCTTCAGTTCCTGGGTTCATTGCTTTCCTTCCTTCTCTCCTCCTGATTCTGCTGGAGAACCCTGGCAAAGGCACAGCCAGTCCCACTTCTGCAGGAGCTGTGAGTGTGCAGGAGTTAGTGGTGACAGCTTGTTGGAAGTTCAGCTGATCCCTCTGGGATTGTCCTCTGAGAACAAACCCACCGAGGTTCCTTATGGCTTATCAGCAGATCTCCAGGCAGCACTGATAAGGATTGCTGCTCCTGATGCCAGAGCTTGAAGCAGAAATGCAGGTCTAACCTCTCTTCTCTGCTGCAAGCCAGGATTTAACCAGTACCTTCCTTTGCTCACAGATAGGCTCAGACAGCAGCAAATTCTGTTGCATGAGTGGAGCTTTTTTTGGAGGAGGAAGGAAGGTGGGTGGCGATAAGTAAGGGAAAAAGTTTGCATGAGCCTAAACTTCCTTATTAGTTGGTGAATGTTGAAATTGCACTTCAACATCTCTTCACTTCTGACATGACATACCTCCAACAGTGTAACCAGGAGCCTGTCCTCCCATGGAGTGTGAGGCAGGTCAATCTCCCCATCCAGTGATGAAAATGTCCTCCCTCCCCCATGAAAGGCCAAATGGGATCATTGTAAATAAGTTTCTATTTTTGTAAGACACTTAAGAGTGCAAACATCTTCTCAGACAAACACATTACTCTTGCCCACTTGAGGGTTTCCTCAGTAGGGAGGTAAGGCAAACAGTAAAAGGATGGTTATCTTGATGCATCTCTGTATTTTTGATAAACAGTGATGGAAACTGAAATAATCTGAAATTCTTAAAATCCTACTCTTCTGGCTTTATATATATATGATATATATTTCACTTTTTTCCCCCTTATCAAGTTTTTAAAAAGTCAACGTATCTCTTATTGTATAAATCAGGGTTTGACTCTACACACTGAATTTTCTAAGTTATATAACACTAGACACTAACTTTAAAATAACCCCTTAGAGGGTATATCTATTCCTCCATTGCACAATAAGGCTTTCATATGAATACTAGTTGTTTTTTTAAAAGAAAAGAACTATATTTATAAATTAGGATACAGTTAATCTAATGTATTTTTATAGCTAAAGGTACATGAAAATGCTATGTTTAAACCTCATGTATATATTTAGTCTATGGATATCTTTTTTGTAATAGTTCTTGTTCCTAATAAATGTTTAACTTTGTGAAATGGGTGTATCTGAGGATTTAGTGTCTCACTGGGGGACTGTGAGGGAATCTGCACTTGGATTAATTTTTGCAATTTGGGAAGAATTAGCCAATTTAAGGCATAAAGTACTAAGTGTGGTCAGTGCTCCGCACATAAAAGCTTGAGTTGTGCCATTTACTGTAAGTAGAGGGAGGAGAGCAGAGCTGCAGCTGGCAGGGGCAAGCACAAAGTTGGATGGATCCTCTTTTCCTTCTCAGGTGAGCCTCAAAATGAAGAGTTCCAAGACACCATGGCTCCTGCAGCCAGATGGGGCTTCCTGCCTTGCTCTGGCTGCTTCCTAAACCCCTTGAGACACATCCACCTCCAGTGTGGCTCTGCTAAATGTGTTCCCAGCCTAGTTTTATTTCTCTCATCTGCAATGTAGATACACAGCAAGAACATTCTATTGTTTTTTAACTCTCCTCCCATCTGATGTGTGAGAAATTCCTATCAGCTCCCTACACAGGCCAAGCCAAACTCCTTGAATTTTCCACTTGCTGACAGCATCACTCAGAAGCTTTCAGACTCCAGAATAGGGAAGGCTAGAGATACAAAGGCTTTACTTGAAGTGAAATAATCAATGGAGACATAAGGAAGAGTGGAATGAGATTTGGGCAGGGGAAAAAGGGAAAAATTAACTTGAATATGTGGGTAAATTATTGCCAGAGGAAATGAGAGGCTCTATCACAATAACGAAAAAGAGTTAATTTAGGGTTTTCAAGCGTTGTGCTAAAAATGGTGTAAGAAAGGCCTGGTTAAGAGCTGGGCTGTGAGGTACAAAAGGGAGCAGCAGGCTGGGTAAGAGATGGAAAGCTGCTGAGAACAGCTAAGGCTGTTTTTTAGCTGTGTTAAAAGTCAGAAAGCAATAGTATTTTAAAAGTCAGAAAGCAATAGTATTGGTAAGTACTTCCTCCCTACCTATGGCTGCAACTGCTCGCAGATTAATGGGGACCTGAACACAGAGAAAAGCACCGGGGATCATCCATCTGTGTCATCCAAAGAAGTCCCCAGGAAAATCTCAGGCTGCCGCAGCCGTTCTGTGAATGCAAATCCACCCCCAAGTGACCATCAGTGACCGAGGCAGGTACCGAGCAGGGTAAAAAACATCCTGTGTTTAATTTACGGAATGACTACGAACAGCAAAGCAACAGGCACGCAGAATTTTTTTTTATCTTAGTTGGTCCGACGGGCGGGGGAAATGGGGCAATCCCTGGCTCGCCAGAGGCTCCTGGAGAGGAACGGGTCAGCCTGGGGAAGGGCCGCGCACACCAACATCTGACTCCTTCCGAAG
Organism: Oenanthe melanoleuca; assembly: GCF_029582105.1. Lineage (NCBI taxonomy): Eukaryota > Metazoa > Chordata > Aves > Passeriformes > Muscicapidae > Oenanthe > Oenanthe melanoleuca. The sequence goes on from NC_079344.1 coordinate 14,781,573, forward strand.
AGAGGGGGCAACCTCGCTCTGCTCTCCCCAGAGCACCAAACGCCGCGACCCGGGGAAGGAGCAGCTTTAAATCCGAGCCGAGCTGGGCGCTGCCGCGGAGAGGCCGGGCCCTGCCGCGGCGACGGACACCGCTGCGGGACGCTCCTGCTCCGGGCACCGCCGCTCCCACCCTGCCTGCTCCTAAAAAACTCAACTCCCCGGAGCCCAGGGGGCTGTCCGGCCCTGCGGGTCGGGCCTGGGGAAGGAGCTCCATCCCCTCGGGGGCAGGCGGGGGGCCGGAGGAGGAGCCGCCGTCCCGCTCCCTTCGCGGCCGGGCTCCCTCCGCCTCCCGCGCCGCGGAGCGAGGCGTGCGGGCGGCGCCGGACGAGGAGGAGGAGGCGGAGGAGGAGGAGGCGGCGGCAGCGGCGGCAGCGCCGGGAGCGCCGGCCCGGGACGCTGGAGGTACCGTGCCTTTGCTGCCGCGTCTCGGGCACCTGTCCCGCAGCCAGGGCAGTCGGTGTGGGGGGCTTGCCGGGGCGTTTCAGGTGGAAACGAGGGGGAAAAGGCGTTTGTTTTAAAGAAAATGAAAGTTGGGAGGGAAGTTTTCGAGCGCAGCGCGGCCGCCCCGCCCGGCGGGGACGGAGAGCGGCGGGACTCGCTGTGAGGGGACGCCCCACCCGGCTGCTGGAAAGCGGCTGGAAAGGCTCGGGAGAGGGCCCAAAGCCGGGTGTAGAGCCTGGTGCTCCCCCAGGCCGAGGTGTGGGAGAAGGGGATGGCTTGGTGCTCGCTGGTCGCCCGGCCAGGAGGGATGCGGGTCCGCCGGGCCGGGGGTCCCTGGGCTGGCACCCGGGCCGGGGGTCGCCATCGATCCCGGGCAGGAACCCCGGCCATTCCCTGTCCCGGGGCTCGGATCCCTGGGGATACCAGCCCCGGGTGCGGCTGTCGGGAACAACAGGTGGTTTGGGTAAAGCACTGAAGTTTTAGCACGGTTTTTTAAATGGATTAGGAAGTGAATTCGGGCAAGCCGTGATGTTTCTGGGGGTCTGGTTATTTTTAGGTAATGCAGAGGGTCGGACTGGGCGGGCTGGTGGAGGGGAGAGGGGAGGTGGTGGTTCAGGTATGGGCAGGAGAAGGTGTCAGGACTGGGAATGTGTGACATGGGTTGTAAATCCCATTTACTCGTGTTCTGCATGGTCCATCTCCTCCTGAACGAGGTTCTTCAGAGCTCACAGACTCCCTAAGTCAAATCCACCCGTGGTGTTTGCACGTGTTACAATTGTGTGCACCGTGCTTGAGGTAAAGCTCTGTAGGGCTTTTTTAATCATATACAAAAAAGGTGCTGAAATCCAGAAATCCTATGTACTCGGGCACTGTGTGGCAGTAACACACATGGCTACAGCATTCAGTTACTTACGGTTAAACGGAACTGATTGCTACAACCACACCACTATTTTTCCTAAAAATCATTTTTCCTTTTGCTTTATACAAGGAAGTTTTAGCCGGGGGAATAGGCTGAGTAGAGAGCTAAAAATCAGGAGTGGGATGGTTTTCAAGCCTCAGGGGTCCAGCTGACCCCTGTTGAGTGTTTGTTGTACAGTTGCTGTGGGTGCACATGGTTTGTCCCCATCTCAGACCGAGGAAGTGCCTCAGAAACAATCATCTGCTGCAGAGCTGGGGGTCACAGTGTGCATGGGGAAGTGTTCCCTCTGCCTGGGGCTGCTCAGGGCAGGCAGCTGCTGGAAGCAGCACATCCCCTCATTGCCAGAGTGGACACCCTGGACAGCTCTGGGGAGGTGTGAGAGCCTGCCTGACAGCTCTGCCTGGCTGTCCCACCCATGGATGGAGGGATGTGTGTTCCCAGTGCAGCATCTCCTCCTGCCACTGTGGCCAAGAGAAGCTAAGACCAGAAGAGAAGCTGAGTCTGTGGGGCCCAGCATGTTCCAGGGCAGAATTAAGTCCTCCATCAACAGTGCAATTCACCAGTTTGTGGGCTTGGATCTGGGATAGGGATCACCTCTGTCTCAGCCTCCTGCAGCACCCAGACTGGGGCACAGGGGTGTGAGTTTTGGCTCTTGCTGCCAGGCAGTGCAAAGTCAGGGTCCGCAGAAGCTGAGTGCACCTTAAATTCAAATATTTGCCTAGAAACAGCTGAAATAGGATGCAGTGATTTTTGTAAGTGTAAGGAGGGAGGAGCAGAAATCTTGGAGAGTGGCGATGGATCAGCATATTTTTATATTCCCCATGGCCTTTGATCCCAGTTCAGGAGGCCAGCTCTGCTCAGGGAGAGTCAGGGCTGATCTTGGGCCTTGCTGGCCAGAGTGGGAGGGGGGTTATGAGCTTTGCTGAGCTAGAGCCTCAAATCAAAACTTCATCATCACACACCAGACATGAGAAGAGCCAGTAAGAGTCAGTTGAGGGCCATCATCTTACATCTGGGAGATATTTGCTGACTGAAACTGAAAGCAGAAAATGAAGGAGCTCTGATGGCTGCTTGGACAAACACTGCAAATTCTCCAGGAGCTTGAACCTCTGTATGAAGAGGTTAAAGGGTGGGTGTGCAGCTGTGGAAAGGGATGGAGTTGGAAATGCCTCAGGAGACTGAGCAGTGTGATTTTCTGCTGCCTGTTATACCGGGCAGTTCACAAGAAGACAACCTTTAATAGCTCCTAAGGGCCTGATTTGCCTCCCTGAATGAAGAAGCCTGATGCTTCCAGAGTGGGAGAGTTCTCAGAAAGGGCTGGAGAGAGAGGACAGGAGCTGGTGTGTTTCTCTTCATCCTCTTCTCTTTCCTAGAGGGTTATCTCAGTAACCACATCAGTATTTTTCAGTTTCTCACAGTCTTACAAGAGCTGTGGTTGTCTCTGTGGATGGGAGAGGTTTTGAGGTTGCATTTAGGATTTTTCCAGCCGCACTGTAGGGTTTCAATGGTCTGCCTTCACACCAGCTTGTGGAGAATCTGAAACTGCAGCTGTGACCCCTGCCCACCCCCATGTCTTCTACCCAGAGACTGAGTAGCTTTGGTGGTGAAAAATTAGAAACATTGTCTTTCTGTGGTGCAGAAATTGTTAGTCCCCTCTGTTAATTCATGTTATGCTCTTTGCAAAGCTGTTATGAAAATAATTGTATTTGTAGGATGATGTATTTCTGCAGTGTGACATTTAGATAACTGTGCTAATAGTGGAGAGGAATGAACATCTTGCCATTTCTACAACAGAATGATTAATTTGTTTTGTTGTTTATTTTTAAACAGAATAAATGATATTTCTTCAGGATGGTGCTCAGTAGCAGCCTCTGCTCCTGCATTCACGTGATGGGGATCATCCAGCTCTGACAACACTGCTCAGTCTGAAGTGCTGTGGAAAGTTTGTCTGTGGGACCTTCACAACTGCGACCCAGAATGTACTGGTGTGTGGGAACGGAGGAATCCGCTGTTTGCAGGGAGAGCAACATGGATCCACAAAATGGTAAATTGGAGGGTTCATTTCTTTCCTGTTCAGACTGGGAACAAAGAGTTCTAAGAGAACTCAGTAGCCAGCTACCACTGGGCTTTGATGAAATTTAAAAATGTGGAAGTTTTTTGAGCCCCAGTCTTTGAAAATTTGCGGTCTGGAACAAGGAATTTTACTTCCAGGGAGAGTGATGTTGAACTATGGAGGTGGTAAGAACAGCATTCCCCCAAAGATGGATGTTCTCCAAAGGCCTACGGAATTAGTCAATATATGTATCACGTCTCACCAGTTCCTAAATATGTTTTACAAGATCTATGCTTTTTCAGTGTGTGAATGCAAATATGTTCCCAGTCACTGATGCAATGGGTATTCAGGGTATGAAAGCTGCTAAAATCAGAGCATCCCTTCTCAGCCTGAACAGATATTAACTGCTCTAGTTTTACCCTCAGCTCCACTTCAGTGGCTTGCAGTGATTTCATGCTGGGCTAGATTAGAAGGTTTGTGTTTATGTAATAAAGAAATTCCCCTTTTGGAAGGGACATATGCTTCAGGTTGCTTCCTGCGAATTTTTTTTTTTTTCCTGAGCAGGCAAATTATTTTTGGATGGTTTCTCTCTCTGCAACCCTCAGCTCCCAGGCACTGCTGCCTTTCTCTGAGTCAAACCCAGTTATGTTTCTGCAGCAAGAAATAGCCTCCTGTTCTTGTGTAACGGTGTTCCCCCCTTGCAGCAAGTGCTTCATTAGGAGGCAGCATCTGCGTTTGAAGTGTGGGAAGAAGGTGTGTTTGACGCTTTGTAGTGAGTAAGCAGGCTCCAGCAGAAGCTAATGTTTTTGCAGCCTTATTTTGGATTTTATCAGCAACTATGAAGCAAAACCTGATGGTTTATTCAGAGGCCTCCTTGTCTTGTTTGAAGACGTTTCTCAGCAGCGTCACAGGGAGCTCTGGGAACTCTTTCCTTTCTCCGTACGTATTCTGCTCGTTCTGTGATACTGATTTTTCTGTTTGCTTTTGGTAATTAGCATGATACCTTTCTGTAACACTTGGTTATTGAATATTCTTAAAATTCATAAATTCTGCCTTCTGAGTTTCTCTCTTCTCCACTTGAATACTAAGCTATAAACCATGAGAAGAATTTTAATCTGCGCTAACGGTTCAGAATTGCTAAATTTTTGTTCTGCAGTAGTGATCCGACAAGTTTTCTCACTGTTTAAAGATGCAGTAAATAAATTATTGTAGGAGCGAATAACCAAGTGAAAAGTGGAATGGTTATATTTTCTACGTTCTGAGTTCTGTTTTTTTCTGAGAACTTTATTACACGTTGCTGTTATGTAATTATATTCAGTTAAACTGGTTAGCTGGAAGCATGCAGATCTCACTGGTAGACTCTTCTGTATGGATATATCTGGGTTATATTAAAATAGTCTGCAGCCTTGGAAAACTGGGAAAGGGATCCTTGTAAAGCTTAAGATCCCTGTACAAAGCACCAGTACTGCCTTGGTGGATTTGCTCTTTATAAGGGGATTGTACATGCTTAAACTCATTGTTATTTCAGGATTGTGTGGGTCCTGCCAAGAATGATTGTCATTAGCTAACGGGTCCCCTCCCTGAGTGAGCTGGTCCTTGTTCTGCTCGGATCCCATTACAGGGGCTGGAGCAGGAGCACGGTGACTCACTCAGCCTCCCATTGTTTACACCCCTGTAGGAACAATGTGGATGCAGCCTCCTGCTCCCATTCAGCAGGAGCTGCTGGGAAGGGGAGTGAGATCCCAGATCATTCCTTTAATGCCAGCCTTCTCATTAGTGCTCAGAGTCTTTCTTTTTTTTGGGCAGGAGGGACCAGCATGTGGCTGTGGGGAGTTTAACTTGAGCACGGTGGTGCCCGGAGCTCTGGGGTGGGTCAGCTGCATCAGCAGGGCTGGAGGCACTTCCAAGCAGATCCCTGTGCACCTTCATGATCTGAAGCCTTAGGATTTTTTAGGAGTTTTTTTTTCCTGGCAGCTATAAAGCCCTGGCCAATTGTATATGGAGTAAAGGTTCACAGCATCCTTGTTAGTTAGAAAATGTAATACAGGGTGCAAGGGCTCACCTTGCTCAGGTATCTCCTGTGCTGTTCCCCCTGGTTGCCAGTGATCTTCCTATATCCCAGCAGCATGCCAGCTTTCCCTGTGTCCTAGCAGCATGCCAGCTGTTCCAGCAGTGGGTGAGCTGTGTGTCAGAACTTGACCCTCTGCTCTCCAGGGATGGGGCTGGGCTTGGCTTGGTGGTGCTGACCAAGCCCTGGGAGGAAATTTGTCACCAGAGCTCAGGATGAGTCTCCCTTGTGGGTGCTCTCAGCATCTCTCAAACCCTGCTTCCTCTCTCCTGGATTTGTTCATCTTGTCCTAATTAAAAGAAACTGAGCAGGGATATGGGGGTGGCTGCAGTCTCTCATGAAGTACAAGGTTTGGGTTTTTAAAAAAACTTGGTTAAAGAGCTCTGCATAATACAGAGGAGGTGGCATGATGTGAATTTTGTAGGAAGCACAATGGAAGCCCAGAGGCATCACTTTATGAATGTGTGGAAAAGTATACATTGCCTTTTTATGGGCTGATTGATTTCTTTGAATCTTACAAAAACTTCACAGCTAGGATTTAATTCTTGCATGGTTTTCTAGGAGGCAGTTCCTCAGAGGTGTAGGAGAACAATCATTGTCTTCTGAAACATAAGGGTACTTCTGTTAAAAAGCTTATCTCCTTCTTACTGTGAATTTTATTCAAAATCACAGAGCATTCATATGCCACTGGTGTGTCTCAGAGATTGGATTATCCTTCAAACATGCCAGAGGGTGTCTCTTCTCTCCTGCTAAATCTAGAAATGAGCACTGAAGTGGGATATTATGGTGGAAGGTGTCTAGCATTACATAATTAAGGACAACAATGCCAAGGAGAGCTGCCTGAAACTTTACAGTAGCTTTGCAGATATTAACTAAGTGCACCTTGACAACTTGTTTTGAGGGAAATCAGTTGTAACTTGTTGTAACTTGGTAACTTCCCACTATCCAGGGAAGCACAGATGGACATGGACATGGACAGTGTGTCTGGAAAAGGGAGCTAAATATGACATGAGGGACCAGACAAATAACCAGAACATATGACTCGAGTTGTCATTTGGAGTGGACCAGAGGCCCCTAAAGCTGTGCTTTGCAGGTGCTGTGGTGACCCTGCAGCTCACAGGGCTTTCTGTCTTTTCAGAAAGAAGCTGCCCACAATGGCAATGACCTTTGCAACCCCAGCTGAGCCATGGCTCAGCTCAGATCTGACTCACAGGGAGACCTGCTGCCTGCCCTGCTGCTTCCTGAATCCTGGAAAAGGCTCTGGGTTGAACTGGAAAAGTCAAAGGGTCCTTTAACAAGAGGGACTGCTCAGGAACAAGTGCAATTTTATAGGGAGACTTTCACAGCAGTTTGAGTGGTGGCAGTTCAAGGTTAGCTAAGGGCAAATGGAGCAGTTTATCCTCCTGGGACACACTTTGTGCCTCCAGCTTTGTTCCTGATTGGCATCAGGGCAGGATGCGTGCAGAGGTGGTCCTGATGGGTCCCTTCCAGAGAATCAGAGAGTCATAGTTCTCTGATTCTGTGATTTCCTCCCAGTTCAGCACCACTGTTGCCTTATATGTGAAGGGCAGGAGCTTACAGCTTGAATAACTTTGTTTAAAAATCTTTATTGCTGAATAGAGGAGGAAAGGAAAATCAGCACCATTGATACCAGTTTGTTCCTCTTGAAATCACTGTGTAAACCTTAAACCCTTCCCATCAGCCATGTGTGGGGACAGGACCAGCAGCTGGGCCTTGGGCACATTGTGCTGCATAACAGGGAAACATTGCATAACTGCATAACATTGTCCTGCTTTTTCCATCCACACATCACCCTCTAGTAACATTTCCCTGAGTGTTTTATGACAGTGTGGGGTGAGAAGGACAAGGAGAGGATCTGGGAGGTGAACTGAGCACACAGAGCACTGGAGAGCTTCAAAGTGTGTCAGTCATGTGAAGTTCTCCATAATCAGACTAAATCAGCCTTGAAGGTTTTCTGCTTTTCTCCCTGCTTGTTAAGCTGTGAGTAAATTCAAGTCCAAACAGCAAACTGAGAGGGTTCCTATGAGCTGAAAAAGCAGAAAATAGAACAGGTTTTGTGTGTGAGTCAGTCTCACTGCAGAGTGCCCTGCAGAAGAAGAAGTAGGAAATGCTCAGCAGGAATAGGAAGTACACCAGCAAGGCAGTAATAGGCTTGTATTTTTAAATATTTAAATAAACTCTTCATACAGAAGTGGTGCAACCTCACAAGGGGCCAAGGGCTCCTGCAGAAGGCTGGTCTGCAGCTGAGCATGCCTGTGGTTAAACCTGCCCTCCTGTGCAGAGCTGGCTGTTACAACATCTCTCCAAACCCAACCTGCTTTTCCAAAAGGGGCAAGGAATGCTGAGGCATTTCCAATTTTCCTGACAAAAACCATCAAAGCCAGCCTGCTCTTGAACTTGAGGGCTGTGTCAAGGAGGGCAGAGCTGCTGGGAGAGCGAGGGGTGCAGCAGACCTTGGGGAGTTAATTGAGCAGAGAGGCTGACCTGAGAGCCAGTTTGATTTACAGGCAGCAGTAAAACATTGATCTTTATTTGAACTACATCTGGAATTATCTGCTGCTTTACAGCTTTATTTTTTCACCTTCATGTTAAAATGTATTTGTTGTGTATTACATTGAATTGTAACTTATGACAACTCTATCGAGAAGCCCGGGAAAAACCAAAGATAAGGGGATAAGGTAATGAAGAAAATCCTTTGCCCTTAGAACTTGTACACAGAGAGTTCTTTACAATGTTCCTGAGGTGTGATGTATGAGGGAGCTTTCAGGTGGGGGTCATGGAACTGCTGTCCTCTGTTTCAGTGGGAAGAAAGCAATTGATAGTGTTCACACCAGCTCAGCCTTTACCAGGGCTGTAATTGATGTACTGTTTTGACAGACATGTTGCAGGTGATTTTATACTTGCATTAAGAAAATGCTATGAATTATGGGGTTTTATCCTCCCCAGAGCCTATGGGAGCCTTATCCAAAACCCATTAAATTCTCTGCACTGACATAATGGGATCTTCAGGGATTCTTACAGCATTAATTCTGTGGTTTGTTTGTTTTTCACTGCTCTGATCAATAATGGGGCTGCCAGAGCTGTGCTTGCAGAAGGCAGTGAGCTGGGAGGAACTGTTTGCATTGCAGATGAGGGATGGGGGGATGGATTTTATGCCATTCAACTCCCAATCTGTGATATAAAATCATAGAATCATGGAATTTTTAAGGCTGGAAAAGACCCTTAAGGTCACTGAGTCCAATTGCTCCCCCAGCACTGCCAAGCCCACATTAAACCATGTCCCCAAGTGCCACATCCACACAGCTTTTAAACCCCCCCAGGGATGGTGACTCAACCATGAAGTCTGTCTCTTAATAGGTTCTGTTTCAGATTTTACATCAAGTCAGGCTGATATTTAGTTCCTTCCCTTAATCCAAGTCCGTGTGCTCATTAGTGGGTCAGCAATTGCTTATTTGCATGATTATGTATCACCACAGCAGAAGCTCTTTTATGTAAGCTGCTGATATTTTCACAACAGAAGTGTCTCAATGTTTTCTAGTTTGTGCCTTGCCCTCACTTTTGAGGACCTATTTTAGAAGTATTTAAGTTTTAAGAAAGGCTCTCACCCTTCCAAAAGCCCTTCTGCAGTCAGAGGGACTCTGGGAGTCAGCAGTTCTTGTTGCTGGCAGGACTTGGGGTCTGCCATGGAGATGCACAGTGGGAAACCTGGGGCAGATCCTCTGTTTTGGCTCTCCCTCTGCGGTTGGAGAGGGCAGCAGATCCCTGGTGAGCTTCAGGAACTTCTCATCTGCAAAGACAAGCCCCGTTAGTGTCACCCAGGGGTGAGGGAAAGGGTCAGTGTGCCACAGGAAGAGTGGTAGGAAGGAGCAGGGACCTGGGGCTGGGAGCTGGAGGAGCAGCTTAATTTCCTCTCTAATAGTCCATGAGTGGCTCCCAGGAATAAAGGTTGGCATTTCAGATACTGCTAGGGAAAACTCAGTCCTAGGCTGTCCCCAGCTCCTCTCTGTGCATAGCTGAAAACCATGGAAAAGTAATGAACCAAAGCAGTGACTCAAACTAGAAGTCTGGATAAATTTAGCTCAAATATTCTTGGTATGTTTGTGGTCACTGTGGAAATTGCATCACTTCTTGTTTTAATGATCAAAATATTGCTTGGAAAACTGGCATGAGGTTTCCCGAGAAGAGCTCAAAATTAATTCCTTTAAAAGCAAGTTTGTCTTTGGAATTGCTTCACCTGCAGTTAATTTGTTTTGGGGGTTGTTTGTTTTATTCCTGCCTTGGTTAAGGAATTTTTGGACTGGAGGTTATTGCTGCTTAATTGAAAAGCCACAAGGTTTAGAGCTGACACACTCTGCAGCATGATTATCTACTTCATATAAAAGTTCTGTCTGGGGAGTAGGATTCAAAAAGAGTGCTGGTAATTGCTGAAGACAAGACCTCCTCCAGAATCTGCCTGCACATCTTTCTGTCTTTCACATCAAAGAGCCTTTGAAAATGCTTTTATTTTGGCATCAAACACGAACATTTTTATTTTTTTATTACAACACTAATGGACAGGATCCCTTTTCAGCTCTCATACATAGCCTGAAAAACAAAGAGCCTGGCTCCTTAAGTAAGCTTGTAATCCTGGCCATAATTCTCCCATGTTTTGCACCTTGGACTTTTCACACAGTGGCAGGGTGGGAATAAAAGCTGCCAAATGAAAGCATGGACAGGACCAGGTTCCTGGATGCAATGGATCAGAGTTTGTCAAAGGTTGGTGGGAAGGGGATGAACTGTGCCCTGCCTCATTTTGCTGTCTCTGCCTTGGAGCAGACATCCAAAAATGCTGTGAGCTGCAGTAGGAGCCCCCAGGCAGAGTCCTTGTCCTCCCTTCACTGAAATGGGTTCTGATATTCCCAGGCACCAGGAAGACAAAATACTTCCCTGCAAAAGCAGGCATTTCTGCCACTTGTAGGTTTTGTCACAAGTAGGGGAAGGTTTTATAGGTTTTTTTTGTAACCCCATTAAAGCTTTGGAGACTGTCTGGGCCAGCAGCAGAGACCTTTCCATCAGGTTTCTCTTCTGCTCCAGGCACAGCTGTTCAGGTGATGCTCCCTCAGAGCCAGTCTGTCCTGGAAACCAGGATCTTCTCTGACTCCTGTGGAAGAAGAGTCAGAAGTGGGAAGTGTTCACATTGAGTTGAGTAGAAGCTGGAGTGAAGCCTCACTTTCTTCACTGTTTTGTGTGGAATTTTTTTTTCTTTTCCAGACTAACCTATCAATCTCTGGTGCTCTTCCCAGCTCTGCACTTCTCTTGGCACTGCTGCTGCCAAATTGTCTCTTCAAGTCTCTTGATGCCAACCATATCCAATATCTTGATTGCATTTTCTTTTTCTCTGCATGCAACACTTTTACTTAAACTGATCCAGAGTGGTTGTCTTAGTGATAAATGAGAAGTGAGGGTAGCAAGGAGTATTTTATTAGTCAAGCAGGCACAGTAAAGCAGCTCATTGAACTGTGTCTAACACATGCTAAACTTGGATTTTGCTGTGTGGGATGTTTTCCTCCTCAAATCTCTTGAAAGGCTTCTTCCTTTAGATGTGTCTCCTGCATCTATCGTTTTTTAAAATAAAATATATTCTGTCATTCTCAAACTTTAATCAAAGTAGCTGAAGGAATTGTGGGTCAGTGTCCTTGTGTCACACTCCTACACCTTATGTCTTTCTGGAGAGACAGATTTTGGCTGCTTCTGTGCTCTTTATTTTTGACCAGCAGTGGGGTTGAAGTGCTGTAAATGGGTTCTTCATTGAGGAAGGTGTTTACATGTGTTAATAAAGTGAAACACAAGCTTAGGAGCTGCTTTTCCCAACTCAGAGAAGGTGTGGGATTGCTGGATTTGTCTTTGATGGCACTGGTAGAAGATGTGTGTTAAGAAGAGACTTGAGCAGAGAGCTTGGGCTCATCTTCCTCTCACTCATAGCAAATCTCTCCTGAGCCCTCCACACCTAGCCTCTTACAGCTGGGGCTAAAAGCATTTTCTTCTTTCTAAAGTTTAAAATATGTGTCTAAGCAGCAGAAGTGGACTGGCCATGAGTTGGTGCTTCCCCAATGTGAATAATTTTTTATTTTTTATTTTTTTAGAAGAAGAATTTTGAACAAATTATTTCTCTGAAAGAGAGAAAACACTGGCATGTGAGATTTTTGCCCTTCTAGTGAAAACTTGAATGTTAGAGAAAAGGAAAAGATTCAGAAGAAAGTTAGCCATGAAATTTTATTTTGTGGAGTTTCAAATGAAATCCAGTCTTGGTTTGGTTTCATGGCTATAATGTCTGATTCAGTTGGACAGGAATGGTCTCACTGGAGACACCTTTCATCATTTAACAATCCTCCCTTTCCAGCCATGCCTGGAAACGAACACAAAGAAAATCCAAAAATGTTGTCGTACTTCTGCACGCTTAATGTATATCTTCCAATTTAAAATTTGGAAAGCAAGAGTGGCATAGTTGGCCTTGCCTGCAGAAGCACATTTCTGAATGATTCAAGCTGTAGGATGGGAACCAAATCACTGAGGCCAAAAGACAAAAATAGAAACTTTCACTCCAGAGCTGAGTCATTTGTATTTTCAATACAGCAACTCTCTGGCTATTTGGAGCTCTCAATAGATTTTCTTTGGGGGTGGAGGTTCACAGCATCGCTGTTCTCTGTGGGCTTTGCTGATCCTTTGCACCCCAGGAGGGCATTGCTGGAGGGATGGGATATTCTCACCTTCTGTGAGAGGCAGTCTGTGCCCTGTGCTTGCTGGAGGACATCCCTGCCCATTCCCTCCCTGCCCAGAGGGAATCACAGTCCTGCTCCTCTCCCACCAGGTGCAATCCAGAGCAGTGGAAGTAAAGCTGCACCTCACAACCAGCCAGTGGGGAACATCCTGTCCTCTTCTATGTCCTTGGTTCCTTTTCCATGGATAGCTGCAGCTGTCATTAGTGACCCTGGATCTATTCTGCACAGTGCCATGATGGGTTTGTTCTGACTCTCATATTCCAGTGTAATTCTGTGTGCTCTCTCTGACCCCATTGCCTTGTAGTGCCTTTGTGCAGCCTCTTTTGTACTTCAGCAAAGAATAACCCAGCTCAGTTCCAGTTTAACTTCTTGGACAATACAAACAATTCCCAGAGTCCCAGGAATTTGGGAGGTGTACACACAAATGCAGGAGCCTGCCCAGATCTGGCAGTGCTGGCACTGCCTGGATACTGCTGAGTCCCAGTGTTACCAGGATTTGAGGCTTTTCTGTTCCCTCTTCCCTCATTATCCTTCATGATGAAGAAATGATTGTGTAAGTGTGGAGCTAAAGCCTTTGGAGGCGTCTGTTTCTCATAATTCCATTCTGGAGCCCAGTGTAAAGGCAGGAATCCAGAGCATTTTTCCACCCGGGACCTCATATTTTCCTCTCAGACTTGCATTGCCAAATGTTTTTTTTTTCCTTGCAGGTTAAAAGTGTTGTAAATAGAAAATTTCCAATGATTCTGGTGATAATTGTTCGCTTTACACAACTGTACCTAAAATTGTCAGCATGCCCTGGGTGCTTGCTGGAAAATGTTCAGTGCAGATCCACACGATGTATGTGTGGTGCTGGCTTGGAAACAATTTCAAAATACTTCCAGAATCTGCAATAATAGTGGAAAAGATCCCTTCAGTGTTGGATTTTTGCCTTTGAAGCATTCCTCAGTGTTTCATATCATATTCATATTCATATTTTTGGGGTTTTAAGTCTCCTTTTGGAGCAGTGAGCATTGATTGTGAGCTCTGTTGTAGATGTGGGTGGCTTTTGTGCTTAATACATCATCTTTTCCAGTGCCTTTGGCAGGCAGAGCTTAGAGCAGAGCCACTCCTTTAATTAGCTGAAATAATGGATGTTTGGGGAAAATGGAGCCACAGGAAATAGGCAGAAAAAGTGTGTGGAGGGCTCTCAATGTCTTGAGAAGCTGGCACATCCCACTTGTTGTGGGAAATATTAATTAGGGTCAGAGGGGCCATGACCCAGTTCTGGCACAGACTCTTCAGTGGGGATTTGGGACTTCCCAGATAAACCATCTTGTTCTCAGTGTCTTCTCATAGGGGGATTTATTTGTAGCTCTGGCCATTTTTGAATCCTGACAGGAGCATTTTAAAGCAGAATTGGTTGAGCCACATATTTCACTCAATCTGGGAAAAGGTGAAGCAGATTACTGGATTCTTGCTGCAGGATGGTTTTGAGACAGGTTCTGGCAGTGTGGGCACCAGAGATCTTGGTCTATGGCTTTATTTTCTAAGAAGTGAATGGATGAAATGAATGAACAAAATCTTTTAACTTTTTTTTTAAAAAGGAAACCTTGAAGTGTCAGCTAATTAGAGAAGGAACACAGAAGATACCTTTGCTTCATAAAGTGCTTTTACCCACTTGGGTGACTGAAAAATTTATTTCTTTGTTTTTTATTAAAGAACCCAGGGTTTTGGGTTTTCTTCCTGGTTTGGGATGGGATTTTTCAGTATCTCAAAAATTTCCAGAGGACTGAAATTTTTTTCTTACCCATCTAAATGGAAAGTGCAATATAGGGCAGATCCATCATCCTTTGAAATCACTGGAGGCTTCCTGTTGGCTGCTGCTCAGTTTGTTAGCCTGAAGTTTTCCAAAGCTGCACAAGATGCAAGAGTCTGTTGCAGAGACTCAGAAACAACATGGCTTTCCATTAATTTTGCAAACCAGCTGGGCAGAGCTTTTGTGGAGTAGTATTGAAAACTGTTCAGTGACACTGGTGAGTTTTGGAATGTGTGGAGGTGCTGGCTTTAAATATTCAGCACATCTTCAAACTCATCCCTGCCCCATTTTTTACCTATGCTGTGGCAGCACTCAGAAGTCAGAATGGCAAAAGATTAAGCTGGTGCAGGTTAGCTGTAGCCATCTGGTGCTGTTGAGGAATTAATGTCTGAGCTGAGCCCAGAGAGGCAGCCTCCCTGCCCACCCCCATCCCCACATCCTCTGCAGCAGAGGCTTGGATTTCGCTGTAATGGGACATGGAGATGAAAATATCTGTCAAGGCTGAACTGTGGTAGTTAATTCAGACAAAGGAGCAGCCAGCCAGCCATTCCATCCAGTGGCCACTGCAGGAGCTGCTGGTGCTGGAGCAGAGGTGGGTGGTTATCAGACCCAGGAATTAACAGCTGAATTGGGCATTGCTGAGTGGGATGCTGTGTTAAAGCATCAGCTTGGTTTGCTCCCGTCTCTGGAAATACCTGCACACATTATGACAAGGTCAGTAACTGTTTTCAAGTTGTATTATTATTGTAATTCTGTTTTTAGCTTCCTGATTTATCCTGGGTAGAGCATCTCATTTATATCTTTCTCTGCTAAATAAAAACAGCCTACCTAGTTGCAAAGAGCTGCAGGTTATTGAAGGGCCTAATGCAGCATTTACAAACTCTTGTGAGTTTGTGTGTCAGAGATGCAGTGATTTGGGTTATGAAGACAATAATCATCTGTGCATTGTGCTGCTTTGTTATGCAGCTGTTTGCTGATTCACAGCACTGACCTGCAAACCCTCCCCTTTTACTAATGGCAAACTGTCAATTTAGAAATTTTAGAGGATTTTTCTTCACCTGCTGCAATAATAAGGCCTGTGACAGGGTCTAACTACACATAACCCTGAAATTCTCATTGTACTCTTTATTGCTAAAAAGTCTTATTTTTATTATGTTTCTCTGAGCTGGGTCAGCAGTCTGTTGCACTTTAAAAGTGATACCTTGTGCCTTTTTAGTGGCAATAAAATAACACTGCTTTTTATTGAAAACTTCTGGTTTCCTTGGGATATTTTTAAAAAAGAAAATTACTCTTGCCCTTAGGCTTATAAAGGATTGTTACAGAAAAGCCAAACATAAAAGGTATTTCCAAGGTATGAATCATTGAAATCAAGAGAGAAAAAACTCCAGAGTTAGTTGTTTTTGTATAGGCTATTAAGTAGTGTGGGGAATAGATGATGGATGCATTTTTAGTTTCAGCAGATGCCTCCCCTTTTCCCCTCACAGCCCTGGGTTTGCTTACAGTTTTTTTAGTAGAAAGAAAGAAAAGAAAAGAAGCTGTGGATCTATGGAGAGGTTAAACAAAAATGATGCAGAGATGCAGAGACTGCATATTAGGGGATAAACTCCATGGCTTTATTTTCATAGATGTTCAAAGGTGTTAGAGAAAAGAAGCCTCCTCAGTTCAAGTAGGCTTCATTTATCTGCTTTTTGGTGCTGCTTTGGGGCAGTGCTCTCAGAGAAACCTGTGCCAGCACAGTGACTGCCCAGATTTGTGTGCAATGAAGCAGAAACTAAAATAAGATGGCACTGGGTGTGTAAAATTTGTTGAGTTTCTTGGACAGTACAGAAATATCCAAGCAGTCCTGCTGGGATGCCATCCCTTGCTGTGCTGGTTTGCACACAGCAATGTGCCTTGTGCAGTGACACAGACCCAGTTGTGCAACGTGCACGAGCCTGTTCCTAAATCCATAAAATCTAAAAATTAAAAGCACTTTGTACATCCAGGCTCAAGTGCTCAGAGTGTTGCACAATCAAGTCCAAAACCAGAGTCAGTTTTACTGAGCTCCAGTATTGCTCTCCTATCAAAGCTGGGTGTGGGTGAGGTGACTCTGACAGAAAAGCCATGAAGAGCTCAGGCAAGGAGCAGGAGACATGTAAGGTTAAAAGCAGAGCAGAATTTCTTTGGATTTCAGCCCAGATTTCTGCTAAAAATGGCTGGTGCATGTATTGGCAAAACTTCAATCCCAGCCTACATGAATGCCACTGCTGATGATAGGTCAGTCATGCATCTTGTAGAAATAAAGCAATCTTTAGTCAGTAAAATGTAGTTTTCTTCATTTATTCCCCCCTACCACTGGTGAGTATAAATTAAGCTTATAGAACATGCTGTTCTTAATTTGCCCTAGTGTTTCAGAAGCCAGTATATAATTTACAAAGTCACCAGGAAGTCTTTTCTGAACTTGGTAATTTTGTTGGTGTGATGCTTAGCTTTGCCTTGGATGGTGTTTGTGTTTTTTGGGAATTTAGGAATGGATAGTCAACCTTCTCTCATTTAACCTCTGAAAGCTCTACTAAAATCTGACAGCACCAAATGAATGCAGCTGTTGGTTGAGGGCAAACTTTTTATCTGTATCTCACCAGTTTTGCTCTTTTCAGGCTTTCAGTTGATAGTCACAAGGACTGTTTTTTGCTGGAGACCTTTGGCGGTTTCTTCCCTCAAGCCTTAGGCAGGAGGTCAATTTGCTCTGCAAAATGGAATCATAGAAGGAAATTTTGGTGTAAGAAATTTGAGAGTTGGGTAGCATTATTTTGCTTCCAAGGATATTTAATATAAAATATTGGCTTCAAACATTAGAATTGCCCAGGTTTCTTACACTCTGTGAAACCTTTATTGAATTCTACTTGATGAACGTTCAAATGTTAAAAACAGAGAAGTATTTGATTAGATCAATAAAAATTTGCCCAAAACAAGATTGAAATTGAGTTTGGGACTAAAATGAATATACTGGAGACTTTTCTGGGAATAAACTCTATGGAGCCAGCTCTGACCTTCCAGTTCCTGGAGATCCTAGAGTTCTACATCTAATTCGTGGCCAACCCATGTTCTTCCAGTGCTGATGGCACCAGGGATTGTGACTGAGCCATTGCACTACAAAGGACTTGAGAAATTGTAGGGGGGCCAAAAATATAAGGGGGAAGCCCAACACATTGGCCAAGTTGTTTTGTGAAGCAGTCATTTGGCAAAACACAGAAGTATTCTTGGGATTAGGGTCAGGCAGGCAGAGTTCCTCCTTCCCTCACTTACAGCCCTGTGACCCCTCCTGTGCTGATTTGAGTGGGGCAGCTCCAGCAGGAGAGGTGGAAAATTCTCCTTTAAGGAGAAGGAAGGCTGGCTGGAGACCACTCTGCTCAAGGGGGATGTGACACCAGGGTCTGATGAATCCCTGACTGTGAGATTCTTGTACCTCCACCCTCCCAGGCCATGATTTAAAATCAAGGAGAGATGGTCCTGCTCAATTCTTTGGCAGAAAGGCTGTGCTTTTACATCTGGAATGGCTGCACATGTGGGCTTTGAGTGACAGTCCCCAAAATCAGGATTGAGGCTGAAATTGAGTAAAATTTGTCCCTCCTTTTTGCAATTTGTGAGAAGCAAATTGCTCTGCTCGGTCAGCCCTGGTTTGCTGGGCTCCTTGAGCAGGAAGCTGAGGAGCTTTCCAGCTGTTTTGTATCTTCAATATGAGGCATTTTTTCCTCCAAGGGGAATTCCAGAGCTTCTCTCTAGGTTCAGGATTTCATCACAGGGTGCCAAGTGGGGAGGCTGCTTGTTCCAGTAACTGCAGTGTTTGCTTGGATCCGTACTTCTTGAATTTTCTTAGTCCAGTTCTGATTTGTTTTGACTGGAGGACTACTTTAAAGTTCTCCCTTTTATCATCCTTTACACATGTTTGCCTAAGAATTTTTTTTCCTATCTTTGGTGTCCATGAAAATGAAAATCAAATCATGTGTGATATTCTTAGTGATCCCTTGTAAGTGTGAGGTCTGCTTTAAAAGAGTGAACTGAATTCAGGAAGAATTCCTTTCCCCATGTACTCCCTAAAATTACAGAATTATGGAAGCACTACACCCATTAATGTGAACTCTGAGATGGTGTTTATTGTGCTGTAATTTAATCCCACTTTCATGGGCCTTGATTTCTGCTCCTTGTCCTTCACACATTCTGCATCATCTGGGAAAGGTTATTGGTGAGGGCACATTTTTAATGGCACAAACCTCTGGAGCCATCTCCAATGTCTGAGTGATTTGAGCTTCGTTTAAATAATTGATGAGAAGTGTTAGTCAGAACCTACTGGTGATTCAGACTGCATTATTCAAAGATATTTACTGACAGTTATAGATTGCTCCAAATTTACTTCTCTTTCCAGGCTGCATTAAACTAGGCCTTGTGTGACATATGTGTCTATAAAAAAAAAATAAATCCCTGCTAATACATGTGAAGAACTGTAGGCTTAAGAGCTTTATTTAACCATTTGCAAATAAGCAATAATAATTCATGATGTTTTAGCAGGAAAAGGCATTTTGTTTTCAAGTGGAAAAGGCCTTTTTCCTCTGTCTTGCTTGTTGTTCAGGAGTGGACCTGAAAACCTCTTGTATTTCAGTGACTTTAATGCAGCTTTCCTTGTACTGGTAGTTGGGGAATGGTTTGGTGTTCACTTCCTGCCAGCCTCATTAGTCTCCCATCAAAGCTTCTTCTCTAATAGCTGCAGCTTTTAATCTCTGACACTTAAAAGCTCTTCTGGCTCCCAACACCATTTAGGAGAAGAAAGTCTGGTCTAGGAGATTCTCCAGAACTGATTAAGGTGGCACTGGGCATCTTGCAAAATCTCCTTTTACCCTTTTTTTTTTTTTTTTTTTTTTTTTTTTTTTTTTTTTTTTTTCCCAGAGTAAATATTTCCAATTTATTTTATTTCACACTCGTAGAGGTGCCTAAAATTCTGGTTGAAAATGCTGGAAGACAGTGGAATTTTATCAGGCTGTTGCTGGGAGTGAAGTGTGACTAAAGCAAGGCCAGTAATACCAGATTTGCTTTTCAGGTTCCTGGCTTTGTCAGAATTCAGGGTGCCAGTCCCATGTAATTCCTTCTCTTCCCTGGTTCCTCAGCAGGAGGAGGAGTGTGCCAGGCAGCTGAAGGGTTCATGTGTCCTTGTGTGTGAGCTTCCACACCTTCCTTTGGAAACCACCTCTGGAGCCATTGGGGAACTTGCTGTCCCTCTCAGTTTCATATCCCTGTTGGGAAGTACTTTAACATCTTATCGCTTTCTTTTATCAGGCTCTTTATTTGGTTTTTTAATTGTGTGCAGTATATATTTCACTGAAAACCACCAACTTCTTTTACTCCCAGGATTCACTGACCTTGCAGTGTGCATGAGTAATGAGCAGGTACTTCTCCCTGACTTCTCTTTCCTGATTTTCCTGCAGGAACTGTGGACATGGGTGGCAAACAGTCCACAAGTGGCGACGTCTCTGTCATCCAGACCCCTGTGACAGAAAGCATCCAGGATGCCTACAAAGCTGGGGACACCAGCAAGGCCCAAGAGTTGATTAGGTTGTCCTGTGAGGAGACTGCACTGCAAGTGGAAAAGGTTGGGTTGGGTTACTGCTCTCTCTCAGATTTTATTGGCAGAGATGCCAACATTTCAAGATGCTGCTGTCCTCTGTAGTTTTTTTGTGGAGAAAATCTGTTTGTGTGGGGCTCTGCAGAAACATGCTCAGGGACACAGTTTGCCCTTGAAAACACAGCTCAGGAAGATGAGACAGACCACAGGGAGCAGTGTCTGCAGGAACAGGAGGCTGTGTGAGGAGGGGTGCTGCTGCTGTGGTCACCAAAACAGGGAAATGCATTTTTCCCTGTAAAAAGGAAGCAGTTTATAGACTTAGCAAAAAATGTATTCCCCCATCAGTGCAAAGATGGTTAATGGCCCCCTGGGAAGATTTTGCTGCCTGTGTGTGGAATTTTGTCACAAACTCTGTGGCAGCTTCTGCACTGCTCTGCCTTCAGAGTCCTCCTTTTGAGACAGCTTTGCACACAGCTGATGTGAGTGTTTTGGGAGGGTCCCTGCATGTCAAGTCCAGTCATACTGGCCATCTCCAAAACAGGTAATACTGCATTTTGCAGCTGAGCTGAGCAAATGCTTTTTCTGTTGGTCCATGAAAAATGGGTTTATGCTAACTGCTCTGTGCCTCAGGCACTGATGTGATAAAACCATACAAAAAACTGTAACACAAACCCCAACAAATTATTATAATAAATTTATCAACAATTATTACAATGGCTGGTAGTGTTTATGACATTCTCAGTTAACCCCAGTGACAGTGGCCATGCCTTGGCACAAATAAACCCATCCAGCTCTAGAAATACTCTTTCTCTGCCTGCTGCCCTTAACAGGGAGTTTCTTCTGCTGTGTTTCCTTCACCAGTGTCAGCTTCTAGGCATTGCAGCAGCATTTGGAGATCTGCAGGCAGTGAGGTACCTGCTGAAGGAGGCGTTGGTGGTGTTACCAACAGAGCCCAGCGATGACAATGCAGCGGTGGTGGCTGCCTATTTTGGGCACAAGGACATCGTGAAAGAGCTGCTGGATTCCCTGCGTGGTAAGCCCTGGGCTGACCCTGCTTCTCCTCAAGTTTTTCAGGAGCTGTGTGCTAGAGCTCCAAGCAGGCATTTTGTTTTTTTCCCATTCCTTGGAAGGGGAGGGGTTTAGTCATGAGAAATTGCGAGGAGAGATCAAATCTCTGCTGTGCTTGAAGAAAACTTCCCCCTGGGGAAGAGAAACACATACATGAAAATAGTCCATGTTTGCAAACTGAAGTGGAGGAAGATGCCATTGAGACAGTTCATTCCTGTCAGGCCTCACAGCTGGGTAACATCCCAGATCCTACAGTGAAATTAGGGGATTTTCAGGATGCAGCATCATCCCACTGCTGCTCCAGCAGCCTCAGTGGTGCTGGCAATGAGTGGCCTGACTGGCCAGGGACACTTTGGGTGCACAGCTGGCACCCACTTTGTTCTCTGCTTGACATTTTGTTTTGACTTTCAGGGGAATTCCTTCTTTAGAATAATTGTTATATTTTACTTAAATTTTATTATAGTAATTATTTCAGAGCAGAGACATTTTTTGACTCAGACACAATTCCTAAGGGAGTGGTGGGGGTGTAGGGCAGAGCACAACTCTGACTCAGGACCAGGAGCTGTGTTTGGGTCCTTGTTGCTCACTCAGTGTTCTGTGAGCTTGGCAGCTGCTTCTCCCTGGGACTTTCCATGCATTTGGGGTCCAGAGGTCCTGCAGAACATCTGGGGCAGATCCTTGATCTCATATATTGCAGTAGCACAAGAGCTAAGCTGGTGTCTGCAATGTTTAACCTGAATATAGCTCTAGCTCCTCACTGGGCCTAAATAGTTGCCAGTGGCCTCACTGAGAACGGGAATAACCTGTTGGGAAACCTGCTTATTTGGTGTCCTGTTGGAGCACTGGTAAGCAAAATGAATGTTCCAGTTTGTGGGATGCAATTAAATGTAGTATTTCCTTCAGCCAGAAAGGAAGCTGAGTAGCCTAGTAGAAAAAATTAAACTATATTAATTTAATACACTGAGTAATGAAAAGTGACTTAAGTAGTTTCTGGAAACTTAGTTTAGAAGTGACCAAATTCCCTCCAGCTCTTTCTTCGGGGGGGTCAGGGGAAGAGCTCTGCACAAATAGCAGCTTTCAGAAATTTTTATGCAGGACCTTCCAACTGTTTTCTTGGGAAGTTACACAGAAACCAGTCACAGGGCTTAGGTATAAATTGCATAAATTTGCAATTTAGCCATTGCATTGCAGTGATTCTCCCTGGAACAGTGAGAACTGCTTGTGGCTTACAGCTTAAGTGGAGCCCATTTTTTGTAGCAGGAGGGTGAGGGATTTAGTGGGGTTGTTAGGAATGCAAAGAGCGATGTAATTTCCACATGGATAAGCTGCAAAAAAGCCTTGACATGTAAAACTTGGGCTCGTGGGTGTTCCTGTAAGTGTTTCAGAGAGGATGTGAATTTGTAAAGTATATGGAGGTAGTACAGGGAATCAGGGGTGATTTGGGGACTGCTTATTGTTAGCAGAAATAATTTAGTTACATGCCCAGAATTAAGCACACCCGAGGAAAGTGGTATTCTACAGGAAAACATTATTTCTGAAAAAAAAAAAAAAAAAAAAAAAAAGCAGTTTGAGAATGAGTAAAGCATCAGCAAATACAGAAATCAGAACATGGTGTTTTAGATTTTAGCCTTAAATGACATTTGTCTGATTTTACTATGGATTAATAGTAAAGAGTTGACCTGAAGTGAAATATTGGAAGGGGAAAGGAAAGATTTGGTGGAGACTTCAGGTTGCAGCAAAAACAATTATTTTGTTGTTGATTGAAGCATTTATTTTTGTTTTATTCATCCAGTAACATGAAAACTCATCTGATTTCCCCCATTCTTTTTATCCCCTCTCATGAGCTTGAAGTGGCCAATCTTGGGTGTTAAGATCTAATGTCAGTTTGGCTCTGGATGCAAAGACGGTCCTGATCATCCCTGTTTGGGGTCAGATGATTTATCTGCTGGTCTTTTAGCAGATCTGTTGCTGATCAAGGACAGACAAAAACTTTCCCCCATTAGCTGGGTGGGTAAAGAAGAAAACTGTGTGCCTGACCAGATTAGGACCCTTTTCTGACACACTTTTGCAGTGTAACCTGTTCCTTTAGTCCTCAGGAGCTTCACCCTGTCCCAAGCCCCTTTGCACAGCCATTCCCTGTGGGTATTCCTCGCACATCACATCCTGGTGGCACCAACTAAGTCACATTTTGTATGTTTTTGGTAGGTCCTAATACTTGCCAGCAGCTGCTGAACTGGATGCTGGCCATAGCCTGCCAGCAGGGCCACTTGGACATTGTCAAGCTCCTGATCCGTGCCTACAGTGCTGACCCAGAGAGCTGTGCAGTCAGGAAGAACGAATTCCCCGTGCTCATCCGCCTGCCCCTCTATGCTGCTATAAAGGCAGGTGGGTATTTGCATGCTCCCACATCTTGCCCCTTTTCTGCCAGCTCTTCAAAGGATGGGCTCAGCTGTTCACACACAGGGTGGTGTGTCCATAGCTTGTCTGGAGTTGGATTTCCAGCAGGATGAATGAAAATGAAATTGGCCCTGAATCTTTCGACTCAGCCAAATTGGAGTCAGGGCCTTGTGAAGTTAGATTACTGTAAATACTGAGGCTGAACTTTCCTCTATAAACTCCTAGGGAAAAGACCCTTAAAAACCAGAATCCTTGCAAGTAAAAGCGTTATTGTTATGGACACTCTGGCACACATGCTTGATTTAGACTGAATAATTTACACTTCAAAGCACAGCTGTGTGTATAGTATAATAAGATGGGAAAAAAGAGAAAAAAGAAAGAGCCTGGGCCAGCACTTTTACACAGTGTCTTTGCTGTCTCAGTTTAACCAAACTGAGTCCTGCCACTGGAGGAAACAGCCTTTACACAGTTCAGTTTCCTTTTTGAACACCCCCACAGTTTTTTTCAGAAGTGGTTATTTCCCAGGATTTCTGTTCAGCTTCTTGCTGGTTCATTTACATGAGGTGAAGGGAGCAAACAATCTGCTTTTCTCCAAAGGGAATGAAGATGTAGCTGTGTTTTTGTTGAGGAATGGAGCTTTCTTCTGTTCCTACATCCTGATGGACAGTCCTGAATCCAGCAAACACCTTCTGAGGAAGTATTTCATTGAGACAACCCCACTACCAGGTAGTGCTCCAGCAAAAACAGTAAGTAACCATTTATCTGCCAGAGGAGATGTTATTTTAAAGGGGCATCACGTTAATATTTGATAATTGTCTTTGCATGCCATATGTCTATGCTGATTCTTCTCCTCAACTAAGAGCCTTGTGGTTTGCTGCCCTTTTAGAAAGCCATGCATGTGGCTTTGATGCTGAGTTACAGGGTGTAAAACATCAAGGCTTTGAATGTCATCACTGTGCAAGGCACAGCCATCTGTAGGGCCATTGAAACACCACTGTGTGAACCAGGGTGTGCTGGGGAGAGGAAACACCAACTTTGGGCTCAAAGTCTTCCAGAGAAGAGCTAGGCTGCTTCTAGCAAGATTTCCTCTGTGCCCCCAGGGTCATCACTTCCTTTAGGTTTGTGTTGTGTCCCCTGGTTGCAGGGGGGTGCCACAAGCTCTGTGGTGTCCCTGTGTGCTGGCATGGCACAGAGCTGAGCATGGGAACCCTTCTGTGCCAGACAGTTCAGGTAAAAACGGGCTTGAGTGGCTTTTTGTTAACAATGAACATGAGCTAAGCTATGATCTGCTGAGTATTTTCACTGCTTCAGATCCTCAGCAGTAAAAAAGTGTCTCACACTGGTATTGTTACTACTTTTTAGGGAAGCACACAGTATTTTGTATTATTTATACTATCTTCCAGCAATTTATTACCAGACATTTTTAATTTTTCCTCTCAACATGTAGATTAACCCACACTGAATAGGAGCATCAGATCCCTGAGCTTTCAATGCTTACAGTTTTCATCAGGTCACAAAAATTTTGCAGTGAAAAGATGTCCCTAATCAAATCAGTTGACTTGTCTGCTCAGCTTGTAGCATTGCAGCCTGTTGGTTCTGCTTTGGTGTTAAGTGAAAACAAGGAGAGGTTTTAGCAGCTTTACAAACTTCTCCATTCTCTGTTTTTCTGCCAGAATCCTCTCACTGGGCTCCTGTTGATACCCTGAGTGTTAGACCACATAAGTGAACTTGACTTCTTTAGGTTCAGTTAGTAGATTTAGAGCCCTCCTTGTGGTGCTTTTAATTTTGTTGACAGATAAACAAAAGGAATCTGAATTCTAAATGTGGATAAGAGTTGATAAAATCTCTTTCAGAAGAAAAAAAGAAATCCAACTGGATAATTCAGCTTGAATAAACTTGGAATAAATGTTTGAATCACAGGGAAGAGGTCTGTTTTCCATGTGAATTTGCTGGCAATATTTAACTTAGCTGCTGTAAAAATGACTCAGCTTAGCTGTTGTCACACCCTGAGTAAAGAAGAAGAGAGCAGTCTTCAAACATCAGCTAATTGCCAGAAGGGCCTGGTTTAAAAAGAAAAAAAAAAGAAAAAAAGCAGAGAAAAAACACAGAAACTTGACCTCGATTCTCCTAGTAGCTGTTTATTTTTAATATGTTTGCTTATTTAATGCTTTCTCTTTGAATTCATTTTGGCAGACTGGGACAGATTGGGGAGGATCTGTCCTAGTTTGTGTGCAGAGCTCAGATCTTTGGGAAGTGACACTCACACACCCTGATAACTTTTTGAAACACGACTTTGTGGCAGCTGCAGACAAACCGCCCCGGCACTCTCTCCTTGTCTCAGAGGGTTCATCCTGAGATGGATTTTGCACTGGGAGGAAGCTAAGCTGGACTGTGGGACATGTGTGGCAGCCAGCTGGATGTCAGAAATTTCTCCCCTTGGACAGGGAGGGCAAACCAAGCACTGATCATTTCAGAGTGAGCCCAGAACTTCAAAAGGGTTTGTCTCTTCTGTGCTATCTCTGAGTGGAAACACTTTAGCTCAGCTGAGCACCAATCGATTTCACAGTAGTGAATGCAGAGTTATGCATGAAATGTGCCTGAGAACTGCTTTTGGCTGCCACTCCTTCCAGACAGACCTTGCACTGAGCAGAGCTGCCCTTTCTCAGGCAAGAGGAGTTACATCTCATTTTTCTAATATCTGCTTCTCCTTTTTTTGTTCTTTCCTGGCATAATATTATACCCTCAGCAAGCCACTGTTTTGCTCAAGAGAGGAAGTGGTCCATTTTTATAGGAACAGGTAACAAATGCCAAAGAGAGCCTTTGCAGTGAAGTGGCTGGACACAGATTGCAAACTTCAATAGATGTAGTCAGCAAGGAGATAAATGTGACTTTCCACTGTGTACAGTGTGAGATATATTTAATTTTTCCATTACAGGCCAGAGAAGAACTTTGTCTGCTGTATTTTCCCTAGGAAATAATTTACCAATAATTTTATATTCAAGCATACAAATGTATGTGTGCGTGTGTGGGATCCTCTTCTCATTTCTTTATCCTGGTAATCTCACTTACATCACCATCAGCACAGAGCTCTGCAGCAGTCCCACACAACACTCAGAGCAGGGTTGTTGATGGAGGGAGCAGATCCCTGTCCTCAGATTATCCCATCTGCAGCAGGAGCGAGGTTCTGATGGAGCACATCACGTCATTTAGGAGAAATGCACAACAGCCTTTCTTAATCACCTTACCAGACAGCCTCAGATTTAAGTAAATATTTTTCATATTTATAGTTGATCCTTTGCCCAAGAGCAGTGGGGTTTCTTGCTGCTGCACAATTTCCAGTCCTTTGCCTCAGTGCATCCCCTGACATTGCTGCAGTAGATGATTTCAATTTAGTCTTCAGGGCTTGTATTGAGAAATTCTTCCTTTGGCAGGAGAGGGGTGTCTGCAGAGGTTTTCCTTGGCCTTCTGAAGAGCAGTGAGCTGCCTGCAGTCACCCTTGAGCTAACATCCTCTGAACTCTGTCCCTGGTTTAGCACAGTGTTCACCACCAGCCCCAAACAGAGAAGGGTTGGGCTGAGCCCTGAGCTCTGCGAGTTTGGCATCACAGACCTTTGGCATCAGAGGAACAGCTTTTCTGGGAAAACAGTGGAGATGATTAAGTATGAATTGGAGACTAAGTCCCCTCTCTTTGTGGCATTGCTGTCAGGATTTCTTTCACTTCATTAACATTTTCACTGCAGAGTCCTGAGCCAACCAAACCCCTGAGGTAACTCCACTGATACCAGGTTACTGGTACCAGCTGAATTTGGCCCACTGTCTCTAAGTCAGATAGAGGAGTTTGGCTGGTCCTCCACTTTGCAAAGACACTGCCAGTCCTTGTTTCTGGATGAGGAGGAGGGTACTGATTGCTGGGATTCAAAAAGCTGCCTTGGATACAGGACACCAACCCACACAGCACTAATAGCAGGTGCTGGATTTCACAATCTTGTCTGTGGTTTGAGAAATCATTATCTGCATTCTACAGGTATCTCCTTATCACTTTAAATACCCTGAGGCCATGCCTCTGCATTTTTGAGGGAAATGATACAGCAATCTAAATGCCAGGTAGAGATGGGTTATCAGTCTGCAAAGAGCAGCACAGACACAAGGTCCTGCTTGCACCCCCTAAAAGAAGGCTCTAATAATAATAATACAACTGCACTGATTGGTGTACTCAAGGACAAGTACTTTTTTCCTAAGTCATGGGATTTTTTTACATGTTACAGGAGGGAGAAAAGTTCAGAAAACTGCATACTGTATTTAAAACAAGAGTTTCTAAGCAGGAAGCTGTTAAATATGTAGACATGGGAAATCTAGCAGTAAATCAGGGTATGTTTGGTGTGAGAGTGAAGGCTTTGCAGTGCAGCTCCCATTGGGTGCTGTGCACATTGCAATGGCAATGGAGACTCTGCTTAATTTGATTTCTTGTTGCTGCTGGCTTGCTGTGTTTTACAGGGGTGCCTTGTGGCATGGCAGTGGATGTAGCTTTAAACAAACAGCTGGAGTTCTCTGCCTTGGTTTCCCCAGTGGCACAATGGGCATAATATTTCCATTCATATTTGCAGGGCTGTCCTGAGGCATCACGAGTGAAGGTTTGAAAAGCACAGTGTCTACACTAAGCACAACTATTGTCAATATCTAAAAAGTGCATCTGTTTGTACTTACCCTTTGTTCCATTCTCCAAAACATTTGAACTGTCTGATCTACATGACCAGCCCTGAGTCTCAAATAAGCATTTGAGATAGGCCTTTGTTTCCCTTTACTTTCTCTCCCTTCCCCAAATACATTCCTTTTAATTCTAAATTTGGGGTTAAAAGTCCAAAGAGCCAAATACTGGGCATTGGAAAGCAAATTAAATTTGCTGCCAGGTTCTTGCTGCCTCCTGGTGGAGAATTTACAATCATTCCATTGTGGCTGGTTTTGGGATGAGTTATGGCAAAAACAACGAATTTATGAAAATGTTTTGGGAGTATAATTTTTAAAATGTGCATTTCAGGACAAGGATTGGAATGCAATGAGATGATCTTGAAAATGAAGCTTTGGGTTGCTTCCTTGCATTGATGACCACTATGTGTTCACACTTCCTTCTGTCCAATCTGGACCCTGGATAATATGGACGGGGGAAGAAGTCCAGGTCGTCTGCTTGAGCTTGCTCATGGTTTTTGGAGTGAAATCATGGAGCAGATACTGCAGGGGCTGCTGATATCCAGGCATGATTTCATCTCTGAGTCAGTTTAATTCTTAGAAGCAGATTGGAAAGTGAGCAAAATGTTTATGGCAGTGCTCTGCTCTGCAAGATTCCCAGTGGTGCAGTGCAGGCTGAGACCACCTGGGATTTCACTAATGTGATTTTCTCTTCTCTCTCTGACACATGCAGGCTTTGTGTGTGAACTGGTCAAACCTCAAACTGCCCTGGGTGGATCTAGACTGGCTGATCGATATCTCCTGTCAGATAACTGAGCTTGATCTCTCTGCCAACTGCCTGGTGTCCCTCCCATCCGTGATCCCGTGGGGGCTGATAAACCTGCGGAGGCTCAGCCTGGCTGACAATCAGCTGACAGAGCTGCCCAGTGTGCAGAGCTCTGATGAGATCATTTGTACAAGGTGAGAGCTCCACTCAGAGCTGAGCCTGCAGGGAGAGCGGGCTCAGCTGGGCTTGAGGGAGGCTGTGTCAGGGGAAGGCACATGGCAGGAGCTCCTGGCTCTGCTTGCTGTCTGCTGCAAGGTGTAACTTAGGGTTTGCCCCTCTGCATCCTCAGTGTTTCCAAGTTTGTTGCCAGGACAGTTGTGGGGACTTTATTCCTGTATTGTCTCATGTTGCCTCTGCTTTTCTCCAGCTCTGGTGAGCCCCATTCCTCTAAGCTGGCTCAGAGTGACATTTACTGGCTGATACCAATGATTTGATCTGCTGTCTATCCAGACCCCCTCTCTTCTCCCTGGAAGGGTTAATTTTCTAATTAGGGTTTTATGCTTTGCCTTGTGAGGCACATTTCAGCTGCTTTCATTCAGAACTGAAGCTGTCCTTCTAAAACAGATGTCTGTGGCAACAGGAGGCTTTGCTAGTGTTTTAGTGATCGCTGATTGAGAGTGTTCTGTACTCACAGGTTACTTGAGGTTGATGTATCCAGCAACAGGCTCTCCACTCTCCCTACTGGATTTCTACATCTTAAAAACCTTAAAAAACTCATCGCTTCCAAAAACTATATGGAGAAGTTATTTGACGAGGAAAACAGTACGTACAGTCCAGTGTTTGCCTTGCATTTCAAGGCTGGGCTGCAGGGAAGAACCCAAAAATGTTAAAATAATGGCTTAAGTGGCTTAAAAGCTCTTATGCTTTTATACCAAGGCCACAATGTTTCATGTTTTCCAGCAACTAATTGGATTGGTTTAAGGAAGCTGCAGGAGTTTGACGTCTCTGACAACAGGTTGGTGGAACTTCCAACGGTTTTTCTATACTGCTTCAAGTCCCTAAACATACTGAATGTTTCCAGAAATCAGCTGAAAGTGTTTCCAGATCCCTGGGCCTGCCCCCTGGTAAGTTGAACTGCTCTGACAAAGTCAGAGGCTGAAAAAGCTCTTGAAACAATAAAAATAAAAAAAAAAAAAATTAAAAAAAAAAAAAAAAAAAAATTGAATGTGATGCTTAAAAAGCTGTCAGATGCTTAAAAGGCTGCTTTGTAGGACTGCCCTGCCAAATTTGGTTTATGGGTTTCAGATTCAGTCTTTCTGAGGTTCCACCCTGTTCTCACCATGTTGATGGCATTGGTGGAAAAGTTTTAGCAATGTGTCTTACATGGATGTATTAATTTACTCTGTAGTTCCTCTGAGCAGAAGTATTGTTAAGATCATTTTACAAAACATCCAACTTTCACCAGAGGTAACTTTGCCCAAACCCATGGCAAACTAGGACATCTGTATCCACACCCATCATTATGACTTTATTCCTCATTTTTACAGGGACAGCAGGGGAACAGTATCCTTTGGGGAAGTGTTTGTTTGTGGTTGAAAAGCAAATGGGAGTGGGTGATTTTCAAAGTAATTTTTGGAATACTTTTTGCCCACCAAGGAATTTGACCAGCAGTTGAGTGCATCTCCTTAGTTGTCACTAAGGCACACCCTGTGTGCCTGCATGCCCAGTAATTTATCTAGATCAATATATCTTAAGAGACCACATAGAATTGATTTATTGAAGCTTTTGACATGTGACAGCTGATCTACCACATTTTTTAAAGAGGTGATTGCTACTCTGTAAATGTGAGGCTTTTTATGTTTTCCAGAAATGTTGTAAAGCATCTAGAAACTCACTGGAATTTCTACCTGATGCATTGACTGTGTTCTGGAAAAATCACCTGAGAGAAGTGGATTTTTCTGAGAATTCACTGAAAGAAGTTCCAGCAGGACTCTTCCAGCTTGAAGTAAGTATCATTTCTTCATAGTTCTCATACTATTTTTTCTAATACCAACTCAGACTTCAAACTGGCTGCCTGGTTAAGGTAGGAGGCCATGTGCTGGTTTGGATGGTGCAATTGCACAGAGCCCCTGAGCAGGCTGTCACCCCCTGAATCACCACATTCAGGCCCTTGTCCAGTGAGATGTATGTAATTTCTGACACAGGTCTTCTGAGAACTCTCTGGATGTCTGTGGTTTGCAGAATTTGGGAGCACAGTGTGGAAGACAAGCCCTGCATTGTAACTCCAAGCTTCAGCCATTGAAATATTGATGTACTCAAGTGCTCTCACAAATAGTTGTGTTTTTTCTTGAAAAAAAGTGTTGTGTAATTAGGAGTAATCTTTCTATGCTGAAAATAGAATGTTTGAATGCCCTAAACAGTGCTGCTTGGGACCTCTGTAATCTTAAAGGTTGTAGATTAAATAATTCTTTCCTGTGAACACCACAGATCCATGGGTTTATGTCAAAATTCTTCAGAATTTCTGCTTTTACATGGTGTTGATGTGAAACCAAGCAGAACTTGGGGTTTCCTCCAAGCTTCCCTGCAGGATTGTGAAACTCAGGGTTGTGGAGAGAGAAACAGAGGAATCTGTGCAGAGGTTCCATGCTTTTCCCTGCTGGCCTCTGTGGGGAGGATGCAGAAGTGATGGTTCACATCCATGTCCAGTCCTGATCTCAGGATCTGCTGCAAAAGTGCCTTTTAGTTCTACTGGAACATGAGGGTTGAATTCCACCAGCTCTTTCCAGTGATCCCTGCACATTTGTTTGGCTCTCTGGTGGCTGTTTGTTTCCACTGGCATTTCTCCTGAAACAGAATGAATCCTATGGACTATTGTCTCCAAAACTTGGTTTTTCTGAATGCATTGAGAGCCATCCCAGGGAGTGGGAGCCACCATGGCAGATATTAAACACTAGGTGGTGCTTCCAGGGCACAATTCCTGAGTGCTGCTGCTCACAGGGTGCTGAGGGGTGCAAGGGCACCAGGGCAGGGGAGACCTCAGTGCAATCTTTGCTGATGTTTTCAAAGTTAGTGAGCCTTGGCTGCCCTAGATAATGCCACGTCTTATCTGTATCTCTTCAGAATTATATTCATAAATATCAAGTATTTTCAGTGCCCTGTGAGCCAGAGTGTGGTGAGCAAATAGAAAGTGAAAGCCTGGAGGAACCCTGGCTTGGGCCTTGATTGTAGAGTTTGTGTTGGTGAATAGGGCTGTGCTCATGCTCCTGCCCTCTCCAGAAGCAGATGTGGGAAGGGGCAGAAATGGCAAGCAATGTTTCCTACAGAAAATACATTATTTTTATGTAGGAAGAGCAGTGAACTGTATTCTCCCTGGGAAAAGCAGACAGCAGAGGAGGTCTGTGACATGAAAGCACATGTCATGGGACAGTCATTTGTCACTGTTGCTGCAGTGTATTTTCTCACTGGCCTTTGCATGGTTTGCAGAGGAATCTCAAGACTGGGACCTGCTCAGTCCTTAATAACATGTGGGCTCCAGAAATGTGGTGTTTAGAGAAACAGAAACCTCCTCAGCTTTCCCAGCTGCTGCCTTCTAAAGGAACAACCAAGCCATGTCTTAGTTCTCTAGGCTAGTTTTCTTCTCCTGAAGATACCCAACC
Source organism: Oenanthe melanoleuca (assembly GCF_029582105.1). Lineage (NCBI taxonomy): Eukaryota > Metazoa > Chordata > Aves > Passeriformes > Muscicapidae > Oenanthe > Oenanthe melanoleuca. Next base: position 14,813,830 of record NC_079344.1, read on the forward strand.
CCCTCTGGGTGGAGCAATTCAGGTAAGACTCTGGTCAGCTTTTCCACATCATGACCTGACCAAGTCATCTTAATCTGGATGCTGCAGTTCCTACACTCAGGTGTCATTTCACACCTTTTTGCATGCTGTGGCAGCAGCTTTGAAGGAGGTTTGTCTGCCAGCGCCATTGTGTCTCTTCTGGAAGCCTCCATTCTCACACTGAAGGCACTAAAAATGGACAAATTAGAGAGAAGAGGCAAATTAAAAGGACTAGAGATCTTCAGAGTTTCAGTCATGAAGAACCACAGCCAGCTGAGTCACTGATTTCGCCCCCATGCACAGAACCCTGGAGAGAAGCTCCCTGGAGGGTGGCCTTGGTCAGTGTTTGGACCAGTGGGTTCAGTCAGTGACTGAAAAAGAACACCCCAGTTAGACCCCACAGAACACAGTTTGTGCTAATTCTGGGATGGGCAGCCTCCCTCTCCTCCTGCCCCCTGCCCAGGCTGTTTTGGGGAGAAGTCTGAGGCATTGTGCTTGCACAGCCCCATGCTGGCACTTGGAGAGAGCCCCACAGCAGCAGCCAAGTGCAGGCTGGGCCCTCCTTCCAGGGGAACACCAAGGATGGTAAAAGCATTGGCTGTCAGGATCCAGTTTGCAGTTTTTCAGTTTTCCCTTTCCTTCAGTGGCTCACTCTGTCTGCAGTTTTGTATTCCCTTCACCTTCCCCAAATCCTGCAAAGCCCAGTTTCCCTCTCCATCACTAGAGGGAGCATTTTGCATGATAATTCCCATTCCAGCCTCTGCTGGTTGTCCATCGCTTATGTCACATGGACACCTCATATTTTTCCAATCTAAAAAAGGGGAGGAAGGCCAACAAACTGGCTTTGTGAGACACTGTTAATCCTGCTTGATGAAAAGGGGCATAAACCTTTTATATTAACGTGGAGCACATAAAACATTTAACACACTTGATGCTGGAGTCTTTGCTGGTAAAACATGATTTCCGTGGGGTATAATTCATTAATATTGCTGTGCTTCTGGCAGGAGATAATTCAGCTGACATTCTGCTTTATCTCAGTTTTTCATGGGGGGGAACGTGCTGGATAAACCTGGTTGGAAACTCTACAGACAACACTGGTTTTCAGTGGAAAATTGGATTTTCAGCCAAATGAAAATGATCGTTTGAGCCTCAGCATTATTAAGGGCAGATGGAAGAGCATAAACTTTACAAATCTGAATGGGAACTGCATTTTATTTTCTTTTATATTTCAGTTAAAAAGGAGATCTTATGTTTAACTTGGTATTTCCAGCTGAGTCCTATCTGTGTGGTGTTAACTGTATGGTATCAATCATCTTCACTTGTTTTTAAAATTCCTGTCTCTGCTGAGAGGGGAAAGAAAAATGAGATGTGTAACTTGTATAAATCTTGGAAAGTGAATATAAATCCTGTCAATTTTAATAGAGATGTCATAAAAAAAAGCAATCAGAACTTTTCCTTTTGTGAAGGGGTTCATGTTTTGCACCTTGATTTTGTGCATGTGCCACAGGTGTAAGCCCACTCTGACACCAGCTTGTACAGACTCGTTTATTACACATGTAAGTAATCCATACGTGGCATCATGTGTTGGTAAATCAGGCTGTTCTTTTCCATTTGGAAAGGTTTCCTCACTAAAAAGTAAGATGTCCTCTGGCATGGGCTGTTTCCAAGTGCATCTGTCAGCAAGTGGAGCAATAATCTCCCTGGAGTGAGTGGTGCTGCTCCGTGCAGAACTTGCTGGGGACAGGGAGGAAATGTTTGCATGCTGGGCAGCACGGACAGGATGTTCTGATGAATAAGATGTACTTTCTTCGTGTTTCTGTTATTTAATAGCCATGCTTAAAAAGCTCTTTCTGTGTGTTTGGTGCTCTCTAACTCCAGGCTATTCCTCTCCTAGGCTTTGGTGTCCCTGAAGCTGCTGGGAAATCAGTTAGTTACGTTGCCTTCACAGGATAAGTGGAATTGCAAACAACTAAAGTCGCTGGATCTTTCAAAAAACCAGCTTGGGAAGTAAGTGTTCCTTTCAAGTTTTGGTTAAGAAAACAAAAGCTGAAGAAATAACAGCAAACCAAATCCTTCGTGTAGCACAAAGGATGTCAGGAGAGAATTAATCACCTGCATGGAAGGCATTGATACCCACATACCATGTCCCCAAGTATATTGTGTGTCTGTGACAGTGATGAATTATCCTTTGCTGATTCTTTGGGCATTTAGCACACTGTATCATTTATTAAATGGATAGATTATTGATAATGGCAGTTTAATTTCTGAGCATGTAGGAATTTCTTCAGCCCAGTGTGTGGTTCATCACTACAAATACAAGTTTGTGGGGAGCATATCTTAACCATAAACCATCTGGCTGGACTGCAGTTATTAGTTAGTGTGGGAGTATTGTTTTGGAAAAAATGAAAAGTCTTTGTTTTTTAAATGGAAGTATAACCAGCTGCAAGTTCATAGAGAAGATTTCCAACCTAAAGGATTCTGTCATTCTAAGACTGATGTTATTAAGATTGTCCAATAAAAGAGTGATGTTCTTCTGTTTAGAAATTCCAATAGGGATGTTTAACATAGAGAGTTAAAGGTCCTTTATCATTTCCAAAATTGCACTGAATTGTGTCATGCTGATATCCTCTCATTTGGGTGCCTGTCCAACACAGTTTTTGGAGTCCTCAGGAGTTTCTGTATCAGTTGCCAAAGACAAATTACCACTTTTTGGATGTCCCAGTGCATTTCCAGAGTCATTCTGGTGGGTCATCTTGTCCGGGACTCCCTGGGGAGGGCAGGGAGTGGCAGCAGCTCGGTTCTCCAGCACTTCTGGTGAAACTCCTTCAATTTGCTGTTTGACAGCCACTTAACCCTGACACCCATAGAGCTGGGGGTCAAGTGCTCCCGCCCTGGGAGCTGGGAGCAATGCCTTGAGGAGCTCTGTTGATTTGCTGGGAGAAAACCACTGGGCTGGATAAGTGTTGGTAGAGTCTGCTTGCACAGTGGGTTTCAATCCCATTTCTCCAGAGCAGGTGGCATCCTGTGAGAGCTGTGAGTGGGCTCAGGCTCTTCCCATATAGCTCAACAGCTTTCCAAGATCTTTTCCCCACGAGTCCCTGTTTTGTTTGGCCCACAGGAATGATGAGGGATTTAAAACGAAGAGGATCCCCTTTTTCACCACGAAGAACAGGGTGCGTGGTGGCCACGAGGCAGGTAAGGCACACAGCGAGTGCTGGCAATGCCAGGTGAGCTGGGAGGCAGCAGGAATCTGTAGTTTGGCTGGAGGAAAAGCAGAAATTCCTCTGCAATTTAAAGTGCAACTGCATTTCATTATGAGGAAATATGTGCAGATAAAACGTTTCTAAAGAAATTATCAGCTGGTTGGTACCACCAATATAGAAAGATGGTGTGAAACCTGTTTCTTTTGCTCTTTCATGAAGGTTATGCCTTTTAGCCAGAGTACTAAGTAGCATGCTGAAGGGAAATTAACCCATAATTATCCCTGTGGCTCTTAGGAATGTTTCTGTTGCTGACTTTTTAAATGGCACATTTTCCCCTGCCTGTGATTTGCACCCTCAGTGTGGGGCAGAGCTGATGACATGCACGTGAAATCCCAAAGAGAACAAAAGGATATCTGAAAATATTGCACTGCTTCCTGCTCTCTGTGGGATTCATCTGCATCTCTTTTGTTTGTTATTTTATTTTAAATCACTTGGGGAGTTTTCTCATTCTGGCTGCCTGCAGAATGCCTGGCTCTAAACATTCCTTGCCAGTCACAGAGTGGGATAGAGCCGGCGTCGTCCTGACGCACATCCGAGCAGCCTCGACTGCTCGTGGGAGGAAGAGGCCCTCCTGCAGCAGATCCTTCTCTCAGTTCCCCTGAAAACTCTGCCTGGGGTGAAATTGGTGAATGTACCATGTACAGCCGTAGCTGTAGGTTAGGGCTGGAATTCCTCACCTCCAGGTGTCTCTCCTGAGAGGCAGAGGCTCTACCTGGACCTCCGGGCAAGGCTGATCCTGCTTTCTTTTCCTGTCCATGGAAGTGGAGGCTGCTGTGCTGAGTAAGGTGTGTGTGTCCCCCGAGGGGAAAAGAGGTTGGTCTGTGCTGCTTCACAAGCAGGAAATGGAAATAGAAATGCTGTGACATTGTTGGAATATGGAACAGCTGGAAAAGGAGTCTGAACCTTGTGAATCTGGGGAGTCTGACATATCCTCAGAACTTTGCTGTGAATGCTGCAGCAGCATTTCCCAAAGGGGAGAGAAGGGCAGGAGCAGCAGGCAAAGGCAGCTCAAACCAGCTCCAAAAGGGAATTGCTGTCCTAATGGAAATCTCTACATGCTGCAAACCCAGCATAACCCCCTGCAGAAAGCAGGAGAGGATGGGCTCTGCATCAGTAACATCTGAACAGCCGTGGCACATTACACCCTGGTGCAATCTGGGGCTGCCTCAGGTAGCAGGGGGGCACAGAGTGGCCCACCTGGCCAGTGCCATGGGTGAGCAGCCACAGAGACAGAGCAAAGCCAGCTCATCCTTTTCTCTCTGTTCCTCTGCCAAGTATAGCTTGGTGAGAGGAGAGGATGTGGCCAAGAATTTAAACATGAAGAGAAAACAGAAGCTGGAGTACATCAGCTGCTCACAGAAGTCTCCTGGTGAGGTGGGGGTGGACAGGTTTTCATATGATTTACCAACAAAGCTGTTTACTTAAGTCTAGATTATTTAAAGAGAATAATTTATGGATTCTCACTATACTTGATTGATAAGTCTCAGAATAACTTCTTGCCCATGCATATGTGGTGTTGGTAGCACTTATTCATCCAAAAATACATTTTCAAGATGGGATTTGTTTCAATTTTTCTACAGTTCTTTAAAAGAAAATATAAGCTGAAGCCAGAGAAATCATAAATAACTCATGAATAAATAATTACAATTCATAAACACCTCGAGCTTGCTTCCAATATAGTACACTCCTTTCCACCTGGGACTCTTTGGTGAATTCAGAGTATTGCTGCTATTTTAGGAGTTTGCTCCTACGTGTCCAAGAGGAGCTAAATCTGTCTGTGCCTAGGTACCTACTGAAGAGCAACAATGCAAAGTTTAAGTCCAATGATGAGCCAGAAAGGAAGTGAATTGCATCCATGAATAAGCCTGCTGTTCTCCTAAAATAATCCCAAAGATGATTTTTTATTTGAAAACTCAAAGGCAGACTGTGACACTGCCCACACCAGACAGTCCTGTCACGTATATGAAACACCCCTGCAGACAGTGGGACTCTATCTTGCTCCTTTTCTGCTCACAGCTCAGGCTGGAAGTGCTGTTAATATTAGACCTGGGGAGTTTTCTCCTGAGAAAACCTCTTCCATTTTTTTTCCTCTTTTTTGACGAAATCTAATTACAGTTCCTCGTGTCTTCTCTGTAAAGGAAGAAGATCTTGGTGGAAGTGGAACTGTCCCATCCCTCAGGAAGGGAGAGTCTTGTATCTCAAGGAGATGCTTTGATTGACCATGGAGGCAGCAGATGGTGCTGGTTGTACTTTCCTAATCAGACTCCAAACCTGCCTAGTTTTCCTCCATTTCAGGATGCTCTTTGGTGGATAAATGTGACACTCTCAGTACAGCAACGCAATCCATGGCAGCTTTTTGTGCTGCTATCCCAGGAGCCATTTCTGGAGTGAAATGATGCTCTTTGGACCTTGCAGAGCTTCCCTTTGTTTGAACCTCTCTAGCAGCTACAACTCAGCCATGCAGTTGATGCTCTTACTGCTTGGGTTGCTCCCAAAACACACAAGATGCTCCTCGGGCATGGAGGAAGTTCCCTGAGTCCTTCTGTCTAAAACAGAACAAAGGAGCAAACACCAGCATGTTTTAGAGACAGCATAGGTCGGTCTATCAGCTGCAGTTTGGGTTTTCTTCTCTGTTGTTCCTGACTGATCCACCATAAATTACTATGGGATGCAATGTGGGGGCCTGACCATAAATTCTGACTGGCTTCTGGCTTTTCTCAGGTAATATGGAAAAAACATGTTGAGAACCAACTGTGCCTGTGTGTGCCTTTTCAGTGCCATGTTAAGAACCAGTTGTGCCCATGGGATGCTCTCTCAGTGCCAGCTGTTAGGCTGCAATAGAGGCAATTCCCAAGATATTACCATGTATTCAACAGCAGCAGACAAGGTGCCACTCATCCCCTGAGCTGTTTTGGCAGGCTTGGAGTTCCTCCCTCAGCACCCCATAAGTCCTGGGCGCTGTCACCTTCCAACACTCTGACTTCAGGGCATTGAGATGTGAACATTGGTGTTTGATTGTCACTGAAGACCATTTGCTTTTCTGCTCTTGCTTGGTGGTGGCCCCTGCCAATGGGCATGACCTCATGTCCTGCCTGCAAAGTTCAGGTGAAGCTCTTGGTTCAGAGCCTTGATGCCTGTTTTGTTGTTTCTTTTTTTAAAGGTGCAACTTGTTTCCTGTCTCGTTCCAGGTCCTTTTTTGGAGTTTCCAGCATTTCTGAGTGATTCTCTGGAGGTTCTTTATCTGAACGACAATCAGCTGGACTCTGTCCCTCAGTCCGTTTGCCTCCTGAAAGGTTTAACAGAGCTTTATTTAGGAAAGTAAGTCCATGCCCTGGAAAAGCTTTGCAGTGTTATTTCCATGTTGTTTTAGTGACCAGTCTTCTGTGGAGCCCCACCCCAGATGTCCAGTGCTTTTGAAGTCAGAAAGCTGGAAATAGTCAGCCCCTTGTTAGAGCTGTGCCCATGGTTTGCTTTAGATAAGGAGGAGGCTGGTCTTTTGAATTAGGGAAGATGATCTAATGCTTTGAAAACAGGCCTGGGAATCTAATGTGCCTTTAGTTCATTCTGGCTTTTTGCTGTCAGTTTCTGTAGTGTTACATTCAATAACTCATCATTTTTGCCTTTATTTCCTCAACTATCCAGCAAAGATGATTTCATTTGTCAGCCTCAGAGGATAAATGGAGGTTATAGATCACTTTTAGGATGGAAATTGCTATTAAAGTGCTGAGTAGTCTTATTAAAATGTTAATGGAAGATTTCTGCAAGGATAGAATAGCGTAATCTGAGAGTCCATGAGAGCAGCTACTTGCACACAAAGCCTGGTTGTTGGTAGATTTATTTGTTTTTGTACAGTAACCCTGGTATCCGAGAGCTTCCTCCAGAACTTGGACAGCTGGCTAATCTCTGGCAGCTGGATATCGAGGAACTAAATATCAGTAACGTTCCTGCAGAGATCAGAAAAGAGGGTAAGGCTGATGCTGTGTATTCTTTATTAAATGGACTGAACATGCAAAAAAATCTCTTCCTTTTATAATGGTCAAGAGCAGGAGCAGACCGTGAATGCCTGAGCCCTCCTTGGGGTTAACTGTAATTGCACAGGGAAACCTCCTACCCGTATTTACAAATTTGATAATCAGTGCTAAGCTCCGGCTGTAATGATCAATTTAAGACAGATCACGGTTTGGAATGATGACTTATAAATGCAGCATTTCATTTGCAGTATGCATAAATTCCATGGCTTGCTTCCTGAATGTGGATATTTTAGGATATTTAGATGGTCTCTCTAAAGACTGAAGTGTTTAGGATCAGCAGTCACAGTTCCATTGAAGTGACTTTATTGTGAGCTGCTGGGTTTTTGGATCTATTACAATTCTGTCTTTTTTTTTTTTTTCTGTGCATTTTAATCAGAAAATCCTGTGGGAACAAAGTTACTAGGAATTACTCCTGTTCCAGCAGTATAATGTTGAAACCTCAATCTAACTTTAACTGGAAACATAAAAGTAAAGGGAAAACCTGAGTATTTTCCAATAGTAAATTAGTATTTTATGTTTCCTTTCAGCTTTTGAAGCGTAGGAGCCCCAGCATTTGTTTCTCCTTACAGTGCTCCATTGTGGAGCCTGCGAGCAGTGACCTCTTCCCGGGGTCTCTGTCTCAGGTTTGTCCACTGGAGGTTTCTGTGTTTATTCTCAGGGGAAGCAGGAGCTGAGCTGGTGTGCTCAGCCCTGGGGTGTGTGCTGTCCCTGTCCCTGGGGTTGGAGCCATGCCCAGCCCTTCTGTCCCGCAGGTCCCAAGACGGTGCTGGCGTACCTGCGAGCGCAGCTGCGGCGCGCCGAGAAGTGCAAGCTGATGAAGATGATCGTCATCGGCCCCCCCCGGCAGGGCAAGTCCACGCTGGTGGAGATCCTGCAGACGGGCAAGGTGCCCCAGGTGATGCACAGCGATGCCACCATCCGCACCACCAAGTGGGAGCTCCCCAAGCCCGTGGGGCACAAGGCAAAGGTGAAGTGTGGGCAGAGATCTGCAGGCCTGGTGGGATGGGGGAGCCCTGCAGGGTCCATTTGGGCTGCAATTGTCCTTTTGCAAAGAGCAGCTTCCATTTCCTCACAAGTGACGTGGTTTTAGACCCATTGCAATTCTGTTTCATTTCCAGTTGGTACTGGAGAGCAGTTCTATTTTCCTGACTAACTGTGTTCTAAAGAGAGCTGTTTGTTGGCTGGGCTGAAATTCTGGCTCTCCCACCTCGAGTGGACATTAATTTTGAGAGAGTGTTTTAAATCAGCTTCTCTGCAGCAGATTGTCCTTTCATCTGGGACACCAGTACCTAAAGCTGAGCTTCCTTGATATCAGAATTGTCCTAGGTGGGGAATGTTGGTGGAAGGTGTGATCCAGGGATGTCTAAGGCATATCTCAAACACCCAGATCTCAGATGGCTGATTCATGGAGTGTGGCTTACTGAATTCATTTGGAGAGCGCTGATTTAATCCAAACATTTGTAGGTGGCCCTGTCCACTGCCTGCCCAGGGATTTGAGCATGCAGAATTGGTCCTGAGGTCTTGTCAGAGCTGAGTGGTGCAAACACATCACTGCCCCTTCCCAGATGAGAGCCATGACCACCAGACTGTTTTGGAAAGGGGAAAGGAGCCTGCTGAGTTCAGCTGTTCCACAGCAAAGAGTGCCAGGCCAGAGACAGAAAGAAAAGAGCAAAATAGGCTGACTCCTTGAAGGGTAGACTTTGATGGGAGAGGGGATTTGTGCATTTTGTGTTGAAGAGCAATTGAATAAAATAAAAGTGTAGACAGCACCAGAGACCTGGAGTGGGATCAAGACACTGAACGGGCTTTTATCCCTATCTCTGAGTCTGTCTGTCCACACACACACACTCACAGCTGAGGGTCTGTTGGATGAACAAAGCAGTCCTTGTGCTGGTTAGGGCTTGGTTTCAACAATATGGAAGTTCTTCCAGCTGTTTTTGGGAGACTTCACACGGATTGCACAGAATCACAGCCCTGCTGAGATACTGAGCTCCTGGCTGAACTCTCATAGGGTAACTTCCACGTGGGATCAGTCAGTACCTGGACCCAGCCCCCTAAACAGAGCCCACTGGGTGTTATGTGATGCTCTGAGGATGGTGGCTGGAGAAGGGTTTGGTTTTGTGTTCAGTCTCGGGGTTTTTGACTCCCCAGGGCCAAAGTGATTTAGGGACAGAGCTTTTCAGGTATGCAGGTACTTCCTGCTACAACTGGGAGCCTGAATGCCATTGAAGCAGAGAGCTATGCTCCCTTTTAGCGCTGTCATGGGGCTGCACAGAGGAATGGATGCAGGAATACTGGGAAGAGAGCCAGAGCTGGAGAGGCCTCCATTTAAGCATTCCCCCAGAAATCAGTGAGTCTGATTCACAGCAACTGTGATTCTGGCCCATCTCTGGCATGGTACAGACGTCAGAAGCCTGGGAGCAGCATGTGGGAGGTGTTTATGGAAGGCTTGAGAAGCTTCCCATCTCCTGAGCATCTCCCTTCTGCTTGGCTCAGCTCAGTCTGAGCTCAGTGGAAGTGATTTCAGCAGGGGTTTCCTGCTCCCCATAGCAGTGGCAGATAAGCAGCTTCAGTGGTCTTGTCAAGTGTGGCCCAGGCAAGGATGGAACAGTTTCTATTGCAGATGCAGTGAAATTCAGGGCTCAGAATGAGACCCTTGTTTGTACTGGAGAATCCACAGCATTAACTGGAGTTTTACCAGCATCAAGGGCACCTCTATCGTTTTAGCAGCAAGTAATTAGTCTTGATTTCCTGTGGGGAAGTAGTAGCCATGCTTAACAATTGCTTGTTGATTTATCTTTCCTGGAGGCACAATTAGGACATTGAGCCCCTTCTTGTGTCATACATTATGCAGGCGTAGGTTTATACTTCAGCTATTATCTCCCAGTGATTTACTGCCACGGTTTGATTTGAACACTTCTCTTTGTCTAAGTAGGTTGATTCAGTGGAGTTCAATGTCTGGGATATCGGAGGCCCAGCGAGCATGTCTACAGTCAATCAGTGTTTCTTCACAGACAAAGCATTGTACATAGTGGTCTGGAACTTGGCACTGGGGGAAGAAGCTGTGGCAAACTTACAGTTCTGGTTGCTGAACATTGAGGTAAGAAGTCACTGGTGGGCTCTGGGATATCTATTTATCAAGTAGCAGCTCAGCACGCAGATATGTGATATTGCAGATTCTTTTTGCTCTGCTTTTAAAAGCTCCCCAAGCTATGAATTTTGCACAGCATTTGGAACTGATTTTCCATTACGCTGTAGGCGTATCGCTATATTTAATGGTTTAAATTTATCATTTGCTTTGTTCTCTCTCACACACAGCAGAGAACGAAACAAAAGCTGATTTATAAACCCTTGCTAAGTAAGTCTGAACATACTTATTTTGGAATTAGTGTTTGACCACACTGTGCTCCAAGGGGGGTTTGAAGCATTTTCTTTCTTGTGTGGGTTAGATACACATTAGTCTTGAGGTTATATTTTTAACACTTTAGATTCAGGTAAGCTGGAGAATATTTCCAAAACAGCTCCCATTTAGACTCAGAGCTGCAGTGAATTCACTGCTGTGGATTAATTTTTGTAACACCATGTTCATAATTGTTTGTAACTATTATTTGATAATTGTTTTAACATTAAATGCACAAAAATTGGTGCTTCTTGAAAAACAAACATCTTGTAATTATCGAAATATTAATGGTCAGCAGCAATCAAAAACCCAAACTAGGTAACAACACTGAAAGGAAAATGATTATATTTCAAAAGTGTATGATGTGTCCTTAATATATCCCAGCAAGCACAGAGTAACATCAGGAAAAATGCAGAGAAATATGATCATGATGGTTAAAAGAAGGAAAAAATGAAGAGGGCTGTATATAGACATGATGAGGAAAGGAGAAAACCACAAGAGAGTCTTTCTTCCTGATCCTTTACAATAAAATTGGGAGAGAACAAGTGAAATTGTAGCTTTGAAGCGAAGTGGGAAGTATCTTAAACACACTGGATGGCCAACCTGTGGAATTTTCTGGAAATACAGTGTGCTGGGGGTACCAGAAACTGGAAGGACAAACTGGTGAATAGAAACTCCATCAAGTGCTGTTAATTCTGAGATACTCCCTTGTGCTGAGGAAATCAGTGAGCTGCAGGCTGCTGGGGAGCATCTCTCCATCCTAGCCTGTTCCTGTGCTCTCCATGAGCCTCCAGACAGCACCATACTGGGCATCATGCTGGTGTGGCTTGGTGCAGCCACCACGCCTGGCCTTGTTTGGTGTGGGAGGGAAATGGATTGCCTGCAAAGAGGGAAATCTTTCTGCCTCTGAATATTCTTCTGTGGTCAAAATCATTTGGATGGGCCAATGATCCCTGCTTAAGCCTGTGCAATCCCACTATATTTAGCAGCATTTTCCCTGAGATCTGGATACATTCCAGGGTCGTAATACAGTCATGGAAGGGTTGGGAGAAACCACGAGATCACCTAATCCATTCCTTTGTTCTGATTCAGGATTAAGTAGATTGAGACTTTTCTAGAAGTTTATCTCATCTCTCCATGTTCCTCCAGTGAAAAAGTTTGTGTGACTTTCCCAGGTATCCATTCCAGACTGTAACTAGCCTTTTTCAGGATGTCAGATCTTCTGGCTGCAAGTTAACTTAGTCTGGGCAGACATGGTTCCCTTCATTTCACTAACTCATAGCAATTTATGTTAACTTTATGTTAAACCCTGATGTAAAACCCAAAGTGACAGTTTCCTGCTCTGCAGTAGCAGCAGATGATTGAGCCATGCTCTGCAGAACTTCTGCAATACCCAGATCACTTCTAGCTGTTGTCAAGCTGCCATGACAGGTTGCCTTTATTTTATAAATAAATAAATAAATAAATAAATAAATAAATAAATATATATATATATATATATATATATATATATATAACATTTTATTAATATGTGTGACTCCCTTCTCTGAAATATTATACTTTTCACCTGTCCTCACTGATATAATCTGGGTGAGATCACTGTCAGTGTTTTCTCTTGCAGGCCAAGGCTCCAAACTCAGTGGTGTTGGTGGTGGGAACACACCTTGATTTGATTGAAACGAAATTCCGTGTGGAGAGGATAGCAACCCTGAGGGCTTATGTCCTGGCTTTGTGTCGGTCTCCCTCTGGATCCAGAGCCACTGGCTTCCCAGATATCACCTTCAAGCACCTGCAGTAAGTACTTGTGCCTTTGTGGAGTTCAGTCACTCACTCTTTATTTTATGACACTTTTAACAATTTTGAGATACTTGATCTCCTTGGCAACGGAACCGATTTAGAGACTCGTCAGCATTGCATTTCATCTATTTTTGACTGAGATAATGTATTATAATGAGAGAGAAGGTCAGTGTTGCTCAGGGGGCTGATGATGAGTCTGAAAGCTGGAAGCTCCAAAGTCATGACCTTGACCAGCCTGTTTACTGCTTCCCCTTCACTCAAGTTTCTCAGTGTTTAACGGTGACACATTAGTCACAAGGGGAGAAGGTGCAGATTGACTGATTAATGCTGTGAGAGCGTGACTGTCACAGGGTGGGTGCCAGGGGCTTTGCTGAGGGGAGGCTGTGGGTGGTACCTGGTGTGGGAACAGGGCTCACATGGCACCATCAGCTGGGCAAGGAGGGGTCAGTCCCCTGAGCCCCTGGCAGTCCAAACCTGTGCCATCCATCTCCAGGTGTCACAGCAGGGGGCTCGGGCTGCCTGGGAGATGGGTGTCACTCAGGCCAGGCATTCTGACACTGCTCCAAGAGAATGCCCTTGGGAAGAAGAGGCTCCTCTGCCTGGGAATGAAGCATGTCTGTGAGCCAGGGGCTGAATGTGTATGCAGCAGGCTGGCACCAAACAATGTGAAAATGCCTCTGCCTGGGGCAAGAGCAGGTGGCAGCTGGCAAGTGAGGAAAGGCACTGTGATGTCCCCAGCACTTCCCATCTGCTGCCTGGCAAAGGTATCAGCCAACCTCCCACACACTGCTCTGCAGGCACTGCTCTGTCAGGCATCCCAGCTCCTGTCAGGCATCCCAGGCAGTTCTTCCCCATTAGAAGGAGCACAGGGACCCACTGTGAGGCTCAGACTCATCATAAGAAGGATAAAACTTGGTGTTTATGTCACCTGCTGTCTCTTTTCCCACCATCTCAGTCCATCACAACACAATCTCAATCATTCTTTCTCAAGAGCACTACCCTGACAGACATCCTGAACATTTCTCTTCACCTTCCTCTCCCCTCACATTTCTTCCCAGCCTGATTTCATACCTCCTTCCTCTTGTGCCTCCCCACACCCCATCATCCACCTGGAATAGGCATGGTATTAAGCTCTGGGGCTGGAGGAGTGTGAAATCCTTGTGTGGGTGACTCTGGATGCTTCCATCAGTGGTCAGGGTCATCCAGCATCCCAGTGAGTTGCACATTTCCCAGAGAGCTGAGGTTTAAGATAAAGCATATTTCATTAGAGAAGAATTTTCTGTCTGCCATGGGAACATGTGTAGGATCACTTAGAAAGACCTTTTGTTGAGGAAAGTGAAATAGAACTGTTCTTATCCAGCCCACAAAAAGATTAAAACTAGTAGGAGTTGAAGAGAGCAGGTTTTTAGCTGTTAAAGAGATAATGAAGGCCAGCTTTTAGGATCTAAGCATCAGTTCCCAGATGGCAGGATCCAGCTGATCAAGGACCGGAATGAGGGTGGGAAAAGGTGTCTGGTAATCATCATCCTGCCTCTTTGATCTGGGGTAGGGAGGACTGGACTTGTCTCCAGAGGCTGCTGGGGCACAGAGTTTTCCTCCTCCCTGCAGCCCCTTCCAGGATGTGTGTGGCTCTGGAGGGACAGAGGGGGATGACTTTGGTCAGGCTGCCAGGGATGTCCCCAGACATCCCAATGCACAGGGGACAGCAGTGCAGTGAGTGGAGCAGGCAGAGCAGAGGTTGGACTAATACAGACGTGGCCCAGTACATCTTTTCCAGGCGACTCTGTGTTTTCTCCAAAATATTCTAAAAATACTCACTGACAGCCTTCCTCTCATTCAGCTGACACAGGAAATTTAAAGTCAGTGATAAGAGAAAGTGAGCCTGGAAGGGAAGCCAGTGTGCTGATAAGGTTTGATAACCTTCCCCCTTGCCTGACTTTTGCAGTGAGCTCTCGTGCAAGACTCTGGAAGGCCTCGAGGGACTGCGGCAGCTGATTTTTCATGTCACTTGCAACATGAAGGATGTCGGCAGCTCCATTTGCTCCCAGAAGCTTGCAGGGAGATTGGTGAGATTGGGCTGTCTTGGTGATCCTTACCAAAGCAGGGCTTTTTGGGGGGCTTGGGAGGTGGACTTCAGGAGTTGTTGATGCAGGAGCCATGTGAATATTTAAGATGGCAATCTGGCTTTGGGAAAAGACAGCACTAAAAGATCCCTGTGAAAGGAGGATGGCAGCCAGTTCATCCCTTGCTGGCTGATACTGATCCTGCTGGTTTTCTCACATGGCTTGCAGATACCAAGGAGTTACCTCAGCCTTCAAGAAGCTGTCCTTGCAGAACAGCATAGAAGAAGTCAAAATGATGATGTGCAGTATTTAACAGACAGACAAATAGAGCTGATGATCGAGCAGACACCTGGAAATGACATCAAAGACTATGAAGACTTGCAAACTGGTAGGTCAGAGCAGACCAGTAAGTTCTTGAAAATTAATATGTATGTCCAATTGAAATATTCCACAAATAGTAAATACACATTACACCAGTGTAAAGGTCACTTTGGAAATTGTTAAGATATAAAATCAGTAATGGGACTTTGGGGACAAGACTGGGAAATTTCTAAGGTGCTCTGAGGTTACTGATTTCATTATTTTTTTTTTTTTAGCAAGCTGTGTCTCATTTCTACATTTCTAGTCTGTGTAGAGTGAGGGTTGCCATAGTTTCAAGTCTGGCTTCTCTGTAGGGCCCCAATCTTGTGATCTTTACGGAGCCCTTGCTCTGCAGGAGGCAGGGAGAGCCCTTCCCTGTGAGGATAGCAGGAGGAGGGTGAAGGGGAGGTGTCATGGGGACAGAAATACTGGCTGTGAAGAAGTGAGATGTGAGTTTTACAAGTGGAGTGTCAGATAGCAGCACTCCTCAGATAGATGTTACTCTCTTGGCTAGGCTGCGTGCTGGCTGTATCTGGAATGCACAAAACTGCACAAACTGCTTCATAGTCTTACTCTCCTGCACTGTGGTTTCCTAATGCTGGTCTACTGCTAATCCCCAATTCTTTACTTTTTTGCAGCCATTAATTTTCTCATAGAAACAGGGACACTACTGCACTTCCCAGACACAAGCCATGGCCTGAGGAACCTCTACTTTCTTGACCCTGTCTGGCTCTCAGAGTGCCTGCAGAGGATTTTCAACATCAAGAGCTCCAGGTCTGTAGCTAAGAATGGAGTCATCAGAGCAGAGGACCTCAGGATGCTGCTGGTTGGGACGGGTTTCACCGAGCAGACCGAAGAGCAGTACTTCCAGTTCTTGGCCAAGTTTGAGATCGCCCTGCCTGTGGCCAATAACAGGTATGTTGATAATTAGAGAGGTTACTCAGGCTGGAGAAAAATGGCCTTTTAGTCAGTGGATATTAACAGGCTTTGCCACTCTTAAGTGGTTGTCTTGACAGGGTTCTTGTGCTGAGAAAATATCTGAGAGCATTCATTAGTGTCATGGAAGGCACCCATCCATTTGGGCTGTATTTCCTGAACTGAGCATCCTTTGAGCCAAACCAGCCCTTGTGAAATCTTTCCCAGAGCAGTTTTTGTCCACTGGGTGCATTGAGGCTGGTGACAGGCTCAGCCACCAGCCCGGAGGGGCAGTGACACCGCCGGGGATGTGGCCACGAGCAGGTGGAAGCTGTAAGGGCTCAGCCGGCGCAGCTGCAGCCCAGAGAGGATGTGAGGCCATGGCTGCCAGGCCTGAAATATAGATGGGCTGGAGTCATCTGTTTGCAGTGAAACATCCTCACTTCAGTGTGGCAGAAAACTTTGGGTAATTAATAATTGTGTCAGCCCTGAAAGCAGCAGCATTTTATTCCTGGTGAAACCGGGAAAGCGTAGCTGCAGCAGCAATGTGATTTACTTGATTTTTAACCTCAAGAGGTGTTGATCAATAGTTTTCCTAGAAATGGTCTAAGGAACCTCATTCTCTTTAAATGTTAATGAGTCCTCCTCCCCTCTGCCCCCCAGTCCCTTTTCCTCTGGGCAGAGTTCCCTGCGATTTTTCTCTCTCCCATCTGCTTGGCGACAGCCTGTTGTTGGGCTAGCGGTGAGACCAGAGCTGTATTGCACTTTTGATGTGGCATTTGCATTTCACTTCCTTGCCCTTGCAGGACAGCGCGGCTGCATCGCCCCGAGCCCCTCGGCAGCCCTGAATGCCAGCACAAGTGCAGCATTCTCTGGGCTGTCATTATGCCTGTCACTTACCCAGTCCCGGATGCCAACAAATTTTCTCAGGCTTAACGCAGATAAAGCAGCAATGTTTCTGCTCAGTCCAAAATGCCTTTTGGACTCCTTGTCACTATCTGCCATTTTTCACCAGGGCAATTACATTGTCTGTGCCTCGGGAACAAGGAAACTGCTTTTTCATGGCCTGCCCAATGTTTTTCTGAGCGATCCAAGCCACATTAGCAGAATATTCTTCCCACTGACGGGCTGTAGCTATAGCAGGTTGGATTAATTTAATGTACTAGCCAGACACAGAGCAGTTATTTGTTACTGTGCTGCTGCAATTATTGTCTAGATTGCCAGATAGGGTTTCTGTGCAGTCAGTAGAGAAAGCAGCTGCCAGTTTCTGTTCTGAAAGGGTGGATGGGGGCATGTTTCACATATTTTCAAAATTTGCATTGGCTGTTGTTCAAGAGCATCGAATCACCATCTGTGTTATAATCCACTAGATAGTTGTGGCCCAGAAGGGCCTCACTGACCCTTCTTACACTCTTAGACCTTTTCATGGATGTGCTGTGGAATATTTATTGGCTGTCTGATGATGCATCCAATACTTTCACAGAGCAAGAAGTTTTAGTTTGTTGCACTGCGCTTTTCTGCTTAAGGTGCATGTAACTTAGCTGTGTTCTGCTTCTTAAAATACAGTTAAAAGCATGACCATTCTTACTGCAATTTATAATTGAAACTTTTGCCAGTTTTACATTCCAAAGATGTTTCATGGAACAGATAATTTGATCATGCAATATGTCATCACGTGTAACATATGGAGAGAGCTGTTGTCTAATGATGGCTGTTTTTGCTGAGCTGATAGTTCAGATTTTACAGAATGCTGCAGCTGCTAGAGAGAAAACACGAGAGGCTTTAAATCAGTGGATTCTGACCCAGCATTAGTTCTGGTTGTGTCTAGCCCCTGCCAGTGTTATTTTGGTCAGGTCTCTTGGCCACGTGCCTTATTGCTGTCGTCGTGCCCGTCAACGATGAGCCCCAGATGCCAACACATTTTCTCAGGCTCAACACTGATAAAACAGCAGTGTGTCTGCTTATAAGCAAGTTACATTTCAGATTGTACAGGCATCCTGGGATGTGTTTGGTACAGAAGAATGTCACTGACAAGAGATTTACTGGCAAGTATGGAAAGCCATAAGCTCATGGTTTCCAAAACAGTTGCAGTGTTCCAGGACGTTTAACTTCCCAAATACGAAAGATCAGGACAAATGAATATTCTGGGCTTACTGGGAGATCTGAAAATAATTGGAAAACATTGTGGTCCCCTACACCAGCATAACTCCCTTACTGCTGAGTGGTCAGGCACAGATAACATCGTCTCCTTCACACTTGGGCAAGGTACCTAATAATCTGATTGCAGGGGAATCTGAGCTAGACAGGTGATTTCTCTGCTGGCAACAGCCTGGCAAAGTGAGCTCTTGCTTTAGGGGTTTGTCAGGGATGTGGCAGGGATCCATCAGCTGCAGGATGGAGCAGCAGGAATCCTTGTCCTGCTGACCCATGAGGTGCTCTCATTCTGGGGTTGGGTTGAGGCCGAGCAGCCCAGTCCCTGCAGGCTGGAACTCCTTTCCCCGCTTCTGGGCTTACAGACCCTGAGCTGCTGGAGGTTGTTTTTGTACTGATCCCCTGTTCCACAGCTGTAATTCCCTGCTTACTACCAGGGCAGAGTAGTACAAAAAAAAAAAAAAAAGTAGTCCCAACATCACAGCTGTTCTAATGACTCTTATATTTTAATGCATTTAATTTGTGAGTACACAAATACTCATTACATCAATTTTAGCCCTTTACAGTAGCCCTGGCTGAATTATGTAATGTCTGTTTTGCCTCTGCTTGCTTCCATAGTATAAATTAATTTCTCCATGTATTGCTGCAGCGCTTTAGTCTAAAAGCTTTTTTATATGCAGTAGGCTGTGCCATTAAAAATCTCTTTGGAGACTGAATCGCCCTATTATCTGGTAACAATGTACTCACTGTTAAAAGCTGTAGCTAAAATCTGAGCTGTTGAACTTGATGTGTTTCAGCTACCTCCTCCCTCATCTGCTTCCTACCAAGCCGGCGTTAGATATCCACGGGCTCTGCCACCAGACTGCAAACACGGTCCAGAGGGTCTTCAAGATGAGTTTTGTCCCAGTTGGCTTTTGGCAAAGGTTCATAGCCCGGATGCTAATTAGCCTGGCAGAGATGGACCTCCAGGTAGGTTGCTGTGTTTGTCTGCAAACAAAAGCAGACAGCTAAAGTGGTGCAGTGTAAGTGGGATGTCTCTTCACATCCCGCTCGCTTCTGTCACTGACTTCAGTACCATTATTTGAGTAAACAGGGAGAGACGAGGCTCTGCACTGAAAACCTGATTCTGTTTTTACAGTAGGTGTCATTGAGAACAACAGATTTGTAGTGGGGGAGAAAACCTGAGTTCTCCACAACCTCCTTATAATGTGATCCCCTGGAAGGTCTCAGTTCCTCCAGCATCTTCCAATTACAAGTAATTGGAGTTCTGCCTGCTTCTCTTGTCCATGGCCATTCCACCAGGCCAGACTTCCTCACAGCTTTGCCAGAGGAGATCTGGAATAGCTCCAGCAAAGCCAGATATCTGAATCACTATGAGTTTAAATGGGAAGAAAATTACAGGACTGTTGCCTTAATGAGGCACCCTGTTAGTTCAAGTGCTATGAATGACATTAAAGTAGTGTTTGCAAGGTTCTGAGAGCCAAGTGAATTTTGATGTTGTTGCAGATGTGTTTGCAGCAGTTTCTATCTGAAACTGTAGTAAATACCTTCAAAATGTTTATAGTACTGCTCTGGTATCTTCTTAGCAGCTCTCCATTAAACTGTGGTCTGTCAGTGATGTACAGAACATGGAAAACATGATACCTTCTTTTGGAAGGTCCTCTGTGTTACAAGCTTCTCAAACCATGTAATAACTTTACTTCTTTTTTACTGGCTGTCTTGGCAACCCCTTGCTTACATCCTCCTGGGCACTGCATAATCCTAGAGCACCTTTCCTAGGGGCTTCATCCAGTGCTCATGAAGGGAGTGGAAAGGATGCCAGGCGTCAGACCTGTCTGCAGGCAAATAAATGTTGGAGCAATGAGTACAGCGGAGTCCTGCAGATTAACTTCTTGGTTTTAAAACAGAAATACATTTTGCTCTAAGTGCTGGTTTGAAGTGTCTTGGAGAAGAGCCATCTTCCTCCCACTAAAACAGGTGGAAAAGTTAACTCTCTGCATTGAGGGCAGGCTTCATCATTCACTAGAACATTTAGTACTTTAGGTTTATGAGACTTTGGTGAATGCAGAATAAATACAGCAAATGTCACAGTTATAGAATTAGCTTTGTGCACTGATATGAAATTGTTCTTTTTTGAGTGGCATGAAAAAGGTTTCCACTGTGGAAAAATCAATTTTACCACGTGTATTTCCATTCCATCGCAAAATTTTATACGAGCACAAGTCACTTTTACTGGAAAAGGTACAACAGCACCTGTGAAAGCCAAAAAAAGAAATTACTTTCTTGCTTGATTAAAACATCCTTATGAGAAACTTCAGCAGTTTAACGATTTTCATGCTTTCCTTCTTGTTTCAGCTCTTTGAAAACAAGAAGAACACCAAGGCAAGAAACAAAAAGGTGACCATCTACAGCTTCACAGGCACCCAAAGGAACCGCTGCAGCACATTCCGAGTCAAAAGGACTCACACTGTTTACTGGCAGGAAGGTCTGTTCGTTACCTTTGATGGAGGCTATCTTAGGTAATTTGTGTTCATAATGCAGCATGTGTGACAGGGGACTAAGAGAGTGTATGAAACACATCAGCTGAATGGAGATGAATGGGCCTGACCCAGGCTATGTGCTCACTCATCAGGAAAAGAGGAGGCTCTTCTAATGGACATAACTCCTCTGGTAACAATTGCTGACAAAAATGATGAGTAATTGATTATTTGGCAGGTCTGAATGTATCAACCTTATCTGTTATTGCAGCCACAAAATGAAAGAGGCTTGAGAACAGAAAGTGAAATTCAGAGCGGGGCTCTGGCAGCTTAAAATCATGCATTTTTACATGCAAAGGTCTCCTTACTTCAATGAGTTTTCCACTGAATTCTAAAACTTCACCACTGTTTAATCTGGGTCAATGGAGGTGCTTCTGTGCAGCAGGGACTGTGGACAAGTGCCTCAACCTGGCCAAGGCAGAATGTCTGCTGGCTGCAAGCCTGGGGAAAACCTCCTGTCCATGTTGTTTCACAAATGCAGACTTTAAGACTTTTGCTCCTTCAGTCCCTGGCAAGACAGGGAGGAACCAGTGGTGCTGTTGCGTGGTTGGAGGCCAGAAGGAAACAGTGGCCTTCCCAAGTTTCCAAGCTCACTCCACAGGCTGGAATCCTGAATTCTGGACCATGGTAGTGGTCATGCTGTGTATTTCAGGGACTTATACTTTCATGGGAATTGTGCAAAAATGATGTTCATAAACTTTTCCTAACGGTTTCTGGAAATACCATTATTATTCCACTGAAATTTTATTACTGATTTTACAACTCTCAACCTTCCATCATTCTGTACAGGGCATTTCTGTCAAAACTCTCCATCATACTCAGCTTGCTCAGGCCACAGTTTTCCCTAGGCCTGACCTTCTATAGCACTTACCTCTTGTGAGGAACTGGCATTTCTGTGCAAGAATTCTCTTCTGAAAGTCATTTTCAGAACAGACTGAATTGAAAATCACCCTCGAAGCTAGATTGCTTTGTGTTTCTATGACTCATGAACTGTGTGTTATTATGTAACTCAGGTTTCCTGCCAGAAAGAAAGTTTGTTGACACTGATACTTCAGAAAAGCTTCACAGGTCTGTCTTTTGGCTTTCTCAACAGCGTCGAGTCTTCTGATGTGAACTGGAAAAAGAAAAAAAGTGGTGGAATTAAAATAATTTCCCAGTCAGAAGTGAGAGACTTTTCAGCCATGGCATTCATCACGGATCATGTCAACTCTTTGATAGACCAGTGGTTCCCTGGTAAGAGAACAGCTGTAATTTTCTGTGCAGTGTTACATCTTCTCAACAGAGGGTTCTTTGACAGAGCTCTCCAGGTGCACAATATTGTGTGTTAATTGAAGACCCCTCAGGCTCTGACAGTCTCAAGCCTATAACATTTGATAAAAGCTAATAAACCTGCAGACAGATCAAGATTAGTTGCCAACACCCTTTGGTCTAGACATTGTGTCTTTCAGTCTGTCTGTCACAGCAGCACAGGTGAAACATTACAGTTCAAACAGGATCTGTAGGAGTTCAAATGACTGGTCCAGTGCTCATAGCAGGGCAGGATTTGGCCCAAACTGCTTCATGCTGTCCCTCAAACTCATTTTGGCATCAGCTAGGATGAGGATTTGCCCGTCATTTCTATGGGTTTCATTTTCTATGAGTTACAAAATTCTGATGTGAGAGACATGAGTGAATATGGTACCAAGGACTCCCTGCCAAGGTAACTTCCTTGACTCCTGCAGCTGCCTTTCCTGTGCTCAGCACAGATCCTGCTGTTACCCAGCAGGCTGTTTGCAACCCCCTGTACACTTCGTTTGAAACCAAAACAAAATCTGAAGTGCTCTTTGTCGTCCTACCCTGGTCTAAAAAGCAGTGCCAAAGTCTCTTAATTGGAGGCTCTGTGGAGGAAACAGTGGTGCACTCTCCCATACTCACGTTCTACATGTTCTGAAGTTGAAAGAACATTTTATGTGCCTTTGGATTAAAATAATGCTAAAGTTAATCAGTGAAGCTTGAGAAGAGCCACGACTTCAAAGGCTGCAGCCTGTGTTCACCCTGACTAGTTGTGGGCATTTAACAGAGCCTGTCACCACAAAATCTCTCTGTAGTTATGGGAGAGGTGTGAACTTCCCAAAGGCTTAGTAGTGGTAGAATCCACATTTCCCCTGGCAGGGCTGAACATGTTGCCTGTAAGAGAGCCCACAGGACTTGTGTACCCAGCCTGGGTGCTGCAGCTGAGTGCTGAGCCTGAGCTCAGTGTGCTGTGCCTGCTCCCAAGCCTATTCCCACCTCAGGCCATCTGGTGCTTTGCAGTCCATGAAGAGACAGAGACACCCAGCAAGTAGAAGGGTCTCTCCAGTGCTTTATTCACATACTTCTCATTTTTGCTGGTCTTAATTTGCCTCACAAGCCTGTGACCAGAGCAGGGTGAGTGTTGGGTTATAGCCACTGTCCAGTCTCCCCAGCACTGTCCCGGTACACTTTGCAGAGCTGTTTTCTATTCCAGTCAGTACCCTGCAGCAAACTGCTGCTGTGTGAGCGTGACCATTTCCAGCCAGTGCACCCTGGTCATGCTGCAGGCATTGGAATGCACTCAGAGCTGTTGTTCCTCCTCAGCTGGTGTGAGTGACATTGTTTCCTGTTTGTTTGCTCTCTTGGAAGCCCTCACAGCCACGGAGAGTGATGGCACGTTGCTGATGGAGCAGTATGTGCCCTGCCACATCTGTGCAGCTGCCAGGCCGGAGCAGGGCGAGGGCGAGAGGGCAGAGGACGTGCAGTACTTCAACATGGAGGACTGTGTCCTGACTGCCATTGAGCTGGACTACATCACATGTCCTAACCACCCTGACATCCCTGTGTCTCTCCAAGAGCTGGTCCCAGAGCTTTTCATGACTGATTTTCCTGCCAGGTAACGTGTGATAGCCTTTGTTTGAGTTTCAGTGTACCTGTGTGATTTAGTTGGGCCCTTTTCCTAAGTGGCCTCTGCTGAAGGAATGCACTGACCACAGGGAACAAATCCATCTGCTCTCAATCCGTGCTCTGGCAGTTCATCCTGAACTGCACCCCTGGTGTTCAGCAACTTGCTTAGACAATAGCTGTGTGCTGACCGAGTCATCACACCAGGGCTCCTTTGAGATCACTGTGGTGTCATGTGAAAGTCCCTTTTTAAAGCCACAGCTGTTCTGCGTTGCCCAGAGCTCTGGCCAGGACTCTCTGTAATTGGAGCCTTTCTGGGATACCACAAAAAGAGATTTTAATGTGGCAAAACAAAAAGGAAGTGCTGCTGCATCACAGGGTTGGCACTGAAATGGCCTTAATTTTGTAAAGGCCTGTAGGTGGGTGAGTTTATGGACATCCTACAAGAGGATTCACACTGAGCTGGGGCTACTGCTCAGCTGAGGGATGCTGCATGTGTTGGGTGTGGGGCAGCCCTGAGCAGATGAAGGAGCTCTTCCCTACCCATTGCAGCACTGCCGAATCTTTAAGCTGCTTAACTGCATTCCCAGATGGGCTCAGTCTTACACCCCTTATTACTCAGTGTGCAGAGCAGGAGACCTGAGAGCAGTGTTCCCTTTGGCTCCTGCTCTGTCAGACCTTTGAGTGCCCACTGCAGAATCACAAGACCTCTAGACCAGCCTGTCCTGTTGGCTGCTGTCAGAGCTCTCTGTGCTCTCCCTGGCCCCTCTTGCTTTGTTGGGGTCATTTTTCTGGGCAAACACCCCATCAGCTCATCACACCAGCCCTCCTCACACTGTTATCTCCTGCAGATTTATTTGGCGGGCGCGAGGCGAGTGGAGATGTTTGAAGTGTGAACAGCTGTAAAAGTAGTCTCTGGGAGAGTGGGGAAATGATGAATTGCAGCCTGGGAACACTAAGCTGATTTGAATAATCAGGGTTCAGAGTGTGGGGCTGTTCATAAACATCCTGTCTTGCCTCGGTAAAAAAACAGAGGAGCAGGAGGTAAATGAAGAAAAAAAATTGCTAATGCAGATAAATAGTACAAGTATCAGTACCTGTGTCATCTGCTTGGAAAAGGAGCTTATGTGCTTTCCAGATCTATTTGATTCTTGTGGCATAAATTACTAAAAAGCCTTTTGTGCTTCTTTGCTCAAATTACTTTTTTCTGAGAGAAATCTGTCGTGCAATGTGAGCCAGCATGGAGGCCACTGAGATGACTAAGTACTTTAGGTGATCCAGTCTTCTCGGTAGATAAGGCAAGAACATATTAGACATTTGTGAAAATGGGAATCACATTAAAAACATTAATTTACAATGTCTTTGAAACTTTAATTAAAAAACCCCAATTTCTATTTGGCAGACTATTCCTGGAAAATAGCAAACTGGAATGGAGTGAAAATGAAAACAACGTTCTTGGCCAGGGTGGAAGTGGAACTGTTATATATCGGGCACGATACCAAGGAAAACCAGTGGCTGTGAAGAGATTTCAGATTAAAAAATGCAAGGGTTCTCCCACTTCAGCTGCAGGTACAGTGCACAGATTTGGTGTCAGGAATCTGGGAATCTGCAGTCTGGGATCCCAAGACCAAAGAGTCTGCAAAGTGCTGACAGTACCTGATTAAACACAGCATGGAAATAGATAGCAAAACTGATGGGTTTCAATGGCGGAGGAGGATGAATCTGAGAGTTCTTCATGAGCACTTGTAGTGATGAAGGTCACTGGCGCTGCAGAGACTTCTCTCCTGCAGATCAGAGGTAGGATTTATAGGGTAAAAAGGCAGACTCCTTGATTGGGAAGGGAGGTGAGATTTCAACTCATGTTCCACATGTTTGTT
Organism: Oenanthe melanoleuca; assembly: GCF_029582105.1. Classification (NCBI taxonomy): domain Eukaryota; kingdom Metazoa; phylum Chordata; class Aves; order Passeriformes; family Muscicapidae; genus Oenanthe; species Oenanthe melanoleuca. The sequence continues at coordinate 14,839,137 of NC_079344.1, forward strand.
TGGCTGTGGGAAGTGTGGGTCTGCTTGGATTTGCACTGAGGACTTGTGCGTCTCCACCTCTGAATTAGTGTTTTACCCTCTCTATGCCAGCAGCTGGAGAAAGCAAACTGGGAATCCTTCTGAGCCCACCAGCTTCTCCAGGCAGGGATGGGCTCCCCTGTGGAACCCAGGTTTCCAGCAGAGCCTCGGGCTGTGGGCAGAGGAAAGGCGAAAGTGCCTCACATTCTTCATTTTTGTCAGGGGAGGATGTGGTGAATCCCTGAGCTGTGGAGGAGGCCAGCTGTTGTACCAGTGACAAATAACCTTGGAGAAGAGCCGACCTGCCTGAGCAGCCTGTGGTGTGCTGTGGCAGCAGGACCACTACTGTGATGGGTCTCTTCTGGCAGGAAAGCTGGGGAACTGTAGGGAAGAGCCCTTCCAGTAAAGGGTTTGCAGTGTGCCATCTACACACAGTCCCTGCTGGGAGAAGCACAGCACGAGTTTTCCAAAGTCATCCAGGGGATATGTGAGAACAGCATGTGCCAGACACACCAGAGTTTGGTGTTTAAGGACCAAGGGAGCTCTTGCTTCCTGAGGCACCAGATATATCCTGCTTATAGCCAGTGTCTCTTAGTGGCTCATGCATCGGCATAATCCTTCCTCCTGCAGCCCTTGTTGGGTCGTCACCTCCCAGAGAGTTTGTGACTCACTCCCTGAGCTGGGCAATGAGAAGGGGGTTGTGTGTCTTGCCAGATACCATGCTGAAGCACCTGCGGGCCATGGATGCCATGAAGAACTTCTCGGAGTTCCGCCAGGAGGCCAGCATGCTGCACTCCCTGCAGCACCCCTGCATCGTGTCGCTCATCGGCATCAGCATCCACCCGCTCTGCTTCGCGCTGGAGCTGGCCCCGCTGGGCAGCCTCACCACTGTCCTGGCCGAGAACTCCAAAGGTAATGCAGCCCCTCCCTGCGCTCCTCTCCCAGGGACTAATGCTCAGCGATTTGCTGGAGGGGATTTTTTTCCTCCCAGACTAAGGGAAGTCTGGGATGGAATTGTTCTTGTTCTTGTATTGTGCTTTTGGGAACCTAGTAGAAATTGAGGCTCGGGATTCTCAAAACTGTTTTGGAGACCTGGATTTTCAATTTCTCTGCAAATTAATATGGAGTGCATCTCTCTTCAGTGTTGCATGGATGGTGCTGTGTTTTTTGCCCTGCAGATGGGTGTCTGGTACTCTAAATTATCTCATAATTATCTATATTGCTGTCATTGTCAAATGAACAACACTAATTCCATGATAAGTTCAGGCCATCTGACCCTCTTGGCACCTTGGCTTCATATCAACTTTCAGTCGAACACTAATTTTCACGAGAAGATTTAGTGGCCTAGAAATGAAAGGGTTTAAAAAAAGAATTTAATAGGACTGAGAGACACGTATAGTAACATAAAAAGTGTCATTTCAAATGGTGGCAGTGAGTGATGTTTCAAAAGGTTGTCAGTTGTTGCTCTGGAGTTAAAAAGAGAAGGAGAGAGGGGGAAGAAGCAGCAGTTATGGCAATTGCAGGAGCTGGAGACAGGCTGTTCCTTTGTGCCAGGGTCCTCCTTTGTGCCGCTGGGACACATGCTGACACACAAAATAGCCTACCAGATCGCCACAGGCCTGGCCTACCTGCACAAGAAGAACATCATCTTCTGCGACCTCAAGTCAGACAACATCCTGGTGTGGTCCCTGGACGTCAGGGAGCACATCAACATCAAGCTCTCCGACTACGGCATCTCGCGGCAGTCGTTCCACGAGGGCGCGCTGGGTGTGGAGGGCACCCCCGGCTACCAGGCCCCCGAGATCCGGCCCCGCATCGTCTACGACGAGAAGGTCACTGGGGGGAGCCTGTGGGGCAGCCCTGGGATGGCTCTGGGGGGCTGGCACCATCCCAGGGCTCAATTCCCTTACCCATGCATGGAGGTGGCACTGGCTTTCCCACTGTAGCCTTCCTTGCTCTCCTCTCCACCCACCAGCAGAGCCTTGCCCTGAGCCTCCCCGTTTCTGGCTTGTTTCTGGCTCCAGGTGGACATGTTCTCCTATGGGATGGTCCTGTACGAGCTGCTGTCTGGGCAGAGGCCTGTGCTGGGTCACCACCAGCTCCAGATCGCAAAGAAACTGTCCAAAGGGATCCGTCCCGTGCTCGGGCAGCCCGAGGAGGTGCAGCTCTACAGGATGCAGGCACTCATGATGGAATGTTGGGACACTAAGCCAGAAAAGGTACAAGATCACCCTCCTGACCTGTGTTCTCTGTCCTCTTCCTGCAGCCCTTTGAGCTCCAATGACAGCTCCATTGCCCATTTACCCCTCCTGCTGATTTAGCCTAGAATTTCTGTTGACTTAAATGAGAGTTTTATGAATGAAATGATGACAGATTTGTGGCCTTACACATCTGTAGTGACTTGAGGGTCCCTTGATGTCGATGGCAGTCAGGCTGCTGATTTCACCAGGGCAAGACATTACCCATAATTTCTAGAAACAGCTCCAGCGTCATGCTGTGAGTGCAACTACAAAGACTTCAAAATCCCTAAGATTATAAAAGGACGTATGAGGAAAAAAAAGCTTCAAAGTGCAAGAAATGATTATGCTGCATTACATTCTTTATTAATTTCAATAGGTGTTTTAGAGCTGCTGTCCTTTAAACAAAGGTCAGCTTAACTCTCAGACATCTACACACTGTCATGCAATGGGTCAGCTTCCAAAATTTCAATCAGTAAAAGGTGTAAGAGGATGACAGACCAAGCTTTAATGAATAATCATAGAATCAGAAAATGGTTAGAGCTGGAAGGAACCTTAAATATAATCCAGTTCCAGGGACACCCAGCCTATGCTTGTGCTTGGGATTGCCCTGATCCAGGGGCAGGACCTTGTGCTTGGCCTTGCTGAACCTCCTGTTTATTATGGTTCTCCTATTTAATCTTGTGTGACGTGTCTTTCACTTTTCCTTCCCCCTCAGCGTCCCCTGGCCACCTCTGTGGTTGGGCAGATGAAAGATCCAACCTTTGCAACGTTTATGTACCTGCTGCCCTGTGGGAAGCAATCTTCCTTCTTCTGCTCCCTGGGGCAGGAGTACACTGTTGTGTTCTGGGATGGGAAGGAGGACACCAGGTGAGACAGCTCACATTAGCAATTTCTTTCTTTTCTTTTTCCTTTTTAAGTAAAAGATCCTTCAGCATCTTCAGTTCTGCCTCTGAGAGGGAGGTAAAGAAGGTGAAAGTGAACTTGGAAGAGCGCCAAGAGTACAGTGAACACTGTTTTCCCAAACTCTTTTAATTGGGAACAGTGGTTGCTTTATAAAGGATATTTAATGAGCTTAACTCTGCTTCAGTTAATATGAGGAGAAGATTAGGGCAGTGTAATGATTCACACACACAGGATGAAGCATTTGCACATGAGAACAGACGTGTTCTGCCTTTCCTAATGAGGCCATTTAACACTAAACCTTTCCTAATTGAGGCTGCAGTTCCATCTCTCTTCTGCAAAGCAATTAAGCACATGCTTAAATCCTATTGCAATCATTGGGAGTTAACCACATGCCTGGAGCTGTGTGTGCATCCAAGTGTGCACTGCCAGTAAAATGTGTTCTGGACTGAAGGCATGTGCTTAAAATGTTATTAAATTGTGACTGAGATGATGGCATTTTGCTCAGCCACATGTGACCTGCAGCTAGTTATGTTCATTTTTATGGATGCTACTGATTTTTATAGCCTCAGTCTTATTTGGAAACGTTCACAAACTGATCTGAATTTTTTATTAATGTGTTCATTATTTGTAGCCATTAAGCTAATGGGAAAGGCACGTGATTTGTTGCTGAACTATTTGCTTTGCCATTTGTGGTCCTTGATCAGTTGTTCAGTGCAGGCAGTGTAACTTTTCCTGCTGAACTGGTGAAGCACATGGCACTCCCAGATGCATTTTGAATACGTGGATGTTGTCCAAATATTCACAGCAATATATCTCAGTGAATCTGCTTCCTGACTGGACAATTCACTTGCTGGAGACTGCTGAATAACAAGTTACTCACATGTGACAGATTTCAGGATGTGTAATTGCTTGTGCCACAGTTGGTAAAACATCTGGGAATCACAGATGTGGTTGTGAATATCCAGTTATTGCTCAAACATCCAAACCCAATAAACTTCCCCAAACAAACAAAATCCTTTTAGCTACAAAAAAAACCCTATTAATTAGTGATATTTATAAATAGTTTTATTAGGTTACAGATCTTTGCTCTGTAGAATCATGCTCCTCTGTTTATGTACTGGAATAATAATGAAGGCAGATAATAGTGAGGCAGTGAACTTGGAGAGCAGATATTCCCTTGAGAACCTAATGGGCAAGATGGGCTGAGACTTCCCAGCTATTAATTACTGCTGTCCAGCAGGAGCTGTTTGTCTCACAGCTCAATTGCAGGAGCAGACCACATATGTCCTCCTAACCCTGTGCAAAGTCAGACAGCTGAGAGTAAATCTTCACAGAAGCAATTGCACATCTGCCCCTGAGGAAGAGCTGTGGCACTTCTTTCTTCTCCTTTGCAATGAGGAATTTACAGTTTGGAGGGGTGTAGATCCTTGCAGCATCATCCAAATCTGGGCAGTTGTGTTATGGCTTGGCCACAAGGTCCACAAGTCCCTCAGCCCCGTGCAGGAGGAATGTTGGCTGTATGAAATTGCTGCTTGCTTCTTTCAGGAACTACACAGTGGTGAACCTGGAGAAAGGAGTCATGGAAGTGCAGAGGATGAGCTGCCCAGGAATGAAGCTGTGCTGCCAACTCAAATTTCAGAATGCCCTGTGGGCAGCCACAGAGGTGAGCATTGCCTGTGCTCCCCTCGAGAGGGGCCTTGTTAGGGGAGACACAAACAAAGAGAAAGAGCCTGTTAAATTAGTAAAGCCAGGAGTGTTCCAGACAAAGGGCATCTCAGATGAGCAGTGTGAGTTTGCATCTGCTGTCTCCAGGTGTTTTGTTTCCACCTGAAACACAGTTCCAGGCTGTGCCTCCCAGAGCCCAGAGCGATCGTGGGAACCTCAGCTTTCCAAAGGGAAACTCTCAGGGTTGGAGCAGTCTGTACCCAGGGGTTCATCTGGGAAATGTCCTTATCTGTGAGTGATAAAGGGAGGCTGGGACAGAAAACATGCATTTAAGGGTGGGGTTTTGAAAGAAGCCTGAGGGATTTGGAGGTTGGTGGGAAATGGGTACCCAAGTTTTGTGTTCGCCGTGGAAAATTGCAGCTAGAAAGATAAGAGTGAGAGAGCGTGGCTGATTTATCCCCCAGAGCCCCTGTACACCCATCAAAATGGGCTGATAAGTGTCAGCCAGTTCTGACACAATCATTTCACACAAGACAAAGAAAAAACAGCCAAAAAATTAAATGCACCTGAAGTTCAGTGTTTTAGAGTGGGGGAAAAAAAGGGCACACTCACTAAGTAAATAATTTGTGTTGGCTGTTTCACTCTACCCTGGCATGGATTTTTCTCCCCATAAGAAAATAAGATATTTTTACTTTTTCTGTTCTCAAAGAGAGGTGAAGTTCAAATACACTCTTTTTATTTTTTTTTTTTAGTAGTAATAAGTATAGAAAAATTAAAATTCAAATATCTTAAAGCATTGTATTTCCACCTTTTGGATCAGAATGAAAAGTGTTGCTGGTTCCCAAACTGGGTGCTCTTGGTCAGTCTAGTAGATGTGGGAGGTGTGGGGCAGGTGTAATTTCACAAAATGTAATGTCCCTTGAATGGACAGATTAATGCAAAAATAACATACAACCTGCTTCAATTGTTGTTTGGGATTTTTGCATTCAGGGTTGTCAGATGCTGCTTTTGGATGTGGGGATAAAACCCCTACACTGCTGGTTTTTGGTGACTTTTGGATAATGCATATATTGTCCACAGCCCATTCTTTCTACCCACATGCCAAAGGCTCTCCATGGAAAACAGAAATTCACACTTTGCATATCAAAAAAACAAATAAAAAGTTTTGGAACCAAATAGATCTTGCTCAGGTATCAAACTATGAAAAGCAGGGAGGTGGTTTGTATTTATAGAATTTTATGTGCTCTTTCACAGGACCAGAAGATTTCTGTGTATGGATTGCAGGGCATGTGTCCCTTAAAGACTCCACTGAAGGGTTTAGACACTCCTGCCACTGTGAGCTGCTTCCTAGTGATGCCTCTTGTCAAAAGGGTAAGGAACAACCCAAAGGAAAAGGGGCAGTAGTGAGACTCTGCTGCTGGGCTAAGCTGCCACACTCAGCTGATGCTGAAGGACTCTGCAACACCCAGGAACATTTTGGCACTGCAAGGAGAAGGTTTCCAGGTCTGTCTGCCTCTGCCAGAGAACAGAGGTGTGGGCAAGAACCTGAGTCAGGGGACCAAAGCTGGCACTTCCAAACCTGCTGGGGAAATAGTCAAAACAGATCAAATTCCTCGGCAAGGAAGTTTTCCAGCTGCGTTTCCACTTCACTGGAACACAAGGTTTAGGCTGATCAAGCAAAGTAGAGAAGACATGAAACAATAATTAGAATAGAGATTTGTTAAATGCTAATGCAGGACGTGGGTACATCCGGCCTCTTGTGCCAGTTTTCCTGGGCTGTGTGCTGTCATTTGTGTGCACAGTCATCCTTAAACGTTATCTGGGCTCAGGCACACTCCTGTTTTGGTTTTGAATGAGAACACTTAGATAACACAGCTGTTTTGGGTAATGCTCTTATGGGTAACACGGATAATTACTCTTATGGGCACTAAAACAAGTTATATGTTATCTGCCCAGCCCTGGAATTGCCAGCATCCCGTTTCTGGCAGCAGCAATCTGACCTGCGTGCCTATTGCGGGCAGGTCTTGGGAGATGTATAAAAACTGTTTTCGAGCTAAATTACCTCCGGTTTGCTTACAGCCACCTCAAGTGAAAACATATAATTATGTTCCAACATTACTGGTAGCTGTGTAGTCTTTGCAAATGCCAGCAGACTGGGATGTGTCTGAGAGCTCAGCACGGGGCAGCTCGCGGAGCTGCTGGTTTATACCAGGCTCGTCCTGAGCCATTGTCCATTTCTGGCTCGTCTGCTGGGATTGCTGCATGGGCTGAATCTGAGGCAGATGGTTTGTGTAAGGTGTGCTGCTGCACTTCCAAACATGGTGTAAGTAGGACTAAAGTAGGGCATCGATGTAAAGTTGGCACAGGGCTGGATTTCTCTGCGTCTGTTGGCTTTTCTTGGCTCCCGGACCTGCATCCTTTGTCCGCTGTGGAGTTTCTTTTCTGATGTGTAGGGCAAATTTCTTTTTCATGCTACCTGAGGTTCCATCCAGGACAGTCGAAGGAGTCTTTTGGTTTCAGCTTTTCCACTGTCACACAGCTTGCAAAGCCATTCCTCAGGGGTTACGAGTGGCTTTATGTCTCCTGGTTTCTATTTCCAGTTTGTGGCTTGCCTAGAAAATGTCATAAATAATGCCAGGCCCTACAATAGCAATATTGAGTCTAGACACCTCCCTTCCTCCCCCCAACCCTACCCAACCTTCCAGAAATCCACCTCCCTTCAGCTCACTCCTCAGTTTATTGGACTTACTTTTTCCTCTCTCTTTTCTATGAATGAGTTTGGCAGTGAAATGGCCAGAGCAGCAGCCTGGGGATGTGCAGGCCAGGCTGGCAAGAACTAAACCAGCCAGTTTTTCCAAAAAACCTCTGTGGAAAGCTTACACTTGTCACACTCACTGCCTGACCAGCAAGCCCTATCAGAGTTATCACAGTCATTGCTGTCCAGTGGGGAAGAGAATTGCATTTCCCTGGGAAGAAAGCCTTTAGCTGGTGAGATGTGAGGTAACTTTTAGTCAGAGAATTGCCGAGGGATGTTGCTGGGAAGGGGAATTCTTTACGACTGCCTTGGGAAGGCTGATCCAAAAGAAATAGTTTCCAAAACTTGGTTTCTCATCCAAGGGAAGCATCATGGAAATGTGAAAGCAGGCAAGAGGGGCCCAGAATCTGAAACTCACCCGCCAGGGAAAAGTCTTGTACAATTTAAGCTTTTTGTTGCATGCTTGTTGTCACCAGGATGATTCTTTTTTGGTAAACAGAAGAAAAAATAAAACAAATTAGCAAATGAGCAGGTTAGAAAGGGCAAACCAAGACACATTCTGCCTTGTGGAGGGAGAGAGATGTGGAGAGAGAGAGAAACCTGAATGGGTACAAATCTTTGGCCTTGTGCAGAAACCTGGAGCACATGGAAACAAAAGCTGCATTTAAAGGCTGCAGCCAGCAGTGCCAGACCCTGCAGGGACGAGAGGAGGAGGAGACCAGGCCCTGGTGTAGCATTTTTTGCCATTTGTCCTGAGCTGCTGGCAGCAGGACAGGACGTCTGGAGCCGGCTCATCCCCGCACATCGCAGCCGGCACGGCCCCGCTCGGGGCCTTCCTCCTGGCACGGCAGGGCTGCTGGCAGCCCAGAGCCTTCAAATGCACTTCTGTTGCTGTGTGTTTTTGTTGGCCCTTTGTGGAGCCCAAATGTTGAAAATGAATTCTGAGAAAGTTACTTAAGGTTTCTGGAGGCTGCAGCCCTGCCCGCCTTGGTCACTGCTGGAATACCCTGATCAGGGGAGTTCTGCCTCACCGGTGATGGATAAAATCTGTGCCATCTGTGGGGAGGTGGTTTTTGACATAGTCTCCTGTGAAATTGGTCATTCCCTCAGCTCAGACACATGAGGGACAGCAGGGTGAGGGCATTTCTCAGCATTTGAGTTCCTGCTTCTTGTTTCTTATCTTTATGAGCAGTAACAGCAATGGTTGGATAGAAACAGGTCCTGATAGCCAAGACAGAGAGAAATAAATGCCCCAATGGAAAAGATATCTTCCAAGTTTGCTTCCACCATTGTTCCATCTCAGACAGGCCAGGATTTGGCATTGATATTACTGGTAACAGCAGAAAGGGATCCCTGACCCATCTCTGCCTGGTTATGGTGCTGACTGCTCAGTGCCAGGGAGATTTGGCCTGTGGAACCCAAAAGGGAATAGGGATTCTGTTCTGTAATAGCTGACACTAATCAAGGAATTCAAAATAATTTTTCCTGAAGACTATGCTTGGATAATTCAGCATTATCAAGTAAAATGAGACAAAATTATAATCTCTGAAGATTTTAATCATGTCCTGTGTCACGCTGGGAACAGTTCATATTGACATACCCACATTACAGTTAATATCTGATGTTCCCATTTCTATTTAAATTTTCCAATTCTAGTAAGAAATGCCTCTGTGCAGGGTCCTTTGAACTGAAAAAGTTGGACCATTTTTTACCAGAGAAATGTAGGCTGTTCTGCTTTGTTTTATTCAGTTTTAAATAATTGAACTCTTTTCCAAAGAAAAAGTAACCCAAAACCCAGCTTGTGCAAAGCATTGTGCCATGATCCAACCTACTGATGCAACTCCTTGGCAAAGCCACTTCCAGGAGCCTTTGCACCAGATCCACATGGCAGCAGGGACATGGCACTGAGCACTGCAGGTTGTTGGGGTTTCTTTTAATTAGTGGTTAGAGAATTGGGACTGGACTGAGTTAGTCCAAGCCCTATTTCACAACTTTCCACTTGCTTTCCTAGTTTTTCCCATTACAGTAAAATTCTGCTGTGATTTGGATTAGTCATAGGGGCTCAGTGCTCTCATGGTTTTACTCATACTTGGTGTGCAGAGAGTTTCTCTTTGTCCAGGACTCTCAAAGAGCCTTGCAAGCAGAGCTGTCAATTAAATATCACTTACCCTGCACAACCTGCCCCTCAATAGCTGGGGCAAGTCAAGACACTGATTTTTCTGGGGATTTACAGCTTGGGAACTATTGTCCAGGCCTGGCAGAATCCAGATCCCTGGAAGGGCACAGGGATGCCTTAATTTAATTTTTGCATTCCCACCAAAGGGTGACTCTGAGCCCTCAGCCTATCTCACTGGCATCCTGGGCATGCCAAAGGCAGGGCTTTCCACTGTGGAGAGGCTTAGGAGGGGTGAGGTTGGGTCAACTCTGTGGTGCTTTGTCTGGTTCTGTTTGGTTTGCTGTGCTTAGTCCAGGCAGCAAAAAAGTCCTGGGTAAAATGGTCTTTTTTTAGAATTTATTGCTCCACAGAGAGGAAGTAGAAAGGCCTTTGAGGTAAGTATTGTTTTATCTGCTTCACAGATGGGAGAGTTTCTGGTAGAGACCCAAGGTCACAGGCAGTTTTATTCCCAAGAGATCCATATTTCCCAGTCTGTTTAGCAGCATTTTGTCCCGCTGGGATGAGCTGGAGGAGTTGCTGAGCCGTGACCTTCTCAGCAGCTCCTGCCCCTGGCACACGAGGGGTGCATGGCCACAGAGCTGGAGCTGTGTCCATCACTGTACATTTAGGGACAGGTTTTTACCAACCTGCAGAATTGTTTGTGGTACTTGGCAGGTGCTTTGCTGAGCTGCTGCCTCAGCTGGGATGTCTGAGCTGACATCCCAGACCCAGAGCACATCCCTGGGAGGAGCAGTACTCTCAGAGCAGCAGACTCTGGATGTGGAGCAATCACTGGATACTCTTGTTTGTGAGAATATTGGCTCCCTCTTTCCATTTTTACTGCATTTCTTCCATTCCTCTCCTACCTAGCAATAGCTTTACTCCTTTTTGGAAGTGAGCCGGGTTTCTACAGCTGGGTTCCTGGGATCATGGTGGCTGTCTCTGAACATACTCCAGCTTGAATTTGTTAACCTTCAGGGCAGGCTGCCAGCTCTGTCTGTCCGCCCTTGCCAGTAAAGAGAGAGGTAATACTGGGTGAAAGGAGTGTGGCTCTGCAGCAGCTTCTAGGGAATGACTTTTTTATGTTGCTGTTATCGCTGTTTTGGGGTAAGTTACTGGTGTTCTTGCAGAATGTGAGAAGCAGGCAGAATGCCTGGGTTTGAAAGCTCTTCTATTATAGAGAAGTTAAGAAATAGGAGAAAATTCTTTGCTGTGAGGGTGGTAGGGTCCTGGCACACTTCCCTGTCCCTGGAAGTGTTCAGGTGCAGGTTGGATGGGGCTTTCAGCAATCTGGTTTAGTGGAAGGTGTCCCTGCCCATGGCAGAGGGATGGAATGAGATGATCTTTCAAGTTCCTTCCAACCCAACCATTCTATAACTCCATGAAATTTTTCTCTCTTTTTCACAGAACTCATACATGGTGCTGGCTGGCTTGTCAGATGGACTGGTAGCGGTGTATTCAGTGTCCCAGGGCCTGCCAGGGGACAACTGCTCCTACCTGTGCTCCCACACAGCAAACAGGTCCAAATTCCACATCTCGGACGACGACCCGCGGCAGAACCCGTACCCGGTGCGGGCCATGGAGGTGGCCAACAGCGGGGCCGAGGTGTGGTACAGCAACGGCCCCGGCCTGCTGGTCATCGACTGCGCCTCCCTGGAGATCAGCCGGAGGCTGGAGCCCTTCAGCCCGCCCGCCTGCATCGCCTCCATCGCCTGCACCTCCGAGTGCCACGGCGAGGAGGTGGTCTGGTGCCTGGATGACAGGAGCAACTTCCTGGTGATGCTGCACGCCACCAGCTACCAGCTGTGCGCACGCTACTTCTGCGGGGACTGCAGCCCCCTCAGAGACATGTTCACCATCCAGCAGCCCTCGGCTGCCATCCCTGCCACAGCCCCCCTTGGCCACGGGGCCGTGGAGAGCAGCCCTCCAGGGGACATGAGCATCATGTACAGCCCGGACGTGGGGACCCAGATCCTGAACCACCAGGACTCGCTCACAGATTACTGCTCTGTCTCTTCCTACTCCTCCTCTCCTCCCAACGCCGTAACCCGCTGCCCCTCCAGCCTGCCCAGCTCGCCCATGAGCTCTTCCAGTGCACCCTTCTCCACAGATTTTGAGGAGTCTGAGAAATTCCATGAGCTGAAGGCTCCCCTGGATCATGATGCTTCTTCCCCTGTGTGTGACAACACGGACCACCTCCAAGCAGTCAAGATTCTTCCTGTAAAAGACCTCATCTGGATCCCCAGGTAAGTGGGTCACTCACCCAGGCAACTTAGTCAAAATCCCCCCTGGCTGAACATGAGATTAACTCAGGCTGATTCAGCAGTTTATGCATTCCCAGTGGATTGACCTGGCCAGAAAGTCAAGTTACCATTAAGAAATTTCATTCCCAGTATAATGGAGCATGGATTTTCTATGCCTTTTGAAAGTGTGTAGTGTTTAGCAGAATTGCCACATGGAAGGCCTTGCTGGGTTGATTTCAGCAGAATGAGAAAGGGGTGGTCAGACTCCAAGCTGTATTTCCCCAGCTACTGAGGAAACAAAGAGCAGCAGGCAGCCTCCTTGCTTGGACACAGCCCTAGCAAGTCCTGCTGCCTCCTGTGGAGCTGATGGGAACCTCTGGGAAGCTGATTTTGCTTGTCACAGGATCTCTCACTGCAGTGGATCCAGGATGCCCCCGTGGCATCACGGTGCCCCCTCCCCTGGAAGACATCATGTGGCTGCAGGTGGCATGGAGCAGAGGATGGATATCCATCCAGCAGGGATCTCTCTCAGCTGACAGCATCCCCAGCGCTGAGGGTGTGACCCTCCCTCGTTTCTATTCCAGGAGAGGAGGGGACATCATCGTCATCGGGCTGGAGAAGGAGTCGGGCACGCAGCGGGGCAGGGTGATGGCCGTGCTGAAGGCGGGGGAGCTGGCTCCCTACGGGTGAGGCTCACCGGGCACACCACGGGCAGGCTGGGGGGTGCTGGGGGGCAGAGGGGGGCTCTGCACGCCCTCAAGGCTCTTGGGAGCTTCCTCTTGGCTTCCAGCAGCCTCTGAGGAGTTCCCAGAGGGGGGACACACAGTTGCTGGTTGCACGCTCTCAGAACGGAGCAGACAGCGAGGGGAAGGCACTGTGGCCACAACCTGGTCTCCAGAATCCACAGAGAATGAACACCCCATAATGACACAGACAGGAGTGTGCACAGTGTGATCGAGTTGGCCTGATCCTGCCTGGTGCTGGCTCCCTTTGCTCTGAGGGCACCTGGCAGGAGGTCAGAGCAGCTTGGCAGGCTCAGAACAAGAGGTGTATTTATGCAGAGCACGGCGCTTGTCTGTGGCTGCATTCACGTGGGTCAGGTTGATGCTCTGGCTCTAAATGAGCACCTTTGTGCTGTGGGCAGTGACAGGCCAGGGGACGGCTCCTGCAGCACAGGGGAGAGCAGTTATATACGTTAATTTAAAATGTTTCATGCAGAGAAGGATAGTCCAAGGAAATAAATAGCTGCTGGAGAGGTGGGGGTGTTCCTGCTGATCACTTAAATACCGGGCTGGGATTGTACTATTTATGTCCAAACAAATGCAGGTTAAGGAGTGCTAAGGATTATAAATGATCATTTATTACCACCAGGCAAACACAACAGGAGATCAAAGGCTCCTGCCATTCCCTCTACTCTGAACTGTGTCTTTATCAGTTAGCTGGGAGGAGAGAATTCTCTTTATTGGTCACAGGTGCTCTTGGGTTGGTTTTGCTTAACCCAGACTGAGTGTGGACTTCAGGCAAAGTGATACCACATCTCACACCTGACTGGAGCAGGCACCATGGCCATTGACCCTCTCTGTTTGAGCAGCAGGATAAGGAGCAGAAGGGGAGGAAAGGGAGGGGGTTTTGTAGGGGAGTTTGTGATAAAAACCAGCTGCCAAGGACAGTCTTGGGGCCAGTGTTCCCAGCTGGACACCTTTCTGGGGAAAGAGTTTGGGGCCAGCCTTCCCCATCTGCTATGGGAGTGGTAGAAGGAGCCCAGTGAGGGCTGGACTCCTGTCCCTTGGACCCTGCAAGGAAAAGTGTCATTGTCTGCCCAGCCACCTCCCTCTGAGGTACCTGCAGGGCCAGCTTTGACAGAGACCCAGAAGGGAAGCACATACAACACAGACCACACAAATCCCTGAGTGCTGCCACAGCTGTGCCTGCTGCTCTGGGCTCAGGGCTCAGACCCTGAGCTGACACAGGCAGCTCCATCCCACTTCCATGCTTTATTCCAGGCTGTGGAAGCTCTCGGCAGCCTGCCAGCTGTGTTGTATGGAGCTGTTCTGAAAATGCCCAGCTGGCAGCAGGAACAAGAGTCTGTGGATTTAGCAAATCAGGAGATTAGCAGCAACTTCAAATGCCACGGCAGACTTAAGCCCCCACCTGAATGTTTAGGCACCTGAATCCTTTTAAAAACTTTTTCCCATGTCACTGAGCTGCTTGGTTTTGATGTGACACAGTTTCTGATCCCTCTCTTTGTTACATTTTCCTTGCTGAAGGATTTGCAGCTTATAAAAAGCTTGTGTAGCTGGAAGGGAAGCTCATGAGCCAGTGCTGTGCTTGCAGAGCTGCTCTTCCACACAGTGCCCTTCCCTGAAGTGAATGTCCTTCCCTGAAATGAATGTCCTTCACTGAAATGAATGTCCTTCCCTGAAATGAATGCCTTTTCTTGTGCTGCCCTTCCCTGTGATGCCTTTTCTTGTGCTGCCCTTCCCTGTGATGCCTTCCCCTGTAATGCCCTCACTGCTCTCTGCTCCCTTCCCCAGGACTCTGGTGGATGCAGCTCTGGTAGCAAAGGACACGGTTGTGTGCTGCTTTGAGAACGAGCAGACGGAGCGGTGCCTGGCGGTCTGGAGGGGCTGGAGTGCCAGAGACTTTGACATTTTCTACCAGGCCTACGAGGAGCTGGGCAGGCTGGAGACCTGCATGCGCAAGAGGAGGTAGTGCCCGTGGGACCCCAGGCTGCGGGAGACGAGCGCCCTGGGCTGGGGGACACGGCCCACACCAGGGCTGATGGGGCACTGTGCGTCTGGTTTGCTGCTAGGGAGCACCCTGGGCTTCCCAGAGCCCCAGCAGGGCTTTGGGGAGTGAAGCTGCTGGGACAGGCCTGGGAGCTCTCAGCTGCCCTGCACTGGTTGTGAGCAAAGGCAGAGGTGGCTGCAGTTCTGCTCATCCCCCCATTTCCAGTTTGTTCTTCCCCATTTTGAATTCCTTCCTCACCTTCAGCATGCCCTGGCTGCTGCTGCTGTTGTTGTGTTGTGTGTGTCAGCCAGGAGAGCTCTGTGGGCTCTTCCCTGGGAGCCTGAGCACGTTTCAGTCCTGGCTGGCACTGTGGGCTGATTCACCCTGTTCCCAGGAGGAATGCATCTGCTGGAAACCCTGCACTGTGGGCTGCTTCCCACCTCCCTGCAGCTCCATTAGGGGCTACTTCAGGTGTAGTCCCTGTGCAGAGACACCCTGGTGTAGGAGCCAGTGAGAAGCTGTGGCTGGCCACTGCATTTCTGGTTCCTAAAATCTGCAGTGGTGCAGTGTTCCTTTGAGGGACCCCAAAACAACCTGCCAAGAATGCTGCACCAGGAGTGAGTGAGCTGGTTCATGGCACTGCTGCTTTGGCAATGGAGCTGGTGGAAAGCAAAGCCACTGGGTGTGACAGATATTCCTGGTGGAAGAGAAGGGAGCCCCCTGACCAGGGAGGTTTATAAGCTGTCTCTGCTCCACTCCTCTTTCTCTTGGGAAATGCACTCTGGAGCAGCAGGAGCACAATAAGCTCAGTTTGCCTGTGTATCTGTGCAGCTTCTGCCCACCACAGCTTCTATTTTATCTTCATTAGTGGCCTGGGATGCTGTATTGGCTCTGAATCCAATTGCACTTAATTATCCCAAGCATGTACAGCAGTGTAAAAAGTGCCCCCAGCTAAGCACCCTGTATAAAGGTGTACAGTTTGAATTTTGGACCTTTCTTTTTCTTTTTTTTTATCCCAAGAATATTGTGTGAGCATCGGCAAGGCTGGCCAAGGCCGAACGGGCAGGTTAACCCTCTGGTTCACATTTCTGTTGCAGGCTGCTAAAATTTCTTCTTCAGAAAGAGAATGTATCCTAAAATAAACTGGTTTCTCCGCAGGATGATACTGCATTGGTGGTTTTTATTGGAAACCCAGCTGGCACTGGGTGTTTGGGGTTTGCAGCTTGGTTCAAGTGCTTGTCCTGCTGAGCACAGCTGGAATCAGGGCTGTGAATACAGACTCTCCACACCCGGCCTTGCCTGTGGCTGTCACTCTGTGTCTCCTAGCACCTCATGAAGCAGGTATGGCAGCACCAAAATTCCCCTCCCTTGCCAGGACACGCTCTCTGCCTGTTGTCTCAGGGCTGGGGTGAGGTCTCGTGGTCTCCTTCTCCAGCTGCCAGATTCCTTTGACTTGCAGGAACTCTTCCCATGATACCTGAAGCCCCAACAGGAGCTATAATGCTCATTCTTTCATTCAGCCTTGCAGGTTTCCTTTGAGGAAACACCCTGTGGAACAACCGCAGCATTCCTTATTGTTCCTCTTGAGCAGAACACCTTGGGTGCTGTGCTGCTTCCAAAGCCAGAATGGGCTTGAGCCCACTTGGGCTCCCCAGTGCCCATGGTGGGGAAGCTGGAGCATCTCCCAGACCTTTGGTGGGCCCTGGCCAAGGCCTGGACACAGAAGGGCCTTTGTTCTGCTGGACACCATGCTGTGGGGCTGTCACTGCACAACACCCTTCCTGACACACCAAGACATCCCTGCTCCTTGCCAGGTGGGGCAGGGTGGTCAGCTGGGGAGGGAAGGGAAGGGGGTGGCACCTGGGTTTCACAGGACTTGTGAGAGATGCTGCAGTGGTAGGTGTGTACCCCAAAACCTCCTGGGAGCAGGGGTTGGTTCCTGAAAGCAGCTGAGAGCCTGACTGCTGCCACCCTGGGAATAAGAACAAAATCCCCCCCTTCAGCAGACCTGAAACCTCATTAGCACAAGGCTCCATTAAGTGAGCACTGCACGTGCAACAGGAATGATTCCCCAGGGGCAGAAATAAACAGACATTAAAAACAAAACAGCTCCCACCAGTTCAAAGAGTTTGAGATTTCAGTGCTCCTTTCCATCTCTCCCACCAGCAGTGCCTGCTCTCCTGAGGGCAGGTACAAGTGAGGGGCATGATGCATCCTGGGGGAAGGGATGGGATCACAGCCAAAGGCAGGAAAAGCCCCCAGAGTCCGGGAACAAGGGGCAGCACGAGCCCCAGGCGTGGGTCTGGGGGAGCTGCACCTATCACAGTCCTCACTATTTTATTTCAGCTGATAAAAATAAGCCTAAGCAGGGCCTTGGTGGGGGATTATTCCTTCAGCTGACCGAGGAGAAGCAAAAAAACAGCTTTGGGTTTGTTTTGTCAAGGCCAGGTTTCCCCCAGGCCAGGCTGGGAGCAGCAGGAGCACAGGGAAGGGGCTCAGTGCTGGGAGGGAAGCGGATGCTCCTGGATTGGATTAACCCCCAGCACCAGCAGTGGGAGGGCAGGGGGTGCCAGGGCTGTTAATTACTCATCAAGGAAGCAAAGAGAGATGAACAGGACCTGCCTGGGATTAACTGAGCCCAAAATCCTGCCCAGCTTCACTCCCTCACTCAGCTGCCTCCTGAGAGCAGAGAGCCACACACACACCCTGGGCCTTTCCCTGGAGTGCTCAGTGGTCCTTTACCTGCTTTGAAAGGATTATATTCAATTCCCAGCTGGATACTGATTCCTATTCCTGGTTTGGGCTGTTTCTTTGCTGGCATCAGTGCACTGATACCAATACCAGCACCCAGTTTGGGGCATGGCCTGAATATTTTTTTGGGGGAAAATATGATATAGGGGCAAACCACGGTTGCATCTCATATCCAAGACCCATATCCTGCTGCTCACTCAGGACATTTTTGGGCCCCAGCACCGTGGGTGCACTGACCCCACCAGCCTGGGGCTGTCCAACCCCAACCTACCCCTCCATGTGCAGGAAAGCAGGGAATGTTGCACAGCTCATTCTGCCAGGAAAGGAAAGAAGGGCTGGCTCTGCCTCGTTTCACACAGTGCCCTGGACAGTGGGCAGGAATTGTTGTAATTTGATGTATTAGAGCAAAACCCCATCTCTTGTGCCCCCAAGACAGGGTGAGGGCAGGTGAACACTGCCCAGCTGGATACTCCCATCCCACACAAAGGCTCCCAGCTTCAGTGTAAGGAAAAATAAGGTGATTTCTAAGGGAGGTGGGGAAAGGGGCAGCACTGGCTGCTTTGTATTCTGCTACTGAAAGGACAGAGGAAATTAGTTTTCTTTAAGCAAGCTTTAAAAGGACAGGAAATATCATGGCTATTTCAGGCTGTCCTCAGTTCACCCCGGCCGGCGGCGCTGGGATGGGAGCTGGGTCGGGCTCCAGAGGAGGATGAGGAGGAGGCTGGGATGGAGATGGGAATGAGGATGGAGTTGTGATGAAGATCAGGGTGAGGATGGGACCAGGGATAGGGCTGGGGGTGGAGGTGAAAATGAGGAGAAGGATGGGACCAGGAATGGGGCTGGGGATAAGAATGGTGCCAGGGATTGGGCTGGGGCTGAGCTCACCTGGGACAGTGCTCAGCACTGGGGAATCACTGCCAAGTGATGCTGGCAGTGGGCAGGACAGAGCACATCCCCAAGCCATGAGTGGAACATCCACAGCGATTCAGGTTTCCCAGGGCCATTATTCCTACCCCAGCACTCAGAACATCCTGGCAGAGCCAATGCTGGCACAGCAAACAGCCTTTATCTGCCCCATATCCCAGCCTGTTTGCACTGGAAGTTTATCATGGAAACACTTTAAACTGTGCCCCTTTTGGGAGCCCTCTAAGTGAAAAGTCAGTAAAACACGTATGTGGTGTTACTCTTTTGTCTTCTTTTTCTAAAAGGTGGAGCAGGATCCTGGCAAAGTCCTCTTGACACCCCCAGCCAAACAAGAGGGACCCCCAATTTCCAAGAGACTCCAGCCCAGCCTGCTGGAAATGTTGGAGCCCATTCAGGTCAATTAAAGTTGAGATTTTTATTGAATTAAAGTGTGAAAGTAAACACAGCCAGCCCAGTATTTGGGCTGTTATTTTTTTGATGGTAATTTATTTTTTTCACCCTACTCATAAAAGTGATTTAGAAGGTGGCAGGGATTCCTGGGCTGGAGGAGACCTGGGAGATGTTCTGAAGCTTGGAAAGAACATGGACACGTTTCTTACACCTGGGAAAGTGTGCAGCAGTTCGGACATGAGGAATAAAAGTGCTTCTGGCAGCAGCAGCCAGGTAAAATCCAGGAAAATGGAAAGGATTCCTCATGGGATGCACTGCCTTGGCTGGGGAGCCCAGGTTGTCTCCAAGGCTGCCTAGGCCTGGGAAGGAGGTGGCTTTTGAGCTCCAACTGGGATCAAACCCCTGCATTTGCTCTGGTCAGCACAACAGCTCACATTGGCAGAGTCCACCAGGTACAAAAACATTAACTAGAACAGATCCCACATGGGCAGTGTCCCACCAGCCCAGGGATCAGCAAGGCCAGAGCAGAGGAGGAGCCTGGTGGGGCCTGGACCTTCTCCCCATTTTTAATGCCACAGCAAGATTTTCTTTCCAAAGAGCTCCTGATGGTGGCTGGCTCTGCGAGCCGAGTATTTTTAGCAAGTATTCATGCAGAACAGCTCAGGATAATAATTTGCAATGTAAAGTTAGAGGCTTCCACAAAAACTCAGAGTAAGCAGATTTGGGTCAGCAGGACTTACTTTGTGCTGATTTTGCTGAAAGGAACCATCCAGCCAGGTCCAGGGGAGTGCATGGGGCTGGAGCTGGTCACGGAGTTTTCTGGGTAATAAACCCCCACTGTGCCCACAGGACCAAAACTTGAAATCCTTCCATGGACTGTGACTGCAGTGTCACAGATAAATGTTCCACGTGTAAACAGTCACATCCAGCATGACAGTCACCAGGAGTACCTGCTGCCTTTCTGGACTCACATTTTCCCCATCTCCCTTTGCCTCTTTTTGCCATCATTGATCCTTGAGCAGGAGGGAAAAGCTTTTAGGAAAGAGCATTAATAAATCCAGCTCCTCACCCAGGGCTGACTGGAGAAGGTGAAGGGTTTAACACCATGTGCCCAGGGGCTGCAAAGCTCTGTTTGGTGGGAATTTTATTGCTGTGAGGATGCCCATGGCCAACCCAGCATCCAACCCAGGTTACCTGCACCAGATTTATGAGGGAAAGAA
Organism: Oenanthe melanoleuca; assembly: GCF_029582105.1. NCBI lineage: Eukaryota > Metazoa > Chordata > Aves > Passeriformes > Muscicapidae > Oenanthe > Oenanthe melanoleuca. Next base: position 14,859,131 of record NC_079344.1, read on the forward strand.
GTGTCTCACAGGTTTAACTGTGTTAATAAAGAAGAGAAGCATCTCTATAGGTAGGACATGACTGGGGACCACATCCTTCATTTTCAGGATGACACCATCTAATTTTCTCACACCTCTGTGGCCCAGAGGAAAACCTTCCCTGATTTTCCTGCTTCCTCAGCACAAAGGAAACTTCTGTCGAAGCAAACAACTGGAGTAAATTGAGAATGAAATGTTCCAGCCCTAGAAGGGATTTTTGTCAAGCCTGGGTTAGCATTTACCAGCTGATGATTTCCACCTCTGTCCAGTCCCTTACAGCTGGGGCAGCAAATGCCACTGACTTTAGTATAAAATGGGGTTTATGTGTTTAGATTCTGTCATAAAGGCCTATAATTAAAATTTAACTTTAAATTGACTACTTTTAAGCTGCGAGTCCATAAAATATGTGATCAGTTGTGATGTGAGGCCTCAAGGGCTGCCTGCAAGCTTGGTGCAAAACTCACTTTTAATAGAGATTTGGTAACAGAATTAGAACTGCAGCAACTGAGAAAAAAACCCCAATACCAGATGGGTGCTGTTCACTAAATGGCTTTTTCCAGTTGCATACATTCTGCTTTTACCAGCTGTTATGGGCTAAAAAAGTCCAACGTAATCATACATGTTAATAAATATAGTAAAAGTACAGGGCTTTTTTTGCCCCCATTTTTCTGCCATTTTTTGTGGTTCATATTCTTCAAGCTCTTTTCTGTATTACAAATGCAAGTTGCTTTTTTTTTTATTTTTCCCTTGTGTGAAGAAACACCTCTGCAATCCCTAAGAATCTTGCTTTGGAACTTAGTTTTGTCCTCACACCAATACTGAACGACTCCTAGAGCTATTAAAAAGAAAGTGCTCAACCCACTTAATCATTATTTTTACTGTGTTTTGAATACACAAAACATTAGGGCACCATGCAGCCTTGTCACTGTATGCATTTGAAACACACACTTATAGGTATTTTCAGGCAGGAGAAGTACTTTTAACATTTTCATGAGGAAAAAGTCAAAACCAGGGAAAGGCACAACTCATCAGCACCAGAGCCTGATGAATGGGTTGGTTCTCCCCTCCCCCAGAGCCAAGGTATAAGCACTGAGCTCATCCCAGGCCAAAACACAACACAGAGGTCAAAACCCTTTGGAAGAGAGAGATCCTTTGACCTGGACTTACTTCCCAGAGTACTTCACTCTGTGCCTTTGCTGGGTGGAATGATATGGACTGACAACATGAGCAGCTCCGATTGCAAATAAAAAAATCTTTATTGCATCTTAGAAGCAAGTCTTTAAAAAAAAAAAAAAAAAAAAAAAGAAAGAAAAAAAAAAGAAAGAAAGAAGGGAAAAAAAAAAAAGAGAAGGAAAAGAAAAATTTTCCATGCACCTACATCCTTGGGACTGTCACCAGAAAATGATGAACATAGTAAGACACAGACTATGCTAGTTGCAGTTCATACACATGTAAACAATGGTTATTTCTTCTACTGGAATAGCAATTGCTCTGTAAGATCCCTTCAAACGTGGCAACAACCACCTAACCCTTGGGTTTTCTCCATTCCTTCACTTGCCTCCACTTCCCAAAGAGCAGGTGAAGTGGAACTGAGGGCAATGAGATGAAATGGGGCTGAGGATACGATAGAAAAATATATTGTTTGCTGGTTTTTATTTTTTGTTTCTGCAGGATATTTACAGGTACATAGGTCCCAAGAGATTATCAGCTTCAATGACAATATCCAGTCACTGTCTAAGTCTCAGTGTACAGGGTTCCCTATCTGGCTTTAAGGCACTTTATTTCATGTATTTTCTCTTACTTTGCTAGGTGTTAACTCATAGGGATCACACTTTCCTTGTATTCAGCCTCCTCATCCCCAGTTCCTCTTAGAATACCAAAAAAACCCCTAAACTCACTGAATTAATTCCAAAAATGTTAAAGAAATTTGAGGGGGGAAAAAAAAAGATTCATGAAAAAAATATTTTAGAAAGTAATCTTTGGAGATCATTTACTGTAAGTATGATGTACACTACCTTATCAGTGAGAAGATGCAATACATTCCTAATATATATATATATATTTACACACACATATATATATATATAAAATATTAAAATGACTAACAGATATTCAAGGAAAGGTCAAGAACCTAAAACAATGGATATTAAATAAATTAACGGTCTAGCAGATACAGGGAAAAAAAAAAATCCCAAAACAAAACTAGTAATCAAATGTAATAATTGTTCCCATTAACATCACGTGAAGGACCGAACGGGATCGATGCGAAGGGCGCGGGACACTTGGTGCAGAGTTTTCCAAGGAGTTTTCCCAGCTCTCCTCAGGCACCTTGGATTGTTCCTTGTGTGCTGTGGTTTGGCTGCCAGAGATTCCCATTTCCCAGCCCCTTCAGCATTTCCTGGTGGCATCGCTCAGCCCCGGGACACAGAACCCACCTCGGATTCCCGAACGCTCCGTCCGTCCGCAGACCAAATATCGAACGCAACAATTTCTACAGGACTAACCACAGCTTGTGCTTACTTCCTTCCCTCGCCTGCCCATGATAACTGGAGGTGTATTTTTAAACTGAAATCATCAGCTATTAGGGAAAAAAAACAAAAACAAACAACCCTCCTGGGATTACCACCCTTTCTCATTGCCACAGCGACTTGGATTTTCTAACGCAATTTGAAAATTAATGGCTAATCCTGAACCAAAGGAGCAGAATCTTTGCACAGTAGCAGTCACACCAAAAACATTTAGACACAGCGTTTTGTCACTTGGCTTTGCACGCTCAGGTCCACATTTACAGAATCCCAGCCATGAAGATGGCAACAGAAATGGTAGGAAACAATCTTTTGTTCATAAGGAAATTCTAATTCAAGTCAGATTTCTGCTGATCAGATAACTCTTAAACAACTATTTTTTTTCTTTTTTTTTTTCTTTTTGTTTGAAGGCAAATATTGATCACAGTTTTGTTCAAAACCAAAAACACAACAACAAAAAAACCCAAGGGCCTTTTTCTTCTCAAAACGAGTGCTTTGTAAGAAAACAACGATGATTTCTAAAATATATCCTGTGTGGTCTTTTAAAAGTGAATTATCAAAAAACATTTTCCCAAAAATAAATTAGATAATTAAAAAAAAAGTCTTTTCCAGCATAGCTGGACATTAGGCTGTCCTCACTGAGCCATTAGTATTGCTGCTTTTCCCAAAACTTGGGTCATTTTTTTCAAACCATATTTCAGCCAGCTGTTGTGTGGACCCATAAGTTGAAGCTTTGGACCCCAAGCACATTTTATATTGTTTTGGATCAAGATTAGGGTCACAAAAAACAGGGTGATGCACATGAACTACTCCAATTTCTTGGCTTCTGAAAGTTTTTAAGCCAGCTTGAATGACTTTGTTAAATAGATCTACGTCTTCAAGGCCCCAACCTTGGATGGAGACATCAAAGCCACCCGCTCGAAGAAGGTCACCTTTGTAAATGCAGGTGATACCAAAGCCATAGTTCCTCCAGAAACCTGTTTTCTGAGTGAAGGCAAAATGATTGTCACTAGGAACCTTTCCACTATAAACAATCTTTGGATCATACTGGCTAAAAATGATGGGAAAATACACTTGCTGGCCCAGAACTGTATTGGCTCTACACCGCTGGAGGAATTCTGTGGTAAACACTAAGTCAACATCACAGAAGAAAAGTAAAGACTCGTTCTGGAACTGAGAAGATCCAACTTCCAGAGCCAGTGCCCTTGAGAACTCCCCCGACACCGGCAGAACCTGCATGTCAGCCTTGGGGTATTTGGAGTGGTAATCTCTCATCAGCTCGATCTGCTTGGCTTTGTCAGGGTTGGAGTTGGAATTGAAAAGCAGGACAACCAGCTTGACGTTCTGGTTTGGAATGAGACACGTCTTCTCAAAATTCCCCATGAACCTCGCAAACATGTCGAACCGTCCGGAGAGAGGGATCAGGATGTTGATCTTCTTGTCTTTGAGCTCCTTCCTCTCTGCTTTGGACCTGCTGAGCTGGAAGGGGACAAACATCTTCAGCGAGTTGGAGAGGAAGGACAAGGAGCCAGAGTCCTGGTTGATTTTGCTGGCCAGCTCTTTGGCGTCCATCTCTTCGTGCTCCATGAACTGGATCTTGCTGAAGGTCTGCTGCAGGTACGCGTGCCTCCTCACGGGCACCGTCATCTTCTTCCCCTTGTGCTTCTTGTAGAGGAGCAGCAGGTCCAGCACGTACTCTGCTCCGTACATGGGGTTCACCCTGCGGTACCCGTACTGTATTTCCTTGAAATCAATGATCCTGCCCCGCGTCTTGGCGTTGGCGTTGATCATCTCCATGACCTGCATCACGATGTCGTCCAACGCCTCGCGCTGCGACGAGTCCATCCCTCTGCGCGGCGGCTGCCCGTCGGCGCCCGAATACAGATACTTGCCTGTGAGGAACTCCCACTCCAGGATCTCGTCCCGGTGGCGGGGCTGGAAGCGCATGAAGGAGGGCGGCATGCCCAGCTGCAGGTCCTCCTTGTGGATCTCGGTGTTGCTGTACTTGCTCATGAGCACGATCTCGCGGTGCAGCTGCACGGTGCGGTGCCGCAGCTCGGCGATCTTGCGGCTCAGCATGTAGCTGTGCAGCCTGTACTGGTACGGGGGGTTCTTGTTGGGGTGCAGCGTTATGGCTCGGTGGATCTTGCTGTTCCTCAGGTCGCGGATGTAGCCTTTTTTGTTCTTCTCGTAATTCTCGTAGAACAGCTGCTGCATCTAGAACAGAGAGAGAGAGGAGAAGTCAGGCAGTGCTGACCCTGTGAAAGTTTGCCCACGCAGCCCCGCTGGGAGAGAATTCCCCTCGCTCACAGGGCCAGAAGGCTTTCTGAATAAGCTGTTCTTGGGTTTAGGCACAGGTTGTAGCAATACCAGCTGCTATTCAAGGAAATTAAGAGGATTATTCATTGTAAACTGGTGAAAGAAACATCTATCATGGATTTGGGATTACTACAGCCCATTCTAGAGGTATCACCGGCGGCCAAACAATTCTGCACTAAGTCTATTGTAAGCTCATTTCTTCACAACAACACACAATCACCAGGAAAATAACACTGCGAAGTGTTCACTACAAAACTCTCATTATTCGTTTCCCACTGGTTTAATATTAATAATAAAGAAGAATAAAATGGGATGCATACTAAGCAAATCTGACAACACCTTTTATATTCTATCCAAACACCATTTAGGCATTAAAAATCCAGGTTTAGGCATTAAAAATGCAGGCTGCTGAATGTTTTAGTCAAGATGCCAAATATGTTACCTCAACTGCTGCAATGCAAAGCTATAGCTGTCACTTTAAAATGTCAATGGACAGTAAAGTGCACCTGAGATTCCTAGAGTTCCAAAAGTCAGGTAATGCAGGATGCATGTGCACACCAGAATAAAAACATCCTTAACATGGCATTTGCTGTTTGAAAACAAGAAGATAGTGAGCTGAGATTAGATTCACAAGTCCTAGGAAAGCAGACAAACCAGCTTTACAGTCCTCAATAGCTCAGGCAGTAGTGATATTGTGAAAGACAAACCACGATGATAATGTGGAAAACAAACTGATATAAAAACCCTGAGACCAAAGGTATACATCAGCTTAGATGGTGGAAATTTAAAAAGACCACGAGCAGATTCTATGTCACAGCACAAATGTCATCAACCTGCCAGAGCTGACACAGCACTTTCATTCAATATGGGATCTAATCTCTGTTACTGGCAGTGGAATCTGCCATAGAAAAAACAGCAATAAAGCTTGTGTAAAAGGGCAGCAAAGAGCCAAACTCAAAAAAAGCACCAGAATGCCTCAAATATGATGGCAATCAAGAAGAGCACTAAAAAGAAAATCACCAGCACAGAAACCTTCCATTAACCAGCTGCTCAGAGGCAGCACAAGTCCTGTTTTATTAGGCCTTTAGTTGCATTTTTCCCATTATTGTGGACAGACAGTGAATCTCAGGGATAAACTGACACCTGGATTTAATTGCTGCTATCTCACCACGCTGGCTGTGTGCATGCTGGACCCGACATCGGGCGGATCGCCGCTGACAGCCCGGAGCAAGCTGAGCCTGCCTGCAGCACGGGTTTTAATCTGAGCAAATGTAAATCACTGCAAAGGAGCGAGGCAGGGATTCCAGCCAGGCTGAGAAAGAAAGGACATTTATTTAGTGGGTCACCACCAGTCCCCCACCCCCTTCTCCTCCAAGTTCACCTTCTTCCCGCTCTCCCCAAGTGATCCCTGCTGCGTGCACGCTGTCTGGGAGCAATCCAGGCCAGAGGATGGATGGATCTGCACAGCAACACAGCCAAAGGAGAACATCTTGGCCATGGCCCCTTGGCAGGCCTCAGATGAGCTGCCTGTCGAGATGTATAATATCCCTTTAGAAGTCATGCAAGATTTAAAAGAGCGCTACGGGCAGAGGTTAGCTGGTCTAATCCCACGTCCAGCAGAGTGATCCAAACTGAATGAACCTTGTGCTTTCCCAAGAAACACGTTTTTTCCACTCACCCAAAACACTGTTCTTCATTTGTATCTCTGTATTGCTTCTTCTACTAATAATTCTTTATTTTTTTGGTCATTTTGACCCTCACTGTTGCTGTGAAGGGCTCTAGTAGACTGTAAATCACATCTACTTAGGGTCAGTCCTGTGAGCACTGCATTTATTCAGAGGAGAGCTCTCATGGGAAGAACAGGATCAGTCCAACACTGCAGGACCCACTTATTTCACTGACAACACTGATCTATCCTCTAACACCATGCATATGTAAAACCAGAAGTATTAAATGCATATGGTAACCAATTTCACTGATACTTTAACAACAGCTATAGGCAGAGGCTTTTCCAGGAGTACTGTGACATCAGACAAAAATTCTTAAATCACATCATTAGGCCACCATTATTCACAGGAAAACTGACAATAGGATAGGATTTAATTTCAAGTCTTGTTTTGAATTTATAAGACAACAAAATCAAGACCTTGCAGCCTGAATGCATTTACTCCAAAATTGCTACCTAGGGCATTCTGAAGAGGAAACCATGACAAGCAGAAAGGCTTTCAGATTACACAACAAAGCTTTAATAGAATACTGATGGGTAGGAAAATGTTATGAAACTTCCCAATGGAAGTAAAGATAGGAATCCCTAGCAAATGGCACAAAATTAAGAAGCATATTTTAAAGCTCTGGCTTGCCACTCAGGAGTAACCTCTTAGGTAGACCAGTTGCCTTCTAATACCCCTTCCCGCCTCTTCCCAAATCTAGCTTGCTTCAAAAACTGAAAATAAAATATATCTCAGCAAGACTTTACTGGGGCTCAACACAAAGCAATTTACAACTGAAACATCCATTACCAGCCACCTTGCTCCAGCCAAAAAGGTGACAACTGCCCAAGCCCCGCTCTGGCCAACCCTGTGGTGCAGCTAATGAGAAGCACCACAGTAGCCAGCCTTTTATATAATCCTGTTTTTCAGGAGAATGCCCTGCAAGGCTGGCACGTTCAAGGTTTTTCCTAGGAAGTCTCCTACTCCACGTTCCCCCTGCCCCCTCATTCAGCAGGCTGCAGCAGGCACAGGGTGTGCCAGGATCCCACAGCTCTGATCCCCCTCAGGGAGCCAAGGGACACCCCACACTAGGAAACACAAAGGAGGGTACTGGAAGGGGTTAATCAACTCCTACAGAGAGTACAAGGAGTTACAAACTGTTTTTTCACAGAGACACCAAGTGCTGTACACAAAGTCCAAGTGGCCAGTGGCCAATGGAGTGGTTTAACCCTTCTCAAGCCAAGACTGAGACTGGGACCCAGTGCCACAGAAGGGCTGTGAGGTCCAAGAGCTCTGCTCCAGAAACCAGCCCCACACAGATTGTGTCTGCTCACCCACACCTACAAACCTGAGGGATCCCCCAGAAGCAGATCCCCCAGCAAAATTCATCCCCCAGTATCCCCCAGGTGAGAACTGTGCTGAGGGAAATTAGTGTGTGGCACAGAGTGGCAGCCACTGCCCAAGTGTAGATACATTTCCTGAACCACTGTGATTATGGTCAAGGCTAACATGATTGCTTAGCACTGAGGTGCATTGCAACAGTATAGGCTGAAAATTTGGGAGCACCAGTCTGTCTCGAGGCACTATCTGTAAGCTGCTTCTGGGGGATCCTGGGGGAGCTGGGGGAATTCAAGCAAAAATTCCTACAAGGGAATGAGCAGCTCCCTCCATGCTGTTTGACAGCCCCACCAACACTGATCTGCTCAAATCATTAAGGCTCCCCAGCACTGGGTTCAATCACTAACAAGGGAAATGCCCAACTATCAGAAATCACTGCTAATATAATTTCTTACTATATTTGGGTCCAGAACACTATGCTAAATATCACCAATTAGCACACGCTGGCTTTCCACTCCATGTGGCACTGGAAAGCCATAAGGAAGAAACAAAATCGTAATTAACTCTTGTGTACATCATCAATAGGTGGGTGGAAGAAGGCCATAGAGAAAGGAATACCTGTGATTTATTTGCTCCTCCAGTCACTAAGCACACACATGGGGACTGACACAAGCCCAGGATGTGCACTTCCCCATGCCTGTTACCAGAGCCTTGAGAGCTGAACTCTTGCAACTCTTCTTCTAGTGAAACAGGTTTCTCTATGATTCTCTTTTTTTAAAAAAAGAACCTTTCATGGATATTAATTTTGCAATGATTATATTCTAAGCATGCTTTATTCTAGTGCAGAGCACTGAGAGCATAGGGATACAAAGAAGAGCTACTCTTTATTGACCACTATTTACTCTAGACCTGTTGAAGCCTTAAAAACCCTAATGTTCCCCAAACCATTAGAGACTGAATGTTTAAACTGTGGTACAGCTGTTGTGGGCACTGCTGGCTCATATCCAAAAGACCAACTGAAAGGAGAGAGTGTTATGTTCTTCATTTTAAATGAAGAAGTCTTTTGCAGGCCAAAAAAAAGTGTACTGGAGAAAATGGACTTTAAAAATAAGACCAGTTTATGCAGAAACTGGCCCACAGCCACAGATTAGCCCCCGAGGGCTTTCTCTCACAGTTCCAGATTGTGCTACCAGAGCCCAGAAAACACAGCCCCACAAGCCTCACGAAAAGCAACCGTGGATAAGACGTTGTATGGCAGGTTTCAAAACGCCCAAGATGGGCTTTAAATACAAAGCCCAGCTAATTAAAAGCCTGAATGATGGTTAATATCACTAGCTCAGAGTACATCTGTCAGGAGAGATGAGGATGTGGGTCACAGTGTGGAGCTGTTCTCCTACAGGAGCAGTGCAGGTGCTGGGACAGCCCCTCCCCTGCCCCACAGCTCTGCAGCCAAACCCAGGCAGGATGCTCCAGTCCATCTCCTCCTTCCAAAGATGTGCCAGAGCTGGTGCAAGGGGGGCAGCTCCTGGTGGCTGGTTGAAATTAAACTAAAGTCCTTCTTCTCCCACATCCCAAGGAACTGCATGAAATAACTGTAGCTGCACTAGCACAATTTTGCACTGATTAACCACAACAAATCTCCAGCTGTCTGGTTTATAAATCACTAATACAGCTCAATTGATGAAAAATTTTGCCAAAGGAAAGGAGCAGCAGGGCTTTGTTTACTGCTGACTTCCCTCTTCTGGAGGGGAAGACTGTAGGGGCCTCCTGGATACAACTCTGTGTATTCAGGAGTTCTTTCTATTTAAATCCTGATGCTTTATATCCCAAAGCTAAACACTGACACAACTGAAGCCATTCCTTCAGACAGAGTTATTATGGTGGATACAAACATGGGGAAGTAATGGATAAACACTCATTTCCAGTGAACTTGGCCACTTGTTCATGGCTTTAACCTCCCCAGTTGCCACTACAGGAAAGGATGCAGGAAATGCCACTCAGTGCTGGGAGATCAGACTTCCCTCTCAGCTGGCAAGTGGAGCCCTGAGCTCTGGAGCATGATTAAATGATGTGATTCTTCAGACAAGTTACTTCTCACACAAATTTCATCATGTACTGCTGCTTCACATTTGCTTTGTTTCATAAAGAGAGGCAAGAAAATCATCCTGAGCAGTCAGTACTCAAAGTTTCCATGGCTGGTGTAGCAGAGGCAGATCCAGCTGTGACCTCTGGGTGCAGTAAGCCCAGGCATGCTCTGAAGCAAGAAGTTTATTCTGTACAACACAAATGCCTCTTCTTATATGATCCTAAGTGCAACAGTGCTGGTCTAACTCGAGAGCCTTGCAGCGCCTCCTGTACCACTCTCCTCTCAAAAGTATTCCAGAAAGGAAGCCAAGTACTAAAGCAAGTTTCAAGCACAGCAAACTCAAGGTCATTGAATTCCCAAGGAATCTGTGAATTAGGAGAGTTCAAGCTTCTGTGATCCATACCAAGTAGCTGTTTAATTAAACAACTGTTTTTCTCCCAATCCTTTCTTGTTTAAGCAAGTAGAAGAGCCTAAAAATTACTTATTCATTTACAGTTTCTCAAACCAAGTAGCCTTTAAAGTATTTCCAGCTTGGCGAAGGAAAGAAGAAAACCTGAAAAAATGAATGGGTCTTCAAAACTGGCATGGAGTACCTCACCTCTGACCCTGAGCTCGGCGACCTCATTACCCAAAACCTACACGTGGGAGCAGTCCAAGGCACTTGGGAACTGAGATCCTCCAGCTAGGAAGCAGAGAAATTCCCTCCTCCTGGCCCTGCATTAAACTGAGCTTCATCATCTTGGTCTAAATGAGGATACAGAAACCAGATAAAACAGAACACGCCAGTTTAGGAAATTTAGGTTTAACTGTGCAAACCTTAGGAGAGCTGGATGTGATTGTGAGGTTTTCATCCAAAAGGTTCTGATTTGACAGAAACAAAAACAAATAAAATACCACTAAATATTAACAAATGTTCTATGCTACAGCTATTAAAGAACCAGAACATCATAGGTGCAAATGAGTAATTGTCATTGTGATTGCCTGAGAAAGTGTAATCAAAAATTGCTTCTAGCATAATTTCCAAATTACGAGGGCTGGTGCAAACTGCTGCTCCTCACAAGGCTCGCCCTTGCTCAAGTTAAGGCTCTGACCCATGGGGCAAATGATTCAGCTCTCCCTCTCCAGCCCCTGTCCCAGATCCAAACAAAACCAGGGATACAGTGACTCGCTGCTGATTGCTCAGTTAAAGGCCAGACTCAGGGATGATGCCAAATTACTTTCCCACTGAATCTACTGCATCTCAGCATTTCTTTTCCTTGTTGTCAACTCCACACTTTTACTCCACAGTACAGGCAGAGCATATGAAAACTTGGTTTTCATTATGAATTTCAACAGGCCCACAAAAGCCAGAGCCACAGCCTTGGAAGTCTGTATCTGCTCTTTCTCATGCAAAGCGTTAAGATTCCAGAGGAGCAGCACATGACCCCTGGAGGGGAGTTTCTTGGAGATGATGAGCAGAAAGCCTCTGGAAATACTGGCCAGTATTTTTTGGATGCTAAAAACAGAGGTAGAAGGATGCAGTCTCCCCTGAACACAGACTACAGAAGAGAAGACCTCTTCTGGACTGCTGAGTGATTTTCCACCATGTGTTTTCAAGAACCAGTAATGTAATCATTTAGAAATACTTTTGTTCATGGAATTCAAATATTCCTATTTGGGAGCTACTTTCCACATCCAGTGGTTTTGTAGGAGCTGTGAGCCATGATGGATGATGAGCCTGGTCCACTTGGCAAGGCTACCAAAATCTGCTGCTTAAAGGGGAGTGGAGAAGAAACCCTCTGCTTGGAGACATTTCAGCTGCAGCCCGGGCAGCCACCCACCATCACAGCACCAGTCCAACATCAGAAACCCAAGCTGGAGCAGCACAGCCTCTCTGCCAGATTGGATGGGGACAGCAGAGATCCTGCACCACACAGCACCCCAGGTCTCCAGATCTCTGCCAACACCAGATTCTGCAAGAAGCCTGGGGGGAAGCACTGGCTCCAGTGGGTCTGTCTGCAGCATCCTCCCTGTCAGTCCTGCCCACATGTGCCCACCAGCACAGCTTTCTGTTGCTGCAGGATGTTTCAGGAACCTCCACCCCACAGTGAACACAGTCACACCAGCACAAAGCTCTGAATCTCTCTTGAGCCTTCACAGGAGATTACTGTGAATTTAATTAGGCAAAGATTCAGCTTCACAATAGCTCCAGTTCTTCCCTGCATGTGAAAAGGTGGGGGTGTATTTTTAAAAAACAGATTCATTTGCAAGGCATTCATCACTTCCAGCTTAAGCAGAACCATTTTGGGTGAGGAGGGCCACAGCCCCTTTTTCAGGGCAATAGACCATGCCTGCTGTTTCTGATCCCTTGAGATTTGTGCCAGGAATACACCTTTTGGAAAGGGACAAGAAGGGTGCTGGGAATGCTGAATTAGTCCCCAAGACAAGGCCAACTGCTCAATTGCCTGGGTCAAAGCTGCAGCCCCTGAGACCTGCAGTGCCAGAACAGCCTCGAAGCGAGAGAGCATCTTCCATACCTTCATTTATAAATCCCTCTACATTATGCTTTCCTAAGAATTGATGGTAAAAGCACTTTTCTGCCAGCCACATCAGTATCAGCTGATGAAAACTCACAGAAAACTGGGAATATATAATATTTCTGATTCCTCTGCTAGTGAACCCTCCTCCCAGATGCCACAACAGCCTCTCCATGGGCACTGCTGCGTTGTGCCTCGGCCAGACGAGCAGCTGAAAGAAGGGATGTTGTTCAGAAGGAACTCCTGAAACCTTAGCCCCTTCCAAATTGCTGATAGCCTGTCCCTAGGAGGTGGCAGCTGCACACCACCTCAAGCTGGTGGAGTTACTTGAAACACAGACCCAGCCAGCATTGAAGTAACCCTCAGAGAGGGCTCCCTCTGTCACTTGGTCCTGCTGGGGCAGCGTAGCTCTGCTCGTGTCTCACCAGGTCACCTGGTTTGCAGCAGCACAAGGATAGGATGATAGTGAATCACTGTGCTGACTGCATGGCACAGCCATCTCTCTTCCAGGCTTGGATTTCAGTGAGTGCTCCAACATGGTGCTGCTCTCTGGCTGCTTTTCCAGGGTCATGCTGAGATATCTGAGGTTGGCCACTGCTCCGAGCAGGGCAGGAGCTGGCAGCACAAGCAGTGCTGGGCTGCCTGCTCAGGTCTGCTGTCAGCAATAATCACAGTCACAGAAATCACAGAATATTCCAAGTTGGATGGGACCCAGAGTGATCACCGAGTCCAACTCTTAAGTGAATGGCCCATACTGGGATGAAACCCACGAGCTTGGTGATGTTAGCACCAGGCTCAACCAGCTGAGCTCATCTCAGTACACCCTGGCATCCAGCAATGAAGCAGGAACTCAAATTCAGCTGGATTTAAAACAAATTTCCTTTTACTGCTGTTGGTAGAAAACCAGAACAGACTATGGAGTTCCTTAGAGACCTCCCACAGAAGCAGTGCCCAGCACAGACACAGGCAGAGGGCTTCACTCCTCTTTCACCCTCCTGCGAGCTCAGAGCAGTTCTTCATCTTCAAGCTGGTTTTTCAGCCAGAGCCATTTCTGGAGCTGGTTTGAAGACTGCCTGCAAGGGCCTGGACTCAATCACCAGTTTGTTTCACACGGGGAGCAGCACAGGGTGACGGCTTCCAGGGCTCACCAAAGCTGCACTGCATTGTTCTCAAGTGTCTATATGAAACGCGTGCACTTTTTTTTCACCCCCAAAGAATTGTTTAGCAATTGCTCAGAGGAGGGGAGGAAAATAAAGTCACAAACCCTTGTTTTATGTGGAGAAGCCACATGTTTCAGTCAGCCCACGAGGATCCACAGCTGAGCCCTGGGGATAGCAGAGCTTCAGAAGGCTGTGATGGTAACAGGCACCGTGCAGTAACGCTGCTGCTGCAGACAGAATTTCCACAGTGAGATGATGATTGCACAAGCGTTTCTGTAGTGCTTGTACCATTACCACGCACGTCTTAAAGCCTTCCTGCTCCTCTGCGCTCAGTTAAAAAAAAAAATCTGCCCTTTGTTTCACTGGAAAACATATGTACATCATCCAGTGTAGACGTGGCACTGCCAAAACCATTCCATGACAAGGGCTCTGCCTCAAACAGCTCTGCCATTTAAAATAAGTGCAATACAAAGCAGTTTGGTTATAAAAGATACAGCTCCTTGATCAATAAGGGATCAGCAGGCAAGGTTTTGCCCATTCAGAGGGCTGATAAATCTCTCAAGAACTTGCCTTTCATGCCCTGTAACCCAAAAGCACCATAAATTGTGCACTAATAGCTCTAACTACAAAGGTCACCTACTTTCACTGCTTGCTTTGCTGAAGCACAAGGGATAATATATTTAAAATAACTCACTTTTTAGGAGAAAGCAGTGATTTACTAATTACTCATTTGGACAGGGTTGGCAGGGTGGGTGCAGATTCAACGCCTGGAAAGAGAAATGGTGAAAGAAGGGAAAAGGGGGTGAGAGAAGAGAAAAGGTTCTGAAAGAAGGGAAAAGCACTGTTGCACATGCACAGCTCTAGGACCAGCCAGCTCCTCTGCAGCTTCACATATGCTCAGAACTAGAAGGAAGGCAACATCTTTCTAGGCAGCCACAGTTTTTATTGTCCTCCTGTCAGTGGAACAACTTTCTCATTATTAAAACGAGCTGTCAGGCAGACTGGCATTTCCCTCCTGGCCGTGTCCAAGTCAGCCCGTTCGTTCAAATATGGTTAAAGATTTCACACAGTGTTGCTGGCTAACTGTATATGGTCTGAGGTTTTCTGGAAGTTTGCTGTCTGGCACAGCTTGGACAAGGAACAAGCAGTGTTACTCTGCAGTGCTCTGTAACCCAAGTGCCTCTTGCATTACACACAGTCTGTCAGAGCCAGGGGTTCACCTCCACGTGGGTGTTTAAGCCTTGCTGATGCTCACCATCCATCATCCAGCTCTGACAGAAAGAATATTCAACTGCTCCCTTTGTGATGCCCTAAATTAAAACAGGAGATGTGGATGCCGATAAATGCAATTATGCTGAATGTAAATGCATTAGAAATGGAAAGGGAAAAAAAGCCCGACTGACTCAAATACTCCCCAGCCTGGGGAAGGACTTGCTAATCACACAACACAAGTGAACTCTCCTTTGAATATTAGCCACACATACAAAGAGTTTTTGGGTCTTTCTTGTGTCTTCTTTGCTTTCAACGTGGAACACACTTTGTTCTGCTGGCTGCAACCAAGCTGCCACAGGTGCAGTTTTGGTAGAGCAGACCTGGCTCCAGAACTTGTGCCCATTGCCTGCAGTCCCTCCATCCCTCCAGCTGCCAGCCTGCAGCCTACAAGCCTCAGCTTGCACCCAGCTGCTGCTTCCCTCCCCTCTCCCTTGGCCACTGCAGCCTTTCTAGATTTGGAAAACGGGCAGCCTGGAGGAATTTATCATTTTCATCAGTAACCTTCCCATACTCCACTGACATTTTTCCACTCATCTGGGAGATCTCCTGGGTGGGTTTGCCTGTTGGGTCAAGATCCTGCTGCTTCAAGTAACCTCATGTGTGCTCAACAGAGAAAAGCAGGGAGGGAGGAAAAGCCATTGCTGAGAATGCAGAAGGAGCTTTAGCCAACAGATGGAGAAGGCCAGTGGAGTTTGCAGCTTCCTTCAGCAGACAGCAATGCCTTGTCTCCTTATGACCCATTTTTAGTTGCTGATCGAGGACATTTCAGGGATTTGACTCATGAATAGCAAATGACTTGTGCTGGCTTTGCCAAAAAGCCTTCTTCTTGCTGCAGGAAGCCTGGGCTGCTTTGAAGTAGCTCCTGAACCAGGACAATTTACAGCCTGACAGCTTAAAGCTGCACTGAAATGGGCCCTGGTGTCCTGGGGGTGTTATAAATCACTGTGCTTCAGAGGCAGGGAGGGCAGGGTGCATGGATGGGGACTCTGTGCTTCTGCTGTCCCACAAAGGCACGGCCACAAGGGAGCCAGAGCCCTTCAATGGGGCTTTCAGAGGGACACACAGGACTACTTTCTGCTGCCCTTTCCTCAGAACTCTTCCGAGATATCCTTGTATCATCTGAACTGCAGGTTGTTCCCCAGTTCAGTGTGGTTTTGAGCTGAGCTAATCCAGGCTCTGACGTGCACCCCATGAGTAAATAGGTGCTCCCAACTCCCAGCCAACAGCAGGCTTGGAAACCTCTATGAGAGCAAGCTTTTGGGAACAGGCTCAGCTGGGGCAGAGGGATCCACTGCTGACTCAGTCCTGGGGCTGCACCTTGTCAGAAAACAAAGTGGGCCCTGACACATCATTTGAGTGTTGAAATAGCAGCACTGCTCAGCACAGCTCATGTGGCAGGGCCCAGAGGCACCCCCAGAGCTCTGGGTGGGAGGACAGCTCTCACTCTGCTCAAGGACATCCATCAGGGACATCCTCCACAGCCACGACCTGACTGATGTGGGATGCCCAATCCAGCTGTGCTTTTCTCTAAAGCCTACAAGAAGAGCTTTGCATGTACCCCAGGATTCTCAACCCCATTTCATGGCTGCTTTGCCCATCCCTGTTTGGGGTTTTCCCATCCCAGAGCCAGGGAATGTCGTGCAGGCTGCGGGACCGTGCTCTTCATCAAGCCCTGCCTTTGCCTCGTCTTGATGTGAATGCCAAAGTCAAATATAATCCACCCACCCAAAGCAGATGTTAGAAACCTGTCTGCCTCTCTTCAGCTGTCCTCTGAGGTCTGGCCTCCTGTCAAATGCCTGAGGCAAGAGTTTTCTTCTTTATTTTTAAGGCAATGATAATATGTTCAAAGGCTCTTTCTTCTGTTTGGAGAGAGCAAGTCTACACCTGGTACAGAAGTGCTTCAATACACACCAGCAACTATCAAATCTCTGTCTCTGAGAGACGTTTGGCCACTTGACTTTCAAAATAGTTGTTTCCTCCCTTCACAGAAATTTTAACAGCTAATTCAGTGGTGCCACAGGAACAGAGGTGACAAATCAAGCCAAATCTGCTCAGTGTGCCACCTTTTTATTCAGCAAACTGTCAAATGAGAACTTTTATTTTCCCCTCTGGAATGGCACTTGTTCCTACAGATCTTTAAGCCAGAAGAAGACAGAGATGATTTGTTTTCCATAGAAGCAGTGCATCACTGGATATTTCCCACAGATACAAAAGGAGAGGAGCAAAGACAAAGGGAGAGTAAAAAGGAGAACAGATCAGACCAGAAGGGACAAGTTTACAGCATTCTTGTGTTTTCTCATAGTACTTCTTAAGCAAGAACCTCTTTTCGGGTACTTTATGTCCTAAAAAAACCTCAACACGTAACAGGAGTCTGTGTTGTGCAAAGATGAGAGATGGAAAGCATTATGCTGACCTTCAAATGTAGCTCAGGGGCCTGGTGCATCACAGACTGTTTAGTATTAGCATTATCCAGAAAAGCACCAAAAATGCATTGCAGGATATTGAAGAAATCTATATCCGGATATTAAAACTAGTATTGAGCAAACTGTGAGGAGTGACTATCACAATATGGTCAGACCACAAGCTTAATGAAGCCTAGGAAATAAAGCACCATGACTAATTTGAAGCACATTAAAAGAAATCACATACAAACCCCACTAAATCCACCAACTCCCAAGGACACTTCTTTGCCTCACTCAGAAGGGGTGAGGACACAAACACATGAGATTTACACAATATGTTGTACTGTTCACTGCTTTATGCTGATTTCCTACCAAAGTACTGCCTGTTCTTGAGCACTGGGATTTCACACTTGGAGGATTTCTAAGAAAGAGGTTTTATGGCTGGGACTGAAGTGACGTGGCCAGAACGTGAGGAGCCAGCATTGCTGCCTGACAATGCCTCCCACTAGAGCAGGCACTGTCCCCTGGCAGCAGGGATGAGTGTCCAGCAGGGTAACAGCAGCATCTGAGTAAATGTACAATGTTATTTGCAAAGAGTCAGGAATTGGGTCAAGGAAAACCTTCCTCTCCCTGAAGTCCAGCCTCCTGGGCTCCCTGCATGTTGGATTTCTGCTGTGGTGTAGCCCTCCTGTCCACTGTGCATGGGAGAGAAACCACCCAAGCCATGCAATGTCAGCCTCACCATTCTGTCAAAGGGTTAAAGTAAAGGCAAAGTGAAACAACCCCACAGCATCAAAAAACCCACATCACAGCCCAACCCTACCCACAACATCCTTCTCATCTTCATCCCTCAGACAACTCACACTGGTACTGAGGCTGGAACTGCCTTGAAAGGACATTTATTTGCCCTGCTCTGGGCTTGCTTTGTGTTCCACAGAGAGCAACTAGACAGGGATCAGACAGCTCGTGGCCACGAGAAGTGTGTGGTTACAGGAGCTGATGGCTCACTCAAGGTGGCAGCAGGAGCTGAGCACTCCTGCACAGACACTGTGGTAGGGAGGAAATGGTGCAAGAAATGCCAGCCTGGAAATACCCTTACAGGGAGAGAGATACTGGAGGCTGGAAAAGAGCAGATGACAGCAAGAGGTTGTAGTTTATGAGAGTAATCAAGACCACTGCTAATAATTTGTGCCCTGAATGCTGCAGAATGCCAGGAGGAGCGAACTTTGTGAATCATGATGCAGGTTTGTAAGAGATGCACTAATTCATGCCACTATTGAATGATATCAAATCCAAATATCAAATCCACTCCAAACCCAGTGGTGACTTAGCCAGCTCTAGATTTGGTTTCTTTCTTCACTTCCAAGTTACAGAAACCATTACCCTGACATAACAGGTTAGGTTTTAATAGCATGAATCTTTTGGCCATAACCATGAAGAAAAAAACAAAACAATAATAAATCTGTAAGCCTCAGTGGCAAGCAAAAGAATGCAATCTTGATTCTCTTGCCCACTAAATAATTATGCTTACATCATGCTAAAATAAAAGTCTATGTTTTACTTTCTGTTATTAAAAATACAAGGAAGAGATCAAACTGTCCATATATATGGAATTATAAAACCAAGCCATATATCACCCAGACCAAAGTATGTAATCAGGACATAACAAATGGAGTTTAATACTCAGCGGAAACCACAGCTCTGGAAGACATTTAAAGGAATATTTCCATTTTCCTAGGTACTATATCAGGTTCTTGGCCAGACATTTTTGATTGCACTGTACTAAAAATATAGTCCTAGTTTCAGAAGACAAAAATTTTCGAAGCATGACGAAATGTGAAAGGTAATTGCAATGCACCGCTGAGCCATTTTATTACATTATCTAACATCTTTAAAGAGTAGATTAGCTCACAGTGCAAACATTCTGGTTTCCCTGATGTTTGAGTCCTGGCAGCGACACAAGCAGCAGGAGGAGCCGTGCCTGAAGACAGGAGAGTGGTGCTAGTGAGCTTCTGGAGCAGCTTTCCTGGGCAGAGCAGGCAGAGCTTTCCATCCAAGAACACAGTGGAAGAGCTGCAGCCCCTTTGCTGAGGCAGTCTGGGAAGATGCTGGGAGGGGTGTGTGATCTCCTGCCAAGCCCTCCTCAGCAAAACTGAAATAGCCAAAGGTTTATCAGCACCATCTGGGTCTCACTGCTGACAAAAACCAGGGGGAGCTGATTTGAGAAGCTGCTGGAGCCAACAGCCCCACTGAGCTCTCAGCAGTGGTCAAGAGCTGCCTCCCCCTCAACTGCCTTCATTTTACCCTAATCTACTCCTACCTTCATTTAACCCTAACTTCCTACCTTAATTTAACTTCCTACCTTCCCAGAAAGAACAGCACACTGCTAATGTGGTAATACCTTAAGCACTAAGGCTGCCCCAAATCAGAGATGCTCAACTCTTAGGAGAAGGACAAAATCCTGGTGAGAAACAGCAGCTGTGGAGAGAGCAGAAGGAACTTGCTACACCTGCAACAAATAACTCACTGCAGTGGATGAGATTTGTGCTCCCCCAATCCCTGTTTACCTAGGAAATCCATATTTACAGTGGCTGTGGTTGTGTTTTCCTTCTACTCCCTTCGCTCTCCCACCTGTTACAACCAGGAGCAGGGGGAGCCCTCCTCCAGCCACTCCATTATTCACAGATTTTCCCTTCCTCTTCACTCTTTGGCTGGTTTGTCAAGAAACAGCTCTGGTTATGCAACAAAAAGCAGTGAGAAAGAATAACCACTAACCAAACTTCTGCTTCCTTTGTGCAGCCAGGTTCACAAATGCTCCCCTCGTCAAGCACAGGCTAAACCTTGAGGAAACCAGCATGAAGATGGGTCCAGCATAGCATGGGATGCAGGGAATAAGAAAATGGCTCTCAAGAAGGCAAAAATGGAGGAGAAATTTTTAGGTCTTTAGTCAAAAGCAGACAGTAGCTGTATGCTGCCAACACCTAGTATATGACATTGCAGTTTACTGCTCCATAAAAGTCAGCTTTAAGCCCAGTTTGCATCCTGAAGGTTGTCTGCAAGCAGCAATTTAAATGTAGGGTTTCAAACACAACCTTACAAAACTGAAGACCCATTTCAGACAAGATTGAATGAATTGTATTTTGAATGTTGTTTTTTCTAAAACATGTACAGCCTGCCATAAAAACTAGTGAGAGAAACTACAGCCAGAATACGAGGTGTCAATGGTCAAGCATATCCTCATTAGAGGGTGGCCAAGTGATATTTATTTAAAGTGTTACGCACTATGAATTAAACATTTATTTTGTGTCACCCAGTAAAATATCTGAACCTCATTTTGGCAGCTGTGCAAATTCTACCTCGACTGCACTGACGACTGACTGTACTTCTTTTGAGTTTCATGCAGTCTCTCTTCTCGTTTTAAGAGAAAAACCTAAAAATCAAGAATGCCAAAAATGCAAACATTCGTGTATCAGCCCGTGGTATGCAAAAGGAGGATGAAAGCAGATCACCACTCACGACATCATCTCTATTAAGGTTGCAGATGGAATTACAGCATGATAATTAAAGTCCTGGGAGACTTGGCAACCTTATCCTGCAAGAGTGACTCTTCTAAAAGATCTGGGAACATGGACTTTCTGTTCCTGGATCAATGGCTTAAACAGGGAGCATATTAAACATCATTTGGAGATGGGACCATCAGTTCCTTCCCCCACTAAGGAGACAAAGAGCCTCACAGATTTTGGCTTAGAAACCCCTCACAGATCCTCCTGCCCACGGTGGCTAAAGCTGGAGATGACACTCTGCAAGAAACTCATGTCAGCCTGCCATTAAAACTTACCCAGTCTGAAAAGTGCTTTGGCATGGTTTTAACAGGATTTATTCCATTTGAAATGCCCTCTGGACCACACAGCAGAGAAATGCTGCTGTGTGTCACTGTTCCCTTGACTCACCAGTAGAAATGTGCCACTTTTTCTACCTCAGAACAAACCTGGAGAGCAGAATCAGCCTCTGCTACATCAGGGACAGCAGTGGCAGATGGCAAAACAGTCAAGACAAAAACTCTAACAAGAACTGAAATAGGTGTTGACACCTATTTCCATTGGGCAAAGAACATTCAAAAAGCAAGTTCTACAGACCAACATTTACTTCAGTGCCTGGCACAGAATTGTCACCATATGCACTGGCCATTGGAGGTTTTATGACAGATAAAGCAGAAGTGATAAGGGAAAAAAAGGCACTTACAAAGAAAGCCCAAATTTGACCACTAGGTGTGGGTAGTTACTATCTGACAACATGGAGATGGATTTCCATTATTGTTTTAAAGGTGTAAGAAGATCCAAGAGCTGAAAACAGGGACACCACGCTATCAAAGTGGCTGAACTTTTTTTTAACCAACATGAAAAAAGTGGGCAAGATTATATACTACTGCACAAATGCTCTGACCTAAAAATTAGATCAAAGCCTTTTTAAAAAAAAAAAAAAAAGTATTTTAAATAAAGTTTCTGGGAGCTGTTGCACAGAGCATCCCACTTGCTTTGCATGTGACTGACCATCCTGTCTGGACCAGAACTCCTAAAATTATCCATATAGCTCATTACCTTTCACAACTATCTTTATCTTTCTCCACTTGTCCCTACCACTCATAGCCCTGTATTAATGAACTTTTATTTCAGAGCTTCAAAAGATTCCACCAGGATCAGGGAAGGTTTGGTGTTAAATGTAGTTCTGGTAGCAAAAGATATGAGTGGAAAAGCTCAGGGGATGCGGGGCTTTGCTCTGAGAAGTTGCCCAGCATCTCCCACCAGACCACGTCCCAGGCAAGATACAGACATTTTTCGAAGAGGTCTGGCTAGTTATCTATGGTGAAGGTTACTGTAGGTCACCAGAGCTGGTGTCAGGACCAATTCCTATCCCAGCACAGACGGGAGACTAAATCCTTCCCCCAGAGCCTCTCCTGCTGCAGTGTGGGATATGCCTCTCTTAGGACCACTTAAGCATCTCTCCCCTAATCAATCATCTGTCTGTGGAGACGATCAGGAATTAACCTTTCCCTTGTCCCTCCGGAGCAAAACTGGATTAGGCTGAAATTCTTGAGTTAATAGGGGCACACCTGGGAGAAACTGAACAGCGTGAGACAGCGAGATGACACGAGCCCAGCCCGGGGGGACACGAGCGGCTGCTCCCCGAAGGCAGCGTCGCCTGCTTTTCCCATCGCTTCTGCTCCGCTCTTGGGGCAGGAAAAGAGAACTCAGAGGATCTGCAGTGCTGCTGCCTCTGCCAGCGCAGCGGCCAAATTCCTCAGGAGGGGCGGCCGCGCTCCGGGCACCGCCGTGTGCTGCACCTCGTGGAAGATCCATTGCCAAGGCCTGCGCTGAGCCAGCCCCAGACACTGCCAGGAATCGGCTCCGAGCAGCCACAGGCTCCCCATCAACGTGGACAGGGACACCCCCGGACCTGCAGGGACACACAGTTCCCTGACACCGGCTGCGCATTGCACAGCGCTGGGGTAATGACACCGGTCTGGAGCAATCCACGCCTCAGCCCTGAGGGATGAGTACTGGAGAGCAGGAAGTCCGAGTTAAGCTGTGGGCACAAAAAGTGACTTGGGATTAAGCAGCGTTTTGCTTTGCTTAGACTATTACCCTGGGTGGAGCACAGCAGCTGGGCCAGATATCCCTGAAAGGCACTTTGCTGCACAGTACAGCTGGATCCTCTGACTTTTGTCAGGGCTGGAAACCAAAAACACTCCTGGTTTGAGTCTAAAAGAGCAGCAGAGAGGGAATGCTGACTCAGAATTTTAGCTTTTTCCCCATGTCCCACCACATCCCAGCAGTCTTAGAAAGGTGCTATGTTCCCACACCCACAGCAAGAGGACAAGTAATTTTTTGGGCTCACTGAGAGAGTGAGAAAATGTATCAGTGCAATGCACCAAAACTCAGCAGATTGTCTTTAAAATGCAGCCTGATTTGTGTCCAGAGAAAACCAGCATTCTGTACCAATTTTTTCCCCTGTCAGAAGAGCTGCCAGGAGCACAGGATGCCTGAGCTGTGCTGAGATGTGGGGAAGCTCAGCAGACAGCAGGATGAGCCTCCCTAAATAAGAAGCAGCAGAATCGGGGGGAAGCGGAGGGAAGGGATGAGAGAAGGAAGCAGATTACAGGCTGTGGCCAAGCCTATACTCATTATATAGAAAGGACATGAAAGGCTTTACTTAAAGTGCCAACGTCAGTTCAATGTATTTATAAGGATTCAAACAAGTCCCACCGGGCAGAACAGCCCGAAGGAGCTTTGTGTTTGTGTAATTTAATGGCTCTTTGTTCACTGAAGTCAAAAAGCAGCTCTGGATTTGGGAGAGTCCCTGCACGGCTCCCAGGACTAAAAGAGACATCACTGCAGAGTGCACTGAACTCTGGTGGGGCAGCCTGAAGTAAAGGGCTGATGTAAAATAAATCCTCTGATAAGAGCAATTAATGCTACCCTAATTATGTCTTTTCCCATACTCGCCACTCTTCCTGCTGGCTGCCACGAAGGCAACTCCTCCTCCTGGGAGAAACTACAGTGAGGTGGGGACTTTAAAAATACACTTTTGCCAATTTCTTTTCAATCCAGCATACTGAATACAAGATATAAAAAACCACTCAGCAGCCTTTTGTTCCGGGCTGTATTTTTATTACTGGCAAACCCATTAAGCTTGAGGTTTTTCTTATTTTATCTTTGCTTTCAGTTTTTTGGGGTGGGTTTTTTTTCTTTTTTGGTAATCAAAATGGCAATAGTTTATTATATGCTCTGAGGTTTCCTGCACACAAAAAGAAAAAAAGGCTGTGCTACTATTCCTGTCTCTAATTCATCCCTTTTGCTGGCTCTGCTGTGGGCAAGACTTCAAATCATAACCAGCAATTTTGTCTGCCTCCCACTTACCAAAAATTACTGCTGCACCCACTGGTGATTCACAGACACACACATTTGGTACTAGGACATCCATCTGAACCAGCAGATGCCTGGCAGCTCTATCTTTTGGTCATTAAAACATGACAGCAAACCAGCCTAAAAAGTCTCCCTGATAAAGCAGTGGAAAACACACATGTGCTTTCAAAGGGGTTTTAGGCTGATTAGTTGGAATAATATTTTCAAGCCAAGAGGATGATACTGGAGCATTATACATCCTTGAGATATGTTATCTGAAATGTACCATTCTTTGTCAAAAATGGATGTCTACAAATGCCATAGCTGGTTATTTCTAAAAAAGACATGGAAAGGGAGAGAAGCCTCTCCTGCATCAGTGGATTTAAACAGAACTCCAGCTGCAGCTACCTCAACCTGTCTGGAAGATCACCCTCCACTAAGGCATGGCTCAGCATTCCCCTGAAACACACAGAAGTGCTGCCCAACACCAAGCTGTATCTCCATCTTCCACACAGTATCTGCTGAAGAACACACTAATTTGCATCCCCAGAACAATAGAGAAATTAATGAAGATGACTGCAGTTCATAGAGCCTTGTGTCTGCAGCAGTAGAAAGGTCAAACAAATTAAGGCTCTGAATTCTGGGCAGAGATCTCAAGCTGGCTCTCTAACATTTGCAACACAAGGGAATAATTAGAAAACATCCATCAGCTCCATTTCCGTTCACAAGCCCGTTACTGTGAACATGGTGATGAGCTGTCCTCTGCATAGCTAGATCTGCTCTCAGATTATGGTCAATTACTTCTCCTCAAGTATTTCAACTCCCAAACACAAACTTCACTTCCTTCAGCTCCCAGATCTCAGACCCGCCGACCACACACAACAGCCCTGGCAGAAGGAGCTCCAAAAGGAGCTGAGCCCCTGCAGGGAACCACTGCTGCTCCCAGGAACATCAAGGATGGGAAATGGTCCCTGCAACAAAAAAAAAAAAATCTCCAGGTGCTATAAAAAAGTACAAAAAAGATCACAGGAGTGCCACGCTGAACACACAGAGCCCACATCACCTCCCTCCTGTCACTGTGAAGTCGCATTCAAACGCTCAGTCCTCTTTTACAAGGAAGCATCCTGCTGAGCCCAGAGGATGTTTTTGGACTGGAGGACAGGAGAAATGCAGCTCACATTTTGAGTCAGCTGTTCCATGTGAGAGCTTGCACACCCAGACATTTCACTCCCTACAGAGCTGGCACAAACTTATTTTTAACAGACTAGACCAACCTGTCTCCCCCTGGGATGCAGACAGCTGCTCAGAAGAGATCTGCAGCTTTGGCTCTGCCTCCCCACTCCAGGCTTTTCCACCACACAGCTGAGGAGAAGGCTGCCAGTTTCTGGAAATCTGGGTAGGGATCCATAAACCTGTGCAATGTCTCCAGCTACACTGCGAGGAAGGTGCCAGGAAAGATTTGATGCAGGAGCCTCAGCAGCATGACTGAAAGGAGACAAAATCCTTGCCAGACATCCTGGTGTGCTGGCTTGGGCTGGGATAGAGTTAGTTTTCTTCATAATTGCTGGTATGGGGCTGTTCTGGATTGGTGTTGATAAGACAGGGATGTTTCAGTTATTGAGAAGTGCTTTCAAGAGAGTCATGGACCGTTCTTGCTCCTCATCCCAGATGCAAAGGGGCAGGGGGGGAACCAGGAGCTGGGAGGGGACACAGCTGTAACAGTGACCTCAGCTGACCCAAGGGATATTCCAGACCATATGGAATCATGCTGAGCATGCAAGGCTGGGGGAAGAAGGAGGGCATGCTCAGAGCAATGGCATTTGTTTCCCAAGTCACTGTTTGGCATGATGGAGCCCAGCTTTCCTGGGGATGGCTGAACACCAGCCTGCAATGGGAAGTGGGGAATGAATCCTTTGTTTTGCTTTGTGTGCATTTGCTTCATCTATTGAACTGCCTTTATCTCAACCCTCAAGTTTTCTCACTTTTACTGTCCCACCAGAGGGGAGTGAGCCAGGGGCTCTGTGGGGCTGGGGCTAAACCACAGCACCTGGCAAGGAGAAAAGACATGATCTGAAGGGCTGATTTAATATCAAAGTCTCTTCAGACCCAGGAGAACTCTCAGACAGAAATCAAGGGGGAAGAATGAAGAAGAGCTCACATGAAGGATTTTTTTTCCCATGCAGGCAGTGACAGGACAGGCACCTGCCCCCTCCTCAGCTGAGCTCTGTTTTCTGTGGGGTCTGTGTCCAACACGAGCTCACACTGAACCAGCAGCTTTAGTGATGCTCCTTAATTCCCCCATTTGAGCAGCCTGATCCAGGGGAAGGTGTCCCTGCCCATGGCAGCAGGGTTGCAAGGGGATGGTCACTGCAGTCCCCTCCAACCCAACCCCACCCATGATGCTGCATACTAAACTTGTTTTTCCACGTACTAAACTTCCTTTTCTGTGTCCTAAACTTACTTCCCATCTTCTGACAGACACTGGGATCAGCAGCACAGACCCACCTGCAGCATCAAGCGGCAAGAGGTCCAGACCTACTTGGATCCAGGTTTCCCAAGAATGGTCACTTCCACTCTGCATCATCTCTTGCTGGAATGGTCACTGCTAAGCCCACTTAATTCTCTGCCTGGCCTGGGAAAGCTCACAACTGATACACATTTTTTGTTGTAGCATGGCTGCCAAGGCCAATATTGATATCTGGCCATAATCCTTCCTAACCCTGTGGAGATCTCTGGGAGATCAGCATGCTGCAGCAACAAGGTTTAGGGGTTAATAGGTGCTCCATTAAAAGCTTGCCCTTGGAAGATTTAAAACATGGTTTTTTTCCCAAACATTATGACGACATCCCCACCATGTCATGGCCTTTCCATGCTATCCATCTGAGCAGCCAGCTGCAGCACTGCCCTTGTCCCACTTTCCCAGTGTGCATTTGTGTCCCTTTTCCCCCAGTTTTTCTTCTTAATTTAATTTAAAATGTTGGTAAGTGCTGGGTTAGCTGAAGCTCCATTACCTAGAAGTGTCACTGAAAGAAAAAAACCCAGACTTTTCTGGTTTTGGAAATAAAAATGCTCTGGCTGCCAAAGAAAAGAAAGAGTTACACCCATATAAAGCTTTCACTTAGGGAGAATTAATACAGCCAACTGTTTTTGGACAGACCACTGGCTAACTACAGTATAAAAAACAAAAAAAGAAATAAGCAAAGAGTCCCAAGCCCTGTCCTCTCCCATTAGACTCACTCCAGCTTCCAGTTTCCCCTGGGTTCCTGTTCAGAGGGAAATCCTCCGTCACCTCTGTCTAGACTACTCACCTGAGTGAGTTTTTACTGGAAGAAGTGCAGAGATGCAGCTTCCAGGACCATAAACCTTTCAAACCACGCGTGCTAGAACACCCCTACAAGCTGTATTTTACACACTTGCAGTGTTTTATACACGTGGCTCTACCATCACCCCAGTGACATTCCCTGCTACGTTATTTCCTCACTGACAACCAATTCAAACATTTCCATCCCCAAAACGCTTCACAAAATACCCCTTTAAAACAGAAGCTGCATGTGCAATTCCTAGCATGACTTATTCTGCATACTATAGGATTCTGGCTTGATTCCTGTCACCTCCCACAGAGCCAGTTAAGCTAAAGATCTGTCCAGAAGGACACGTAATCTTAAATGTAACACTGCTGAATACACAGCCATACTACCACAGCTGAGCTCCCAGTCTGGGTAATTAGAGATTTTATTCCTCTATTGTCCAACTGCTGATTTCATTACAGACTCTGTGAAATTCCCCCATTTAAATTCCCTGATACTCATTAGCAATAATTAAGCAGGGCTGATGCAGGAGACAGAAATAAGAGGTTAAGGAGAAGGGAATGACTTTTTTTTCCCTGCTTGTAGCAAGTCCAGTGCTAGTGGCTGATTTCATCACTCACTTCACAAACCCTCTTTCCCTTACCCCAGCACTGCAAAGGCTCTCACTGCTGCTCTCACATCGTTCTGGGCTTTCTGCTGCCTGGCTGCTCCCCAGAAACACAGCAAAGGGATTTGAACAGGAACTAGATCAGCCACTCAACCCTTTCTTCTGGGCAAAGTGGTGAGATAAAGAGGTCTCTCTGCATGGACATAACTCTGCAGCAACATGAACTGATGAAAACACATTAAGATGCACCATGTGCAATTAAAGCATGCTGACTTGAATTTTTCCACTTAAAAATACTAAAAAATTCAGCTCCTCAGTACGTATCCTTCCCTTCCTCCCTGATTTGCAAGTTTCAAATTCTGAATAATCATTATTCTGAATAATCTGCCCACAGGCTCAACCCTGAGAAGACTCCTCAACAAACTAGGACATCTCAACCCTATTCAAAATTCCCAAGTGCTGCTCCAACTTGCTTATCAAATGTCTGATTCCAGCGGCAGCGGAGACAATCAGTCTGTGCACTGGTGGCTCAAGTATCGAACACTGTTGCTCAATTTTGTCCTGGGATTTTTTTTTCTCCCTGATTTTTTTTATGGTTTCCTTAAAAAAAAAAAAAAAAAAAAAAAAAAAGCCAGCAGCTGTTCCAGCAGACAGCTCCCGGATTTCCCTGGATTTGCGTCAGTGGGATGATGCTGCTCCTCAATCTGGCGGCCATCCTTCAGACAGAAGGAAGGAAAGACCGTGGTCATATCTAAGCTACTGAAAATCTTGGACATCAGCAGCAAAGTAAGCCAGGCAGACAGCTTTCCACGCTTGCACTTTCTAAAAATGAATCATAAAAAGCCACGACAGTGGATAGGACAGTTTAAGCCAACCAGTCAAAAATAAGCCAAAGCAGAATAGTACTGCCAACGTTGCTCCACTGTGTCATTTCACATTCAGGAAGGTCTTACAAGCATTTGCAGAGCCTTAAATTAAGCCATCAGCACCAGACTGGACAGCATGTGGACATTTACCACCACTGCTCAGTGAAGCAGTGTGGCAAGCCTCCAAGCTCTGCTTTCTTACAGTCAAAGTGCCTCTGAACAGTGTATTTTCAAGCACAACTTCACCTTTAATTAATGCAAGATGTACACTAATTCTGCATCATCTTACCTCCCCAGAAATACTCAGTTTAAAGCCAGCTTATTGGTTTAATATTGAAAACCCAAGACAAGGCCAGGAGTCCAAGATGACACAGCCAGGGCCACAGCAAGCAGTGGAAATGCTACAAAAGAGATTTAAACATCTTTGCTGGAAAATCTCAAGAGAAGCAGGATCTGTTCTGGGCCCACTGCTTCCCACAGAGTATGACAAAATCACACTGAGTCAATGTAAATTTGTCATATCCTGTGAGGAAAGAGTTTACCCCACAAGCCAAAAGGGGAGAAGGAGCTGTCAGTGTGTCTTAACAAGGTGCAGCTGGTCCATGAAAGCAGCCAGACCCCAGATATCTTGACATCAGCTGATAAACCCTAAATGAAACTATTTTGCCTCAAGCAATATTGTGACAGGGCAAAACCACATCCTTAGCAGACACTTTCTTGACCCCATGCATTGCTGTGTGCTGAGAAATGTTCACGGGAGTCAACCTAAAACCCTGCCAGGTGTTAACCTGACAGACTAGGAGCAGCAATACAGAGGGTCACACTGAGTGTCACTCACAAGGCAGGAATTCTTGCCAGGACTGCAATGGAGTGTCTATGCTGCTTGTGACAACAAGATCTGTTTCACTTCTTCGCCACCTCCTGCCTAAAAATTCAGCGCAGACAACAACATCCTAAAGCTGTCCCCACTGCAGACGAGCCCAGGAAACGTGTCTTGCTTCAGAGCCCCTCCTGAGTGACATTCTTCCAGATCAGAATGACAAGATCCACCCTAGCTAGCCCCAAAGGGCTCACCACAATCCAGTCTAACAAAATGCAACATCAGACCCACCACCACCAGAGCCACATTAAGGAGGTGCAAGTGGCCAAACCCAACGCTGGCTTGGAGGCAATTCTGGCCACTCAGTGACAACCCAGATGTTCCCTGTCCCTGCCTCCCTCCCTCCCACCTCCTCACAGCATTAGTCACTCAGAAGACATCAGAACAAAGCCACATTCAGGCCTGCCAGATCAGGTTTTGTTTGCTTCAAGACCACAGTGGTAGACAGCTGTTGCACACTCTGCCCTGAGGTCTGAGTGAGCTCCTAACAGGATTAATGGAGCTCTGATCACCAAGGACCTCTGAAGGCTCCTAATGGAACTGGGGCTACTGGCACAGCCTTGAACCCCATGAGCTTCATCATATGGCCCAAACTCACTGAGAGCTTGGTTCCATCATGTTCATATCTGCCCCTCAAAGAGCTGTAGGTGGCTCTTTGATGACTCTGCAGCTCTCTCACCTTGTCCTTGGAGGGCACCTGTGGCTCATGGGACTCTGGTCATCTTGGTGGCCTTCTGCTAAACCCACTGCAGTTTCTTCATGACCTTTCTGAGCTGAGGGAATATTATTTAGGATGTATCTCACCAGTACCAAACACAGGTGGTATGAACTTCCCTTATCCTGCTTCCAACATTACACACACACACAAACACACACACACACATTCAATACCTATCTGTGATATCTGTGACACCAGTCTGAAGCACTTCTGTCATCTGCTTTCCTTATTTAAGAACTGATAGATATGCACACAGATAATATGCACAAAAATCTGGGTAACAGCATTTTCCTGCCTTGAAGGTGTAGATGATGTAAAATTTATTGGTGGCCAGTCACTAAAGATGTAAAAGTAACATGACAATACTAGCAAGTGTCTTGCCCTGAACCAGTGCTGTTTCTTGCTTAAAACTAACTGTAAGGGTATTAAATATATTCAAAGCCTAAGGGTTATAAAAATTCAGTTTGGAACATTTTCACTTTTAGACTATATAAGCACTGGCATTTACGTAATCAGAGAAAAAGCAAGGCAGTTTAATCCATAATGGTTTTTTTCCCCCCTATAAATAGGCATTTAATCAACAGAAGACAAAGCATGGCATCCTGGAAAACCACTGAAATTATCAGATTTGGCAAGTGAAACCCTGGTCTTCCTTATTTTCTGCATTAATTTAAGAAAATAAAGAACTGAACTTCTTTCTGAACAGCTGTTCATCTTAAGAGGGATGTGAAGAGCTGCTGTTCCACCTCCTTCCACATTTTCCTTGTATGGTTGCTTCACACAGCCAGGACCAGGCACCATCTCAGCCCCTTTGCTCTCATGGGCTAGTTCACCTGCTGAGAAAGGTGAAACTAAACTAAACTAAAACATGGAAGGGGAGAAGGACTTGGGTTTTCCTTTTAAATGGTTAATAATTCACATGTCAAGTGAAGCTGCAGGAGGAGAAAGCCAAGACAATATTATTGCATCCATTACCAGGATGGTTCAGCTTCATCCTACACCACAGCCCAGCTCAACCCTTTCAGCTGACATCCTACAAGAGGTAGTCACAGACCAAAACAGCTGGAGAGGAAGGACTGCAGAAGGGATGGAGGTGGAGAACACACCTCTCCACCTCCTCCACCAAGCAGAGATGCCTGTCTGCTCTTCCCTGCAGCTTCTCCCACGCTCTCAGAGCAGGCTCAGCTCCAAGGCAGGCTGTGCTGGGAGCTGCAGGTCTGCAGCCCTGGCCCTTGGCACCCATCCTGCCTTCCAGGGAGGGCACTCTGCTGGGAATGCTCCAGCACTGAAGGGAAAATCCCAGTGCCAGCCCAGCACAGGCGCAGCTCCCCACAGGGGCAGAGTGTGCTACCCTACACTGTGCTGGATGGGTGCCCCAAAGGGATGTGTTTTCACTTCCAGCTCCCCCAGGATGCCACTCTGAGGGCTCCCATGCACCAGGTCCAGGCACCACCACATCTCCATGTGAGTGCTCTGTGCTTATTTATGGCTTCTTGAACCAACAGCTGGTTAAAGTTCCTTTTACCTCCCTTTTTCTTACAAAAGAAAAGGAAGATGCTGACAGTGCAAGTGGCCACCCAGGTTTTCAAAGCACTGCAGGAGGCCAAAAAGGAAAGTCACCCATCAAGTTGTTTGCTATCCTGATCTTCTTGTAAGAAGAAAGGCAGTTCCCACAGTCAGCCCTATTTACTGCAGGCTGTAATTCTGCCTGGATGGCAGGATGACCTCCTGGATACTGCTCTAGTTGCATATGAATGCATTTGAGGCAACAGTTAAAATTAATGAAGGTGGGTTTGGGGTCTCTCCCCTGCAAACACTCAGTGTCCTTGTGCTGACATGGATGAGGTGTGTCAGTGCACAACATGCAAATGCTCAGCCTAATGGGGAAAAATTGTGTGTTTTATGGGGCTGAAAGACTGACAGACCTGTAACTTTTAAGGCCTCAGCCTCCACCTTAAGACCACAAGCCCCAAGAACAAGAGCAGTTTTACTTGGCACAAGCAGCGATGACTGAGCAAGGCAACACGTACAAGGAAGGCAAAGGTTTCAATCTCTTCTGAAAATCTCTGCCCTAGTAAGCCAATGGCAGGGAACATATGGCTCTCAGCCATATTATTTGTTCTGGTTTATTATGCATAGCACAATACAGACAGTAACAAGTGCGTGTCAAGATGTGGCCTGTTGGAAGTGCTGAAAACATTTACTGGGCCAGCAGCAATGAAAAGGTTCCCTACCCTTGTATTACACAGAGAGAGGGTTACCACACACAACCCCAATTTGAATGCATTGCCCAATTTGCAGCCAACAGCCCCAAGTCTCAAATATTTTATGAGCAAGCAGCTTGGACTCCTTCTCTGTGATACATGTGAGCAATTGCAACTGGAGTTGCACTGGCACATCCAACAGGCAGCCACCAATTGCACAAGGATTGCACAAGGGCAGCGTTCCCCACTGGTCTACCCAACAGCCAACACCAGCCCAAAAGCCACTTAAGCTTCAGTAAAGTGTAAGACAATGAGTCAGGGATCTCTAGAGACCATCAGGTCCCACCACTCTGCACAAAGGAGAGCAGCTTACGTGGGTTGCTCACTCTGGACCCTGCTCAGCTGGGTGTGACTGTCCCGGGGATGGAGGCTCCATAGGCTCCCAGGACACCTGGCTGCCATGACTGACCACCCCTGCAGTGACAGAGCTCTTTTCTATGTTTAAATGTTATTTCCTGGATCCCTGTTTGGACCCACTGCCTCTCCCCCAGACCCTGAAGCCACTGAGGAGAGGCTGGATCCATCTCCTTTACCACTCTACCAGGTATTTATATGAGATTTCCCTGAGCCTCCTCACTCCAGGCTGAGCAGCCCACCTCTCCCCACACCTCAGACACTGCAGTCCTCTCACCCCCTTCTCAAGGTGTGCCACTGGATCCCAGTATGTACTGGGGAGCCCAGCACTCCAAATGTGCCTCAGCAGGGCTGAGCAGAGAGAAATTCATCTGCTGGCTCTGCCCAAAGCATCCCAGGATGCTGCTCCCCATCCTTGCCAGGACATAGTGACATCCCACATGGAACTCTCTGCCCACCAGTCAGTCAGTGCCCCACGACCTGTGTGAACTCAGTGAAGTTACAGGACTCCTTTCACACCAATTCCCCCCACCCCAGTCCATATTTGCACTCCCACAGCCAGAAAATCCACATGCAAACAGCTGACTCACCCAGCCCGTGGCAAACCCCCAGAGCCTCACCCATCTGCATTGAGCTGTCATAAAATGCCACCAGTGTGACACCTGAAAGGTCCTTTCTTGGGGTAAGACAAGTACAAAGTTCAGATCAGATATGGATAAAAAATCAGTGTAATGCTTAATTGGTGCAATTAAATGTACTTTGAAGCACTGAAGGAAGAGCACACGAGGAAATAACACTGTAAAACAACACGTAATGACAGTGCTAGCACAGCAATTACTGTTTGCAGGCTTAAAAGGCAACTGGAAGGTAACAAAGGGCAGGCCAGTCAAATCAAAGCTTGAGACAGCACATTAAAAAAACCCCTCAAACAGCCTTAACACTGTCTCACTTCAAATTTGCATTCTCTCTCCTGGAGATGATTACAACCTTTTGATCTCTGCAAGCAAGACAAATTGTATCACTGTGATTAAAATTCAAGTCCTTCCATCGCCCCAGGAAGCAGGACACACACAGGGCACAGCACCGTGCTGGCCCTGGTGACAAAGGTACCAGAGATGCAGAGAACAGCTCAGCAGAATTTCTTTCCTGAGATACCCCAGTTTCTGGGCACAAAAGAGTTAAAATCATAAGCTGTCATGACTTTAAGGGATGCTCAGCTCCTTCACCCAGAGTGCAGAGCTGACCAACACAGCCAAGCCAAAAGCTGCTCTCCCAAAGGTGAAGCTGAATTGCACATGCCTGTTACTTGATTTCTCAGTGCACGTGTAACAAAATCAAAAGGGGAGGGGGGCAATCAATTTAATTTTACCAAAACTTAATTGTGAAGGGAAGCCAAACAAACTACCACATCCCTCCTTTTCCTTTTAATAAAAGCTGCCTCTGTCAAAGCCTTAATGTCTTGTAAGTGCATGCCAGCAAATCCATTTAAAGCTCAAACACAGAATTTTATTCTTCTGTGACCACACAGCAAAAGAGATCATTCCTCCTTTGTCATGCTGAAATGATTTGGGCTGAAAACTGGCAAGAACCAAATTTTAAAGCTGGGTCACTCCTTCCCCCCTCCTTTTCATCATGGTAGGGTCTCAGTAGCAACCTTCAGTCTGAGTCAAGATTAGGGAGAGGTTGAGGAGCAGCACAGTGAGAAAACCAGAAGTGTTACCTTTAGTAATTACCAAAGGAAGACTTTCATGGTGTTACCATAGGAATTAATCCTGATATTAATATTTAAAGCATGAGCAAAGCAAGGGCTCTGGAAGACACCACAGGGGGAAAGTAGCAGTTTGCCCTTGCAATGCACTAATTCTAACTTGAGAAAGAGAAAAAAAAAGTAAGCTTGAGACCCCAAAGGAACTTGTGCTGTCTGGGTGAAAGGGTGAACTCAAAACCAGAACCACTTCCTTCCCCATGACATATTCTCAAGAGAGTACCCAAACCTGCCTAGATTTTACAAGTGTCCAGAACTGAACTCCTTTCTATACAGCTTCTTGGAAATGAACACCAGCAACACAACAAAACAAGGTTTTCTTAACCAAACCATGCAAACTACACGGCAATGAGGTTTCCAAATTTTGCAGCACTATTATTAGCAAAGACAAAGTTCAGCACCATAGACATGAAAAAGGAGGAAGGTGTCAGACCAGATGTTGAACTGTATCTTAAAGTGAGGGTCTAGAGTAGGTCTCTCTTTAAAAGCTCATTATTTTCAAGAGAGCCTGCAGATTTCAACACCACTCCACGCAGGAACTGTGATCTTCAGTCTCCTTTTCCCTGCCAATTTTCCTCAGTCTTTTGTGTTGTTTTCATCAAAAAAAAAAAAAAAGAAAAAAAAAAAAAAAAAAGAAAAAAAAAACCCACTGTGCACCAAACGCTGCATTTCTAAACATTACACATTTATTCCCTGCTCTACCAGTCTGTTACAAAGCTTCTTCTAGATTCATTCTCAAACCATTTTAAACATTTGGAATATCTCCCAAGTGGGGGAAGAGCACAGAGCTCCTGGTCGCTGCACAGACAGCTCAGAAGTGGAAAAATCCTTTTAGCAGCCATTTGAATATTAAAGACCAGGCCAGGGAGCAGAAGACCTTATTCCCTTCAATTTACAACAGAAGGGGAATGTTTCATTTTTCCTGGCAGGTTTGAAACAATCTGAATTCTGGAGTTGTATAGTGGCTTTGAGATGTGAAAGCAACTTGCTCAAGGAAAGAAGTAAGATTTTTAGCTCTTATGGAGGAAAGTGTATGTAAATCAGTTGCTGTGATTAAAGTGAATAATCAAATTCTTCAAAGCCTCATGTTGCAGAATACTGCAAAGAAGTTTGGGGGAGCATACATGGAAAGAACAGGAAGAGTAATAGCTAATACAAGAGTTCTTCAGTTCCAATTTCCTAAAGCTGATGTCCTCAGTACATCTATGACAGCAAAAATAACAAGTCTCCTTTTTTTTTTTTTTTGCCCTTTCCCTGTTAGCAACAGCTATAAATGTCATCAGCAGCACCAGCAGGAAACCTCCACAGAGGGTAGGATGTGAAGAAATAAGATGCTTGCTAGTTTTAGAAACCATTAAATTTGCCATTTCCACTGAACTCCTACAGTCACTCCTTCCTGCAAAGTTCAGGGGCCCAAAAAATAAAAAAGCCATCCAAGCAGAAAGAGAAAGTGCCTGTGCAGCAGGGAACTGCCCCCAGCCCCCCATGGGGACACCCCAGCCCCATGGCAGCACCACTGGACACTGCAGGCAGTGGGAGAGGACAAATTCCTCTGGGTCAAGAGGTTCAGAAAGTGAAGACTAGGTCCTCTGTTCTCTCCCAAAAAATACAGG
Organism: Oenanthe melanoleuca; assembly: GCF_029582105.1. NCBI lineage: Eukaryota > Metazoa > Chordata > Aves > Passeriformes > Muscicapidae > Oenanthe > Oenanthe melanoleuca. The sequence goes on from NC_079344.1 coordinate 14,895,753, forward strand.
ATGATTTCAGAGGAAAGACTGCACAGTCCAAAGGACCTTGTTCTCATGTTCCCATGAAAAATCTCTCTGCTCTGTCTTAGATGCCAAAGAGAAAGGAGCACCTTTTTGGAGATTTTGTTATTTTCTGCCTTCAGAAAGATACTCAGCATCACTGAATTCAATCTACTAATTTCTATTTTCTTCATAGACAATGGCTAAGTCTATAAACCCTACATATTTAACTTGCAAGCTTGTGTGGAATGGGAAGTCAATGGGACAGAGACCAGCAGAAATGTTCCTGACAGTTTAAAGAGTGCTCCTTTACGGTTTGGGGACTGAAGAAATCAGCTGAGTACTGAAGAATTACAATTAAACCAAACTCTTGCAAAAATGTCATTTCAAGGACAAACCTACTGCCGGAAACCTCTGAAGAGCCTGCATGAGCAGCACGAGGAAAATCAGATGCCTTCAGCTTCTTCAAATGCTGCAACTTGCTGCAGTCATGGGGTGTTTTTGCCTTATGGTGGGACAGCAGTACCCAGACTGACTTGAGATGCCTGGGCTCAGGTCCCAGGTACAGCTTTATTCTGGGAAGAAAGCTCCCAGCAAGTGTTTCTCACACCTTCCCACTCAGACCCTGCTTTCACACTGCCCTGCACTGCAGACACCCACAGCAACCATTATCTGTGAGCCTGGAACTACCCACTGTAAGGGAATAAAAAAAGTGAGATCTGTCAATGGGCTGCTAAAGATCCAAAATAAAAGGTAGTAATGTCAGCAATGCCAATGAAAAGCAGAGCACTGCCTGCTTGAAAAGCCAATCTTCACAGAGCACCAGGTAAGCCTGACCCCAGCTAACACAGGTCTTCATTCAGCAGGTTAAAAAATATGTAATTACAAAAAAAAAAGCCAGCTGAGCTGCCTCATGCACCATGGATTCTGGTACACTGTCAGTTTGACATTTGCTTGTTAATACAAAAAAGCAGTGCAGCAGCAGCAGCAGGAACCAGCTCCTCACAGTGCCTTTAATTCTCCTGTGCTGCAGTTTTGGAAGGGAACAAACCCAGGGCTGCACCAACCTTTCCATGTTCCTCCTTCCCTGAATGTTGTGGGGTATGACCAAATGCTTTTTGTTTTAAAGGTCAGGATTTGAAACAGGAACATTATTGGTTTCATTGTTCTGAAAGCAGCAATCACTTCTGGGTTCACTTGCAGAAAGTATTTGACAAACAGTGATGAGAAATAAGTTTTCCCAGGTAACACTAAAACACCAGTAGTCTAGAACCTGAACATGTCACATTGTGAAGGAGAGGATGGTCTCCCCAGCACAGCCCCAGCCCAGGTGCAGCTGGACTCCCATCCCTTGAAGCATGTCCCTGGAATTCTGGGAGCTGTTTTACTGAGCTGTCTGTTCTGGAGCAATTCCTGAGGCTGCTGGCAGCAAATGCTCATCAGGGCACATCCCCTTGCAGAAGGAGAGTAACTGTGGCTATGGTACATCAGGAGCTGCTGGCTACAGACACATTTCAGTGCTTCCCAAAGACAGGAATGTGTGCTTTCTAGTGAAAAATAAAGAGTTTGATGGGTTCATTTGATATCAGCACTGAACAAAGCAAAGATTCCTGCAGAAATGCATAATGAGAGCTGCAGGTAAATGAGGTTATGATGCAGCAGAGGCTCCAGGAACCAAAAAGCCTGGATGGGTTAGCAAGGAGAAAAGCAAAGCAAACATCTGCTGCAGGACTAGTGTTTAAATAGACACTACCTAGACTTCAAAATGAGAAGTTTTCAACAGCTGAGACATTAAAGGCCTCTGTACTGTCCATACTACTTTACCACCCACTTAAAAAAAAGTTGGATAGCATTCCCAAAATCCATCTTCATGATTTAAAGGCCGTTCAGGAGTGTTATGGAAACCTGCCTAATTCGTCCAGACAGTTTTGACAAATCCAAACCAATGTGTTTAAATGTTTAGCAAGGAAACATTTTTCAGGAGATGTAATACCTTTTATTAGACCAACAGATACAAACAAGGAGCCCAAGGGGCTGGGAAAGCAAAGAGACTGACAAGCTTTCAACATCTAAGTCCTCTTTTCCAGTCTGAAGATGGGCTGTTGGCCTGAAAACCTTTCTGCTCAGACTAAATAATACTAGAAAAAAATTTTAAAACTTGGTCCTCCTCTAAATTCCCTTCACTTGTACACTTAAACTGTCAAGGCTTCACCATTAAATTGTTAAATGATGAATGTAGCTTTGGACTGTGTGCTTGAATACAGCAAAAGGTTTGCAAGTCCTTACTTTAAACAAGGAGAAAACCTAAATCCATGTATGGAAAGTGCACAGTGTCATCCCCTGCCAACCTTTGCTTCCCTGCCCCACAATGTAATGGCAGCCTAAAGTCCTTCACCATCCTGGACCAGAAATGTCCCAAACCTCAGGCTGTGAATGTGCTGGTCTGCCCAGCACTGCTCAGCCCAGGGAACACCAGGAGGATGCCTATTCCTCCAGATTTTAAAGGCTTTCTTGGGAATGATATGATTTTTCTAATTTTTAATGGTTTCATTACACTTTTTAATTAATCATTTTAATTAATGATAAGCAGCCGTGTTAAAAGTCTTAAATCACTTTCAGCCAGCATTTAGTAAATTGTGTCATTATGTTATAAGCTGCTATTGGGGGAACACAGCTTGGGAAAATTACTGAAATTTTTAATTTTGATAAGCTAACTCTGATATGGTTCAATTAGCAAAGCCCAGGAGAAGACATTTTACAGAAACCAGAAGATAAAGAAGATAGTAACAAAGACTCAGTATATGTCTTGAGAAGTCCATATAAAAAAAAAGCTACTAAAAGGACTAAAAATATGGACTCATTAACATAAACAGCAATAAATTAATAACCAATAGAGGATGGAATACTAATTAATGAGAATGGTGTAATTCAGAAAGGATGAATATTAATTTCTTCATTTGAAAAGGTTTTGTATCCATGTCTGTGTAGAGGCCAGAATTTTGACAGCCACTCCCACACCTCCTGGCCAAGAATAAAGCAATGCCTTACTTGCTAATATTAAAAGACAAGTGTTAGAGGGTTTTTGTCCTTATGATTTTGAAGGATTTTGGTAACAGCTTCACAGGAGAAGTCATTTTTCTGTTGCCTCATAGCAAGGTTGGGATGGAGGAAGCAGTGCTTACAAAGGTTGTCACCACATACATTGTCATTTCCACAACTGGAAATGCTGTCATCCCAAGGAGGGAATGCACAAAAAGTCACCCTGGAGATGTTGGGAGGAACACAACCTCAGTGGAACATGCCTTTGGAATTGCTGTGCTGCCCCTGAGGACTGCAGGACCATGAGGAGTGGCTCCAGGATGGGAACATCTCACTGCCCCTCTGGCCTTCTGAATGAGTCATTCTGTACATATTGCACAGCCTTGTAAATTCTCTGTCACTGGGCACATTTGAAATGATGTCACCTAATCACCACCAAGGACAGCCAGGGGCTCTTCCATGAGTTGCACCAAGGGTATGAGAAGCTCACAAGGACCTTGACCAAAGGTCACTTTTAACAGAACCAGAGAATCCCAGAATGGTTTGGGTTGGGAGGGACCTTAAAGATCACCTCATTCCAACCCCCTGCCATGGGCCAGAGCACCTTCCACTATCCCAGGCTGCTCCAAGCCATATCCAACTTGGCCTTGGACACTTACAGGGATGGAGCAGCCAACAGCTTCTCTGGGCAACCTGTGCCAGAGCCTCCCCACCCTCACAGTAACAAATTTCTTTTGAATATCTAACTTAACTCTGCCCTCCCTCAGCTTAAAATCATTCCCCCATGCCCTATCACTGCATGTCCTTGTCACACCTCCCTCTCCAGCCTTCCTGCAGTCCCCTTTAGGTACTGTAAGGTTTCTAAAAGGTGCCCCCAGATGTGTCTCTTCCATGGTCTGACATATTCTGGGATGGTTTCACATCACAGACAGCACCACTGAGGACGTGCTTGAGGGGCAGGAATACAGATACACCCTGCTGGCCCCATTACTCCCAGAATTTGGCCACCCTACCCAAAAAAAGCAAATGATGCTGCTGCCAGGGGATCCTCTCCAACAGCGAGGCAAGGCTGGACAGCTCAAGCTGCAAGAAAACATCAGCACTGTGACAACTGGCTCCTCGATTTCCCTGCTGAAGGAGAGAGCACAGTGAGGGACCTGGAAGGAAAGCAGAGCTGTGCCCATCCCTGTGTCTCACCTCACACCCATGCAGTTCTCAGAAGGGTTTGATGTCCCTGCCAGGCAGCTGGCTGGGATTCCAAGGAGAGCTGGAGAGGCTGCCTGGCGTTAGGCAGTGCTTGGGCACTCAGCCTGTGCCACAAAGGCCAGCCTGGAGCACAGAGCTCAGCCCTGCAAAGGCAAAGCTGCAGCACACAGAGCTCTGAGAGCACCTCTGAGGCTGCTCTGCACTGCACTCACCCTTCAGGAGCAGCACCAAAACCTGTGCCAGGTGAAGACAACCTGCAGGAAGACTCAGCACTGTCAGCTTACAAGACAGGCATGAATTAAAGAAGTATTTTAAACATCAGCTGCCTCCATCGCTCCCTGAAAAAATATGAACCAAAACCAAGACCAAATAGGAGGACTTACAGGCTAAAAGTATCTTAAATAACAAAGGTCAATTCTGCATGTGACTTGCATTTTAATACTGTATTAAATTATACATATTTTTCACTGCACCCCTTAGTAAAAAACGCCTTAAATAGATGCCTGAGGCCTTTTGGACTGTTATTAACAGCAGAGACAAGAGAGTTTGAAACACACACCCTGCAGGGATCTCTGTGCATGTATCCAATTACACACATTTCTGTTTCCAGGGTCTCCTCCTGATAAGTGTCTGGAAGAAACTGAAATTTCTTCAGCATGCAAAACTTCTGGGATGAATTCAAATGAGCATCTTCAGCATTTCATGAACAATTCCTTACAAAAAGGCAAACTAAAAGACAAGATTCATTGTCCAAAATAGGCTCTAGGTAAGGTTTTGTCATAAAATTCCTGTATGACTTATAGGAAATGTCCATTCCATGGAATGGAAACTGGAAATGGAAACTGGACAGGTATAAGAAACTGCTTTCCCATGCATTTAATAAGCCAGATGACAGCCTGTTTAAGTGGTATTACAGATTGGGCAGAGCTGTCTGTAACCAAGCATGATGTCCCTGCCCTAGGAGATTTGGGGAGAAGTCAGAAATGCCCACTGCCAAAAAGAAAAGCTCTGTTTTACTGTCATGGAGGCAGGACCTGAAACCATGTGCTAGAGTCAGAAAAGAGTGAAATAAAAATAATCTATAAAAAAAATTAAAAGGAAAGGAAAAGGAGAAAAATAACTTGTCAAAAGATATTTTATTACCATAGAACCTGAGCCAACTGTACAAGAAGGTTTTGCAGCAAGCAAACTCCTCTGCCAGACAGCTGTGAGAACTTCACACTCAACAGACAACCAACCTCAGCTCTAATCACCACCTCCATTGCTACTCCAAGAAAGACTTGCTCAAAATCTGGAAGTTAAAGACAATTCTGTTTATAATTTATAGTTTTGGGATGGCCAAAGGCACTCCCTTACCCCAGAGGAGAAGCCATGAGGCTTGGTAAGAATATGAAAAGAAAAAAGCAGCCAAGAAAACACAAACAACAACAACAAAATCCAACAAAAATCCCAACCTCTCTGTGACCTCCAAACTTAACAAGCCAAAAGCCAGGTGACACACAACAGGCAAGTACAGGCAGAGCAGAGAGAGCACAAGGCAGAAGGTGAGGCACAAACACATCCACCTGGAAGGGACACACAGAGGAAGCGAGGCTCTACACACTGACAAAAACCAGATGAAATCAAACCAAGGAAATACAGATCCTTCCATCACACCTTATCCTGTAATGTGGTGGGCTTGCAGACTGAATTTGTGAAGCAGATATTTCAAAATATGGAGTCCAGGGAGGGAATAAATGATTCCCCTAAGCTTGACCCTACAAAGACTCAGCATCAGGCTTTGTTGCCCCCAGCTTTGCCTTCCAATAGTGGCAAAAATTAAGGATAGAGGGAAGACACCACCTGACATGGGTGCACATTCTGGGAGAGTTTTGTATGCTGATGCTTTAGCAATCCTGCCATTCTTAATCACCACTGTGGTGAGAGGAAATGTGTTTGCCCATTATGGCTTACTACTGGGAAATATTTATGGAATGAGCAGCACGTTAACATGTCTTTATTTCCAGCAGTTAAACGAGGCTTCTGAGAGTCCTCCCTAATATTGTGGACATTTGTTTCATTGCATGAGACTCTGTGCTCAGTTTAGGATTAAACTGTCATAGGGGGATTTACTTATTTAACTGAATACTTGCTTTCTGAGAGAGAAATTCCAGTTGTCTGCTTCTCAGCTCTATCTAGCCATCAATACAAGCCAATTTCAATTTCAGGTTTCCTGAATGCCTGGATTGAAAGAAAAAGAGGTGAAAATAAAAATCCATTTTTTCACAGGGGAAAAAAAATCAGCCAAGACAGACAACAACAACAACAAAACAATGCAGCAGCATTAAAAAAACCACACATGGTTCTTCCTAAAGGTACTGAGAAGCCTCTTCTGCTCAGCCTTTATTATTTCCAGCTTCTTTAAACACACCAACTTGTCAAAGTCTGACATGCAGAAGGGACTCTTGCAGGCCTGTCTTCTGTCTGCTGTCCAGACTTGTTGGATGCTCTGAGTGGCTGCAGAGTGGAAATGAAGCAGCAGCTCCTGTGGCACAGCCTCAGTGCCCCGGGCAGATGAACACCCAGCAAGCACAGGAAGGCAAACTCCCTCTCAATGGAGTTAATCAGATCAACAATTATTTTCCACAGTGTCGTCATGTTCAAGCATAAACATGCTTATCTTTGTGCTTAAGATACAGCAAAGGCAAAGCCCTGCTGCAAAAATCCCTTTCTCATGTCTGATTCTGTTGTGGGAGCCATAATTCTCAGTAGAAAAAAGGATTAAGGATATGGAGTAACTTCATTCTGTCCTTAAAACTCCAGCATTTTGAAAAGTGTATGGAATTTGAAAATATTAGTAAAATTTAGGTGACTTCTTTGCTATTTAAATTTCAATAATTAATTTAAGGGTTGCAGGCAAAAGAAAAAGGAGAACATTATCAAGATAATACTATAAAAAGACCATGTTCCAAGTCCAAAAATCATTATTAACATCAAGTTTTTAGGAAACAACTCCTAAACTGTTCACTTTTCAAAACTGTTTCCCATATAAAAAGTCCTTCAATTTTAATACTCACTTCCATTATCCCATTTTAACAGCTATGATGAACTACCAAACCCTCCCCTTTTTATACAGAAGAAAACCCCACACACAAACAGAATGAGTGGTGCAGGGTTGGAATGAACACCAGCCTCACCTTCTGAAATAACTGACATCCAAGTGTCTACAAAACTCTTGGAAAGTTAATAAACTACACAGGAGTGCCTTTGTCAAAAGCCTTATTTTAAGCTGCTGTCTTAAAACTAATACTAATACAGACTCATACCCATGAAATCACATTTTGAACAAATGAAAAATGTTCAGGGAGCCTGGGTGAAAAGTGCCAGGCTGAAAGTGCCCTATCCTCTTGGCCACACCAGGCCTTAAGAAGTATCTAGATTTTAATGAGCCTCCATTTCAGGTTAGATGGGTTCAGCATGTCAGGTCCATCACCAGCTGGGAGAAGTGGAAAAGCCTCTCAGGTTCAGGAGCAGCCCAAGTGTCACTGCTGAGCCCAGCTGGGGTTTTCCAACCAAACACACAGGTCAAAACCCAGGACTGCAGTTAGGCACAGATTAACCAGTCAAACCCATCAGTGCAGTGAGGCACAGATTAACCAGTCCAAAACCCAGGACTGCAATTAGGCACAGATTAACCAGTCAAACCCATCAGTGCAGTGAGGCACAGATTAACCAGTCCAAAACCCAGGACTGCAATTAGGCACAGATTAACCAGTCAAACCCATCAGTGCAGTGAGGCACAGATTAACCAGTCCAAAACCAGCACTGTAGTTAGGCACAAATTAACCAGCTATGTCACTCTATTCAAAGCATGGAAAGTTCTCCTTCAGGAGGGAGAAGAAACACAAATCTAACAAAAACTCTGAGAGCCAGAAACCCCAACCCATCACTATTATTGATCACCAGAACAAACAACCCCAGAACTGCCCTTAAACCTTTAGACATCAGTAGAAAAAGCAGACGTGTCTTTCCACCTTTCCCACCTGCACACACCTAGCCCCAGGCCAGATCTCTTTAAGAAAGCATTTTAACTCAAATATAAAAAGCTCTTGGCTTCATGTTGCATTGTTCAGGTGTTCCCTTTCTGCTGCAGTGCCCTTTGGAGTGCTGTAAAGGACAAAGGAGAATTATAGAGATGGAAGAGGAGAGAAACAAGACAAGGCATTCTCATTAAAAGCAACACAGCCTCATGTATGAATTGAAAGTTCAGCTGACAAAAATATTTAACATCTCAGTCTGGTCAGGGAAGTTTTCCACTGAAGAGTTCATGCTTCCAGGACATGGAAGAGGAAAGCACAAGATCCCTTGGTGAAAACCAAGAGGCAGCAGCTGCTCACACAGCTGGGTACCAGGTTTGGGCATTGTCCCAACACTGCTTGAGAAATCTGCCAAAATCCAGTGGCCAGGTAAGAACTGAAGCCACTGACCTGGCATTCCTGAGGATTTCCTAACACAGCAGAGTCCCTTTGGTGTGTAGTGTCCAAGCAATGTTTTCTCCCAAACCAAACAGAAAATCACCAGCATCTCAGAAGCTCTTGCATAAGCTTAAGGCTGGTATTACCAAAACACACAGTCAGATACCCATTTCTTTACCTGATAAAAATAATCCTGAATGCCATGAAGCTCCATTAATCACTACCAAAGTGATTGTACCACAAGTACAAAGCTCTAACCTTTTTTGAAGTGCTTTCACATACAGCAGGAAGGGCAATACTTGAATCTGCATTAGCAAAGGGAAACACTACAGATATTACCCTCTCCTGCCAGCAATTAAAGAGGCTCTTCATGGAAAAGCTGCTCTTTACAATGTTTGCCCTACTTAGCATTAGCTCTCAATTAGTAAGAGGCAATGCTCCAGAGGATGGTAGGAATCCAAAGAAAAATATTAACAGGTAGAGAGTAGAGGTTGAAGGCTGTTAAATGAGCTCACAAGATCCTCTGGGTGGCAATAAGAGGAGGAAAACAGGTTGAAATAAACTAAATGCTGCTTCTCAGTGCAAGGCACAGCAGTGAAGCAGTGCAAATCCACCACAGCAAAAAAGAAAATGGTCCACAAGTTATCTGGTTGCAGGGAAAGACTGAAAAGCACCAGAAACTAAAGTCTGTGGAAGAGATGACCCCAACAAACTATCTAAATACACATTAAACTGTGCACAGGAAAGAGTAATGCCACTGGTTTCAAAGGAGCCAAAGCATGACCCACGAAAATATTACAAAGATTTGTAAAACAATGACCTAAAAGTGAAGGAACCAGTCAACAATGTAACTAAGGTATTCTTCTCTGACCCCAGGGCAAGACACTATTTGGCAACAACTTAAAAGGAAAAAAACCAAAACTCCCAAGGGACTAATGAAAAAGTCACTGAAAAGTGCTTGAGAAATGTCTAGAACACAACTACAGGATGAGCAAGAAGGAAGTCCTGGGCTCTCCCTTGGGATTTCAAGGGAGGGGAAAAGTAAAGTTTACAGATGTCATCTCAAGTCCAAATACTCTTTTCTATTATAAAAACACCCTGCCCCTTTCCATTTAGGAAATTTCAGCGTATTTTACTTTTCCCATCCGTAGGCTGAAGCCTTTACCAGCAGCTCCACACTTTACCAGCCCTTCAGCACAAGGGTATGACAGAAATTTGTGCATCAATAATGTGTATTTACAACTCTGGCATTTTAGATCTCAATTTATGTGCCAGTGTGCACAAGATACTGTTAATTTAATCACCTGTGTAAGTACCAAACCATTCAGTTGGGCAGGACTGCCTGAACCACAGCTGTGTTTTCATTTACCTTATAACCTCTGATAAACCTAAGCAAACAAAAACGCTCAAAACTAATCAGATTTATATTTGCTCTGCTCAACTACTACATAAATCATGGGAGAATGATCAATAGACTGCAGTTCTCAGACTGTTAAGGTTTACTGAAAAACAAATGCAAAAATAATTAACACTTAGTAGAAGATTTTTGAATGGAGCCAGTTTAACCAGTGAAAAAGGATTTTCAAAGCATAGGCCATGTTCAGTACAATGCTGATACCATTTGGGGTTGCTTGTTTTTCAGAAAATACTTCCTGTACTATGGAAATAAAATTCTTCAGTCATAATTTGCATGTCTGAATTAACTCATGGCAAACAATGCAGAAAACCTCAATGTCTTCATCTAGCTGTTGCAGGAAAGTGTTTATTCAAGTTACAGCATCTTGCAGAAGTTAGTATTATACATGCATTTTACAAGACATGTCACTCATTAATATATAGAATAACGTCAGTGGTTTTATCTATATAGGAGCATTTTTCACATCTGTAATTTCTCATTTCTTTCCTCCACTTAAGCTTCCAAACATCAAACCTAGCATTGCCATAACGGTGCTAATCCCTCTCTCTCTCAATGGAGACAGCAGGTAAAACAGATAACCCTTAATTAAATACCTCTCCAAACACAAATTTTCTTCCTAAATTCCCACTTTCCCCCCAAGACATGGTATGTGGAAGGCCCTACTGGTATATCCCACCAACAGGAGATCTTACATGGTTAATAAAAATCAGACATTTTATGGCTTGACACCCCACCCCCGGTATTTAAAAAGGATTTTATGCATTTCAAAGGGAGATTCCCAGCTCCATAATGGAAGAGTCATTACTGGAGCCTAGTCCTGCAAAAGTCCAAGACACTGAACTTTAATGTCATGCCAATGTTATGTACAGAACAGCTATTTAGGGTAATTACAGAAGTTGTAATAATGCCTTTGGAGTCCCATGAAACTGAGCTCACTCAAGACACGTAGTCTTGCAGGCAGAAACATTTTCAACAGGGATTCAATTTGTTTTAATAAAATACTGAGAACCCTATCCTTTAGATGTCAGTACTTTATAGTAGTACTTGTATGTAATTACCTACAAGATTTCTAATATTTAGCTGATGTACATCAGTATAACCTTGGTACCTGATCAAGTTACACCTATTTACATCAGAGGAAAATTTAACCTTATGCCAGGTCATATTTATCAATACCTCTTGCAACTTATCTGTATTTCACTTTCAGTATAAATATATTTTTCACAAAATAATCTTAAATGTCATCTGATACAGCACTTGCTGTTTTGAACAGAGCATTTTACTACAGCAGAATTAATTTGCAATTGTTTGTACATTAAAGACAGCTCAACCCGAATTGATTGGGAGTGTCTGCAGAAAGTTCAAGAGAAACATTTGTCAGGATGAGGCTGTTTGAGGATGCTGCTTTTGCTGCAGGACAGGTGAAAGATGAAAGCCTTGGTACATCCCACAAGCACGTGGATCTGAGCTTTTCCTCTCTCCCTGGGAGGGGAACAGTCTGTTCTTCAAGCAGGCAAAAAGCAGTGAAAGCCAGGAAGAAATTTTTTTTTTAAAAAAGTATGATAAAATACTAAAAGCTTGTTAGCTGCTGTGTACCTCAGCTCTCACTGACGTCTTTGGTGCAGCCTTCACGTTTTCAAGTCCCTTCTGTTAATTGGGCGTGATTAATTCCCCTTCAGTTTTCCAAGCCTGCTTCTGCTTAGAAGCCAATTTAGCAATTAAATTAATCGTCAAATATTTCTTGCCAGAGAATAAAAAAGAAGTTTCACTCGCCCGGGCAAAACGCAATTCCCGGAGGATTTAAGAATTTAATGAGCGGAACAGTTACGAAAAAATGTAAAAACTGGCAAATCAGACAGCAAAGAATGAGACAGGAAGTGACAGATTTAAGAAAATACCTCTAAAGTAGAGGAAATGAGTTGTCCTTTAAGAAGAAATCATACATATAAAACACATAAAACAGAGTATTCTTTGTAGACTTGACTGAAGAAGGAAAGGAAAAAAAAAAAAGAAGAGATAAAAAAAGACACATCCTGAATAGCATTAAAAGCAAGGCAGCTTCAGTGGTCAGCCTCCTCTAGTCAAGACTGAAATTTGCATTATTTTAAAAGCAGTGTCCAAAGTCCAGCTGCAAAAGAAAAAGTGTAAAAAAAGGGGAAAAAAAGGCAACTAAATGCATGGAGAGGAGTGACTTGAGCCAGTAAGTGGATACATGTGAAGCAAAAGGTCTGCTCCATGCACTCTGAAGTCCTAAGTCTTGAAAAGATAAAAGGAATTAAAAAAAAAAAAAAAAAAAAAAAAAAAAAAAAAAAAAAAAAAAACTGCACCTCTCCTGGGAGGGATGTGCTGAGAAGAGCCTTGTGCTGAGTTTCTGCCCAACTGAAGAGATTCTTCAGTGATTTACAAACTGGAGGCTTCTGTGGTACCCAAGGTGTTGGATGCACCTTTATCAAAGGCTGGATGGGCAATTCCCAGACTCACAAGAGCAAGAACTGCCCAGCTGGACCCACTGAAATCCTGGACACCCCAACACCAGGTCAGGGAGAGGACTGGGAGCAATCTGAGGACACTGTTAAGGGCTTTGTTGAATGACATTTTTAAAAATTAATGCAAGCCTTGCTTATGTGTACTTAAGTCTTCGTTAAACACCCATTTTTTTGAAGCTGTTTGCTATAATGCAGGAAATGTCACACATAAAAGAGCTTTATGTGAGTGCAAACATCTTACAGGGCAAACTTAACCTCAGATTGTGTGTTCATCCCTACAAAAGAACATTCATTGTCCAGACGTGCTCAGTGAGGTTTTGCTGGAGAGGAGGGGGAATGCAAGCAAAAAAAAAAATATCCTCACTGCATTTTACAACTACAAAAGACACTTTTAAGTAATTTTTGTATAACTACAAGATTCTCTTTCATTATAACGTTACCTCATTAAATAAAAATTTACCTGGATTTGATCCTTAACTTTTGGAATTATTTGTCTTTCACAAGGTAGAGAAATGAGACTAATTGATAAATATGAAAGCCTTCTGCACAAGCATTTCCCTTGAAAGGGCTGTAACAGCAATTTTAGCACTGAACTGCTTCAAGCAAGCTCTCTGCCTGGTTTTCTCTGGCCATAAAGGCAGCAGCAGTTACACAGAGCAACAAGCCTGCTACTGTAATACATCACTCATCACAGCCTAACTGGCATGATAAAGTGTTTGCTCGTGAGAGGATTGTGTGGCCAGTCCAAACAAAGACCACTTCATCTTGCATTTCCTAGAAATCTTTTCTTTTTCTAGAAGAAAAAAAGCTCACATCCTGATCTGTGCCTATGGAGAATGCTGGGAAGCCTGAGCCCCTCCCCAGCCCTCCCCATCCCCACAAAGCAGAGTTGCCTGACAAATAACTGCTCTGTTGCAGATCCCCCATGCATTTCATTCAGTTACAAATGAAATAATATTATAATCACTTGGGGTTTTATTGCTGTTACCTGGAGACATTGCCAGCAGCTCCCTCCAGCAGTTTGCTGAGTGGATGAGATTTGCAGCAAACCTAAAGCAATCAAGCCAGCAAGGTCATCTTTATTGCAGAGCAAGAAATAAAGGCTGCATGAGCCTCACATGGTATTTCACTCCTTTCCCTCCTCATTTCCCTGCTCCTTCCAGCAGCTCCAGTTCCTGAATGCTCATGGAGAGAAGATGTAGAACTGCTGGGAGAGCATCTCCCCATGCCTGACTGTGAGGCACCTTCTCCCTTCAGGGAACAGGGGTGCACATACACAGATCTGTTTAGATACATTTACATGTGTAAATCCCCATTTCTTCCAGCATTTCTCCACAAATAAAAGACAGAGAAACCAACAGACAGAGTGATCTATCATCTCTGCAAACTATTATCCTGATAAATTTGCTGTGTTTTGGGCAAGCAGGGATTTACCCAGCAGCAGCTTTGGTTTGAAGTGCACAATGCAAGATGAGCATGCCTCAGCACTCTCTGAATGCCCTTGTGTTTTAATTCCCCTTCAGATCCCATGAATTTCCTACTTCCAGAGACATTATGTGGCTGTGAGCTTCCCTGGCTATCCTGGCATGAAAAGCACAGCTCTCAGCTTTGACCTTCAGCCAAAGTGCTGGGGGCAGGATGGAAGGTGTGACATGGATCCCTCCTCCTGCCCTTTTGGGAGGTTGGAACTACATTTCCCATACTTACACCCGGGAGATTTTCCATCCCAGCCGGGTTAACCTGCACATCCAAGTCCCCACTCTCAATGTCAAAAGGACACCTGCCAAAAGCCACCATGAGATGGAGGGTGCTGGCCTTCCCAATGCTGCATTGCCTCCTTCAAACATCATCTGATGTCCAAGACCACAGGACAGCTCATCCCCAGCCTCTGAGAGCCTGCTGGCCTCTTGACCTCTCTCCTTGGTGGCCAGTGAGCTCTTGATAAGAGAAGCAACGTGGCCACTCCACATTGGAAGTGACAAGGAAAACAGGGCAGATGAGAGCTGGCAGAGCAGCCAGGAAGCTCTCCTAAAGCACAGAGAAGTTCTCTCTTTCCCAAGCTCCTTGTGTAAATTGAACTTGCTTCCAAGTTAAAACATCATTCAAAATATGTGGTTCTGCTCTTGCTCACTTAGTGCTGGCCGTGGCACTGTGTGGTGTCCTGTCACTCACTGCTCCTCTCTCAAAACTCTTGGTGAGTGCTCCAAGGCCAGGGGGAGCAGAGAGTCCTGCACAATTCCCAGACTCCCAGCTGAGATACAGCAGCCCTTAGGATTACAGACTCCATGCTGCAGCAGATTAAACACAGAGTGAACTCTCTCCACACTGCAGTCCATCACCTCCAGCCCAAACCCACTCTCAGGGAATGAAAAACAACCCAAATTGGACCATCCACATAACCACAGCAGCACAGGCTAACAGGGATACTGCCCTAACAGGACACAGTGCCAGCAGCTTCCCTGGCAGGACACGCTCAAATCCACAGGGCAACTGGATCTGAGGAGAACGGACAATCCCATGGTCTGTTTGAAACGTTATAGAAGACACAGGTTGAATATTAATCAGAAAGAAAAAAGTACTGATCATCACCATATCAATGGGCTCAGTTTAGCTTTCAGTGCTCATTATTGTCTGGTGTGAGGTGCAGGACTGAGTCTGTGCAGATATTTCCAAGCTGCAAAGTTATAGCTATGGTTTTATCCCCAAAGCCTCTAGAATGGACTGCAGCAACTCCATCAAACACTTGAAGATTTAAAAATAAATTTTAAAAAACTCAGCTCTGCAACAGCGTCATCCAAGTGACAACGCTCAGGAACAGGGTCTGGAATATTTTACAGTGATTCTGCTACATTCCAGCACACACATTTACTTTAGCTGACCACAGAGTGCATGAGCACGTAGCTACATGAAAAGGGGTGCTTCCCAGTGTGTGGCAACCGGGGGACTCTAACCAGAATATTAAGAGACAGCCATATTTTACTATTATTTACCATCGAGGCACCACAAGAACCACTGCAGCTCCTTTCTTCTGAACATAATCATCATATTGATAAAACTGGCAGCATTCCCAAATTGGACACGGCTTTTTTGTCCCACCACACAAAGAGAAGCAGACACAAAAGACAACCAGTGACGTTATATTGGCTACCAAAGAAAACAAAATCCAAGCCACTGTTCTTCACTGCACGCTCTCTGCTTCAACAGGAAGCAAACATACTCTAAGAAGTCACTTTCAGACCTGTAAAGAGTTGACTGTTTTGCATGGTAACTAGGCATGAAATCACACCAGCTACAATTCAGGCAGCTCAGTGTTTTTCCCATGTTGGCCATCAGCAGGTGCACGAGTGCTCCCACTTGGATTTAACTCGGATGCCACACCAGAACACATCCCATCAGCAACACACTTGTCACTTCCACGCAGGATGGTTTTGCTGGCATGTGGAAGCAGCTGAGGCTCACAGCATGTTGCTTTCTTGGCAGGTATTCCACCCTGCCTAGGGGAGACAGGCATAGGGGAAAAATAAGATTATTGCAGCCGATCAGATATGATTTCCGGCTTTAAGGATTAGAGCTGTGTCTCAGCGAGAGCCAGGGAAAACAGCAGGTTGTTCCTTAGTTTGCACCTTGTAACATTTTATTGTTTACCTGCAATTATTTTAGACTAACTTCCTTTCTGAAGGCCTACCTCAGTCCTTCTCTCCCACTCCCCCACCACATGTTCAAGCCCTCCCTTCTCTCATACTGACTGCAACTAAGGTCAAGCACATTTTAGTTTCACAACATCCTGACACTCCTTAATGAAATAGTTCCTTCAACGTCTGCAAGTGAGCTTTTCCTCCTCAGCACTTCCCACCTCAAAGATGGTCCTCTGCAAAGGTGAGCACCTGTAAACAGCTCCCTGATTTAGCCAGGCTAGAAACTGGTTCACGTGGAGCAGCAGCTACAGGAGCAACATCTGCTCTGTGAGCACTCAGCAGAGTTGCACAAGAGCACTTACTTTAGCCTGCCTGGTATTGCAAATGCCAAAGGAATCTGGTTCCCTCGTATCTCTACTCACGGGACCTCTGTTTAGAATATTTGAAATTACTTAGGCTCCAGCACATTAATAAGACCCCCCTGGGTTTCACTCTGGCTCTCTTGCTTTCACCACCTTTCACCTCCAAGAGATTTTTGCCCCATTGCTGCACTTTGCTCCCTGGTGCCAGTAAAGAGTCTCATTTGCACCCCTGCAAGCTGGGCTGCCTCAGTTTTATTAGGAAATTATCTCCAGTGATTGCCCCTGGGCCATGGTTCAGAAAGGCTGATGGAGAACTGCAGGTTTGTCTGCAGGGCTCTTTGCTCCCAGCTCAATTCATTCCTTCTGATGCCCTCTGGGAACCACAGCACACCACGCTGATTATTTTTGCAATTTCTGCCTGTGACTTTTCTGCCCCTGAACAGGTGGGGAGGGGATATTGCCTGATGCTGCTCTAGGAAAAGGTCCATTCCAGCAGAAAACGTGGTTCTCCCTCTCCCTCCTGAAAACAAGTCTGCTCCTGCCTCACCTCACTTCAGCCCTGACGGTGGAATTTTAATTGCAGTGACTGGTGAAAGAGGGGAGGGAAGGTGTGGTTTGGCTGCAGGACACAGAGTTAGGACCTCTTACACTCTGCACCTTGCCCTGACTGTACCTCCTCCTGTGCCCTGGGGATAACCCCGTGCCACGCTGCTGTTCCACAGCGTGGAAGGAGCACGGGAAAGGTTTGCAAAGCCCTTTGATGATAAAGCACAAAACTCTAGACCTGGGGTAACAGTTCCCTCAATGTACTGGGAAATCAAGTTCCTCCAAGTTTCCCTGCAAGCAAGGTCAAAACCACACTTGAAGTATGCTCGAGAATGACAGCCAGTCTAAAATTAAGCTGAAAAGTAACTTCTCACCCTCTTGTGAAACAGGCCACAAAAAAGCTTAAATGCATCTTCAAAGCTAAAACAGATCTTCAACAAGAAATACTCCCTGGAGAGGGGAGCAAGCACAGGCACGTGTTCCAGGGCAGAGCTGGGTGTCGACATCAAGGGCTGGACAGGGCAGAGCTGCTGCTCTCAAGGGACAGGGACTCTGTGGTTAAAGTGCCATGGACCCACCCCAAGTCACCTTTTGCCACACTCAGCTCCCAGATCTCATGATTTATCCACATTAATGGAGCAGAAGGGAAGATCAACGTCAAACCAAAAGAGCTTAACATGAAACAGCACATCCCTCTGGTACTCTTCCTCCATCCCACGAGACCTATCTCATGGTAATTTGATGAAAAGTTGTTTTTTCCACCCAAGCTCTACTTTGAGTCAAGAAGCCAGCAGTGACAGCATCAGAAAGCTATTTGGGAATGGAACTAAAGAGCTGTCAGATAGCTTTGTGGGGTTAAAGAAACCAACACAGAAAACAGGAGATGGCAAACCTCAAGATGTCTGAAGACCACACGAGACAAACTCAGAGATTCCAAAATCACCAGGATTTAGTCAGTTTACAGAGCCTCCTCTCACTCCCTCCCCTACATTTCAGAAGATGAGTGTGCATTTCTGGGCAGGACTGATTTCAGCGAAGTGCCTGTGGAACAAGCATGAGGACACGTGCAGGAGGAAAAAAAAGTAACAGTGGAGGCAGGGAAAAGATTGGGAAATTAATCCAAAGGCTGCAATAAAGTTCAAAAATTTTAAGAAGTCAGGGGTTTTTTTCCATTTAAGTGCCTGGTGAAGAACTGGGTGCCTCTGTCATGGTGCACACAATGTCTTCTGAGCCACGTCTGTCTCTGGAGCAGAAATTCAACACACTTTTCCCCAGAGAAAGTTCTATTGTCCTGCAGTCGCTGCCAAATTCAGATGTTTTAATTTGAAGTGTGAAACAGAAGGATTCCAGTCTGCTTTTAAAGAGAAAATCTCCAGGCTACCGCTCCATGCCATAACTAACACCAGCTTTGTTCAGGGCAGGACACAGCACAGCTCCCTATCCTCAAAAGGAAAGGGAGGCAACATATAAACAACATATCACTGTACATCACAGCCTGGGAGCTGCATACCTCAAACAGTAACCAGTGCTCACAGTCTGAGGCACCTCGACAGATGTATGGCCAAGCAGCTATAAAAGAGCCTTTGTGCTGGCTGAAGCGAAACAAGGCATTTTCTGTACGGGAGACGGCCTGGCCACCTCGCAGGATAAACGGGGTTACACATTTCACACCTCCCCTGCACCGGGGGATGCACCGAGGCAGGAGGGAGCAATGACCCAACCAGGGACCTGCAGGAGCCACCCTGCAGCCACAAGGAGGTGACTCTGCCCTCACCTCCCATCGCTCACCGGTCCCATGTCAGAACCGCGTGGCCTGGTTTAAAGCAGGGCCAGCCGCCATTGAGCAGAGGCTTGTTCGTGTCCATGCAAAAGATCACCACAAACACTTGTGATGCACCAGCCAGAGCCCCAGATAAAGGCTCTTCAGGAGCCACCCTGCAGCCACAAGGAGGTGACTCTGCCCTCACCTTCCATCGCTCGCAGGTCCCATGTCAGAACCGTGTGGCCTGGTTTAAAACAGGGCCAGCCGCCACTGAGCAGAGGCCTGTCCCTGTCCATGCAAAAGATCACCACAAACACTTGTGATCCACCAGCCAGAGCCCCAGACAAAGGCTTTTCATCCTCGTGCTTAAGCACCCAGCTGCTGTTTTATATATTTTGAAACGCACTTTTCATCTTCGCCCTAGTTTCCAGCTCTGAAATTAGGCTAATTCTTCAAGGCCGCAGGAGCCGCGGTGTTATTTTTGGCCTAGGGAAGATAAGAAACCATGTGGATGGCTTTTCCTCAGTACAAGCACACACACACACACAGCAGCAGCAAACTTCAGCATTCAGCCAAACACATTATTCCACAGGATCAGAAGCGGCTTCCAGTTGGGCCCAGTAAAACACAGCAAGAAAAAGTGCAACTGCAAATGGCTCTCGCAGTGACTGCAGTGCATGTTTCAGCTCCAAGGAGGCAATGAGAGGGGAGAAAAAAAAAAGAATATTTGAAAAAAGTCAAAGAAAAATTGCCCTGTCCAAAACCTGGAAAAGCCATAGTTAGCAAACATTCCCAGGGAAGCAAAAGCCCCGCTGCTTTATGAAGATTAAATCTGCTATTGTCTCACAGTTGTTGGCTGTTTGCTTTTTTTTAAAATAAAGTTCCCCTTGGCCAAAGATGTTAGGAAGTATCTTCAATAAGAAAAGGATATAAAAACAAGTATGCCAGTTAATAAATCCGTGATAAGGTTAAACAAACAAGGTAAGGTACGGTGAGGGTAAGGTTTCTTGATAAATCATCTGTGATAAGGTTAAGCAAATTTCTCTTTTGTCAGGACAGGAAAGATACTCATGCAAGGGCACAATATTTTCACTGACCTGGACAATGAATGTGAGAGGTGTATGTTCTGAGTCACTCATGTTGGACAAGACTTTTTTCAAGCATATGGTCTAAAGACTGTAGGAAACCATTAAAAAAATTGGGTCACGCATTTAACCCACTCTGCAGCCTTACATTGAGGGGGACTCAATGGAATAAAGCTTTATAAAAAATTCAGACCTTAGATGCAGACAGTTCCCCCTTGAATATCTACGCAGAATTACACATAATGTTAATTCTCAACAACCCATCTACTGAGAACTTTGTCCTTCTGAGGACAAAGAACATTGCCCTTTTGCAGAGATGCTGAGAAGTGGATTCTGCTGTCCCCTGGGCAGGTGTTTTCTCTCTCTGTAAGACACTAACACACAATAAAAAGTTTGGTTACAAAGGATTAAGGCAGCTCAGTTAATGCAAACTAGCACTCTCTCCTGCATTCCTCACTAATACAGTGGTGACATAACCAGCCAAAACATGTAGCTTTAATTCAAATAAGGTTTAAAGAAGTTACTGCCAAGTAATTACACCCATTGAAGGCCCATGAGCAGAGGAACCTTCATTAATACCCCGCTGCCGTTCTCGGAGCGCTTTTCGAACCAGCTGCACCAATCTGAAGTGGCAACCATGAACAAGAGCAGGCAACAGGTTTTCATGAGCAGACTTGTGCCTGCCTTTCAGAAGACACATAGCTGAGCACAGCCACGAGGACAGCAGGCAAGGACACAGCATCCAAGTGCTGGCTGCCTGCTCAGAAGGGCTGGGGCAGGCCTGAGGTAGAGGAGCTTTCTGGTAATGTCCTCCTTTATTTTTCTGATAACACGCTTTTCTTTGCAGCTGAAAGAAGGTGACAGTGGCACTTCAGGAACTGCAGGCAGCTTTCTACTACCCTTTTCTGCTTTCTAATGAACTGCTGGCCGAGTCCAAACCATGGGTTCCCATTTATTTCATTGCTAATCCTAGCCGCTGTGTAAGAACCTGTGCTTAATCCACAAAGAGTACCGGATGCTTCTGAAGACTGCTTCCAAGAGCAAAAATATAGTACTCAGCTGGAGCTCACTAAAGCCATTCAGCAGGGAGGATTAAATCCAGAGACTTGGATGGAACTTAGATCCAGTGGGCATGACCCTACCTGTGCTCCCTTCATTACACAAGAGCGTGTCGTGCCTTTGCCTTTTCCTAAACCTCTTTGTAAGCTAATGACTCCAAAGCACTGGCTCCAGGAGCCTCATGTCACAGCTCTGCACAAACACTCAGGGCTCACATCCATGTGCTCTCAGTATAAACCAGCACAGACCCAAATGAAGCTGTTTGTGGCAATGCTCCCAGGACATCAGATCACCAAGCACAGAAGGCGACCACTGAAGCTTCACCTGCATTGCAGCCTTGGCAGCAAATCCCTGCCAGCAGCTCAGGTAAAAACAGCAGCACACGGGCTGCAAAGCTCTCTGTGAAAAGGAAAAACTGCTGCCATGCTCACCTGGAAAAGGGAGCTCACTGTACTGGCTCTCCTCTTACCACCAATCCTTCACATCAGGGCACAACACCGAAGTGTGGACAAGACATAAATGGATAAACAGACATTTCCTATTCAAAAAGCCTTTAAAAGAATGCTCCCTTTTAGTTTGGGTCCCTAATAGCAACATAAATTATATGCAGGCATTGATTCTTTTCATGAAGTCACCATTACCACACAAGCTGCAAGTAACTGGCATGAAGCTCAATGGGTTCTCTAGAGTCCCCCCATAAAAATCTGTCACAATTTTTACTTGTTTCATTACTGTAGCACCACTTTTAACTTGCCAATGACACAACTGAAAAAACACTAACTTGCTCTCTCTGAGCGTACCAGCAGAAGTTTACTTTCATCTAAAATAACTAACCAGAAATCAACTTTCAGCTTTGCAAGGGCTCTCAAATATAATTTTAGCTGAAACTTTAAAAACACAAAACTAGTCCCCCAAACTTTTCCAATTAAGTTCCCAACTTCTTTGTGACACATAAAGGTCATTTTGGTCTAGGCAAGCAGGAAGATAATCCCCCCCCTTCAGGCAACTGGGATTTCTGGCAAGATTTTAAGAGGTCTCCAGCTGATAACCATGAAAAGTTCACACCACCAGGAGTCCAGATAAGCTTTAAACACAGGAAATTAGTGCGAAAATGTTTTAAGCATTTTAAAGATCAATTAAGATGGTGTAACAGCCCAGCGAAGTAGAATTGAGTTCTCCACTTCAAATCAGATGGGTTTAGAATACAAAACAGCAGCTCTGGAGCTGGGAGGTGTCTACAGGAAATGAGGTTAGACAAATGCAGGGCAATTAATCCTCTGTGCAGTCAGATTACAGACTCCCCTGCATCCCCAGGGCCACCAGACACAGCCAGAGCAGGGTGAAACTGCTGCAGGTTGTCATCCCTAGAAGTCCAATCTCTTTCCTGACATGTGAGGTACACTCAGGGACATTCAAGAAGTGCAGCTCTCATTTGTAACTGCAGATGTAAACTATGAAAAATGCCACATTCTGCCTTGTCAGCACTGGGGGACCATGAAGTTCATCAAGGACACTGAATTTCAGAGAAGCAAAAGATGAGCTGGGATTTCCTGGCTAGGGTGAGGAGTCAGCTGGTGTGAGCAGCTCTTTTTGGGATCTCTCCCAGCAGAGGCAGCACACCAGTGACTGCAGACAGTGTGAACTGGGGAAAATGTGATGTACAGATCACAAATGCAGTCTCAGACAGTGCCCTGTCAGCCCAGGGAGCAAGGGAAGTGTCTCAGCACACAGCCTGCTGGGAAATATTCTTTCTCAAAATATTAAAAAAACCTTTCATAGCAGGTTAGTGCTGCACACCACTGTGGCTATAACCACTGTCTAGAACAACTCTGGGTAATCAGCTGTGCTCATTCATTGAAAGTTCAAAAGGAAATTATCTTTTACACCAAATTTGATTGTTCGGGTTTTTTAAAAGTAACAAATAGATATTACACTGAGACCTATCATATCCATCCATTTAAAAATACAAGTTTTGTTTCTTCTCGTTGACAATTCAATTGTTTTTGTTGAAAAAAATCAAGTATTTATTGAAACTCCATACTCCAATTACAGTAGAGGTAGCACTGAAAGCATTTGGGCTGTGTGTTCCTACCCTCCTGTTGGTGACCTCAGCTAAGTTTATATTAAGCCCCTTCCCCACATCAGCACTTCATTTCTATTTACCACCAGCAAGCAAGTCTGGCTTTTCTCTCCCATGCTCACAGGCCCTGACATCTCCTTGCTGCTGGTGCTTTAAGCTGCTCATAGAACTTGGCTTTAACAGACTGAGGGGGAAAAATGCAAACATTCTCTCCAAATTTACACAATTAACCCTCCCTCCCCCAAGCATCCAGGTCACAGTCACCCTGTTCATAGAGATCAGCTAAAAACCTCCATACTGAGAGCCCCCAATGACAACATTTTGTGTCCACCTTCAGTCAAGAAAGACAATTTTTTTAAAATCTATTTTTATAGACTTAGTCACACAGGACACTTACAGAGATCCTGGTCCTATACAGAGGCATCTTATTCCCTTCACCTTCACCTTTTACACACAGAAATAAGCACTAAAGAAAGTGGAAAAGGAAACTTGCCAGTTCAATGTTTGGTCAGATATCATTGGCCCATAGGAGATAACTGTCCACAAAGGTATTACTGGGTTTGACATTGATTAGATTAGGAATTTTACAGTGTCCTTCCAAGGTCTTCAGTCAGGTGGGATTCCACTACAAGAGGCAGGACAGCTCTGATCACAGCACAAGTACCAGAGTCTCACAGCTCCAGCAAGCTGTAAAGTAAGATAAATAAGATTTCACCCTGCAAAAGCAGGATGGCTTTCCCATCAGTTCAAAAGAAAAATACACAATAGAAAGCTTCTAGCCTCAGACTCACCTCCTTCTGCCTATCCCTACTGCTGTTCAGCAGAACAAACTCATATCCTCAACCATCTTCTGAGTGCCTTAAATAAGAAACTGCCATGATGAGGTATTTTATGAGAGTTCTTTGTCCTGTCATGCTATGAAGGATTAGTCTTTCCTGACTTGTCCTCAAGATAAGAACTAATCCTGATGTCTCCCTCAACTCAATAGGCTGCATAGATCCTAATTTATAACAAAACCACTGCACTCCAAGACAATAGAAATGGGGGGACAGCAATACTTCTGTTTGTTGGATTTGTGGCTGAAGCTTCCTAAGAGTCTGCACGACACCATCAAAGTCCTTATTTCAGCAACCCTCAGCTTAGGCATTAGGTCAAGTCATCCAGCTAACTAAGGACAGATTAACCATGTGCTCACAAAAACTAGGTCAGTCCCAACAGGCTCTACAGCCTGGAAAGGGCTCTCTCTGTCAGCATGAACCCCCAGCCCTCCTCTCTGACAAAAATGTTCTGCAGAAAGTGAGTGGGACCCAGACTCAAGTTTTGTTACAACACTTGTTCTTCATTTCTACAACACAGAGTAAACCTTGACCAACCTGCATTCAGAAGTCAGCAAGCAACCACTCAGAAATGTCAAATTCTCCCTCTTTGGAATATCTGGTTCTCAAATACTCAGTTATTTTCTGAAGTGAAAGAGCCAGGCAGGACCTGCCTGCAGACCTGAGACCTGTCTCCCATTCCAAACCATCCAAATCCTCCTAACCCACACCTTGGTTTCACAAACCCAGTCTGCAGCCTTTACTCTCTCCTCTGACCTCTCTGCCCTCCTCCTCAGCAAGCACTAAAATTAGACCACAGTGGTCACACCATGCTGCCTCCCCCACTGTTGTTGTGTCCCTGTCACATCAGTCATGTATTTCAGTCTCACCCTGAGCCCTATGCATCACCTCCCCTGCCCAGATAATGCTCTTCTCTAGTCTCACCTGTCTGTCCTTTGACAAAATGCCACTCCTCATTACCTTCAGGGAGCTCAATCTCCATCCACCCCCATAATGCATGGCCACCCACTAACACCTTAATCTGAAGCCAAAAAGACATGTCTGAGGTGTTCCAAAGATAAAATTTAGTGCTGGAGGAAAGATAGTTTATAAACATCCACCCCAAAACTCAGTGTGCTTGTATCATCCTTCTCTCACACACACAATTCACATCACAGGTTTCTTGAAATTAAGAGATATAGTGGGCTGCACACACAGCAAGATAAAGTCTCTGTGCTGTCAGGGTTTGCCAAGTTTCCATGCTCTGACTTCAGAAAATGTCCAAGCTTTGAAGGCAGGACAATATACACATGCAATAATGTCTGATTTCAGGAGTGCTGCTGGAAGCTCCTAGCACAAAGACAAGTCAAATCTTTCATTTGCTGGCTGGGAGTCCAAGGAGAGGTTCATGGAGCAAGAACAACCAACCACCACAGTCCAACCCCATTGCCCCCAGTGCCTGCAGAGAACAGAGGTGCTCCAGAACACCCTGTCCAGCACCTCCTCACAGACCCCATCCTGCCCTGCTCTGTGCTGGGGGTCACTCACCACCCAGCCACAAGGATCAGTCCCCTTTTTGTTAATGAGAGAAGATTTTCAGAGAGGATAAAGCCAAGGAACTGGAGGTTAGCCATTAACAGCAGCACCTCTTTCCAGTCTTTCAGATCTGATCAATCACTGTAGCATTATAATGATTTTTTTTTTCCCCCTGCTGTCTTACAGAAAACCATAAACTTCAGTTTTGCCCTTGGGAACATCCATTCCAGAAATGCTACATTCTGGCACTGCCAGTGTACTTGGCAGATATAATGTGCACTTTAAGGGCTTTCTTAACTTCAGTGAATTTCAGAATAATAATTATGTTCAATTACTCCAGATGAAAGACCACACAAAATGTTAATTCAAACCCCCTTCTCTCAAAGCCCTCTGCTACCCCTGGTCACCACTGCCCTACTTTTTCCCCTCACCAACACCCAAAAGGTTGGACCTGCTCTTCCTTGCTCACGTTTCCTGGTGTGATCACTGCCCTTGTCATACTTTCTTTTCCATGTATATTGTAAAAAAACCCAACTCCTTTCAGGACATTTTAGAGTACTTGTTGCAGTTTGGAGGAAAGCACTGCTTTCCCCACACAGACACACTTGCTGCATCTCACCTAATTTCTCCCACAGCCTCAATCAGAACAGGAGACAAAACAGACAAAACTGGCCATTTATACCTGTCAGAGGTAACAAAAGATGCTCCACTGGATCCACCTGTTTCTATTGATTGTAGAACACAGAGGAAGGAATTGGTATCACCTGAGAGCAGTGTGTGTCAGAAGGGGTTTAAAACTGAAAAAATTAATAAGATATATCAGTATTGCCTTGACTTCTAACAGCTACAAAGAGCCTGTAATGAAGTTGTGAAGCTGTTAACCACAAATTAGAACACTCAGCAACAGCTGCAAAGCAAGGCTGAAACACCAAGCTACACAGCAGCAATTTTGTAACTCAGGTGCATTTAAAGGAAATATTAGACACAACACTGAGATCAACAATGCTTTTGGAATGGTTCAAATCACAAATGAAAGAGCTTGTCATCAAAATCAGAACATGTTCTCAGGCTGAAATCCAAGACCCTGCATGGCACCACATGGCAGTGTAGGAGAAAACAAAACTTCCACGTCCCTGTGATCCACATGAGATGGACTGAAGAGCTACTGGTGGGAGGAAAGGGGAGAAAGAAGGAGACTCAAATAGGCAATCTTTTCCTGAGAATAACACCCAGCAATCTGCCAGAAGTCTAAAGTACCAATGCTCACTAGAAATGCAGAATCACTTCTGAGAAAGTTCACTCCAAGCCTTTAGCTCTCTTTCTCAAGAAAATGGACCACACTCAATATTCCTTCATAAACTCTCAAGCTCCCTTCTGGAAGCTCCAGAGATTTCACAGCTCCATTCTTTTCATGATTGTTTTCTTATCATTTGCTGCATAAACTCTCTGGCTTTGGCTGCTCCACCCTATAGAGCCCTGAGTTTTACAGCTATTTGTCAGACAGCAGCGACAATCCAGGTTTTGTTTTTACAATGATGATAATCCTTGCCCTAAAGAACTTATATTTAACAGCCATGTCTCATCTGTGACTCACTAAACCTGTGTCAAATAATTCTGTGTCAAATAACAGCCCCAAGCCTGGTCACAGGAGCTTAAAATCCACTGTGGGCTGCAAAGTGCTCCCAAAGCAGCAGCCTGGGTGGGTCAGAACTCCCCAGAGCCCAGAGCTGCAGTTGTCCTCAAACCCTGCAAGTGCTGCTGCTTTTCTGGGCTGAGATGACACAGGAAGTCCAAAGAATGGTGGTGTCAATTCCTCTTCAGTGTCTGCTGAAAAGCTCCTGGCGGCAGGAAGAGTGTGAACAAACCCTCCCAAGTCTTGAAACGGGCAATAACTGATGCCACTCTAATGAAGTGGTGTGAGAGGCACTGCAGAGAGCAGCAGAATGACAGAAACACAGGAAAGGGGAAAAAAAGGGGTTTTGAGACAGACTGCTGTGAGCAGAAAAGCCACACAGAGCCTGGCGATGCATTCAGGCACACCACCAGGGCCAGGGAAGATGAGCAGCACAGTAAAGACATTGTGGGATGCTAAAATCAGAGAAAGGGGGCAGTGACAGTCGTGGAGATGAGTAAAACGATTCTGGGCAGGGAGCCCACCACAAGAACAGTGCAGGGAAAAGCCACCCGTGGTGAGGACCAGCAAGGCACTCCATGCCCTGGAGATGCTGAGAAGGAAACCCAGCGAGCTGGGGGGTGACTGCAGAGACCTGAGCTTGTCACTTATGCTGCCACTTGAGCCTCTCCAGAATAGGAAGTGCAGGCTGCAAAGGGGAAGTTTGAGGTTTGGGATTTCTAAGGCCAACACTGCTCTGTCTGCTGAGCCTTGTGCTGTTACAGCTTTTCTTCCGACAAGAACTGTGAAGGATGTGGTGGCTGTGTCCCAGCACAGCAGCCACAGATAAACTTTTTCTCCATCAGAAGCTCAGTGAAACATATTTTGCAATTCACTTACAGTGGCCTGTTACTTGATGTTCATGAACATACAAGACATGGAAAATGTCGCTTTTACACCAAGCCTTCCTAACACAGCTGTTGTGACAGCTGTGTTTTTTCACACAGCTATTGCTTTATCTGAAATAAAATACCAGGCACATTTCATCTGGGCAATGAGAGGACCAGATCAAAAAAGATGACAGGTATTTAAATTGAAAGCCACAAGTAAATGAGA
Organism: Oenanthe melanoleuca; assembly: GCF_029582105.1. Classification (NCBI taxonomy): domain Eukaryota; kingdom Metazoa; phylum Chordata; class Aves; order Passeriformes; family Muscicapidae; genus Oenanthe; species Oenanthe melanoleuca. Next base: position 14,923,954 of record NC_079344.1, read on the forward strand.
GTGGACCTACTCCTTGCAGAAGCTGTGTGCTTTCGTCATTGAAACCCTCCTACTCTCCCAAACAGCTGAGCCTTAACATCCCACACTCACAGCTTACTTCTGAACACCCAACAGTTTATACACTTCACAGAAGCCAATTTTAAGCAATTCATGGCACTTAGGAGAATCCAGCATTAAGGATAATAACAGAAGCTCATCAAACAAAACTGATTATGAGAAAGCCCCATCCATTTCTGTCAGACAGTAATTCCCAATGCAGTTGTGTGCTATCGTTGGCTATTTCAATCCAGCATTTGCTTATATTGAATTTAGGAGCTCTTTGCCAGTTTCAAGAGGACCAAAATGCAGACCTTCATTAACTTATCAAATGCCAGATGCTACAGGAATTTGCAGAAGTTATTTCAACTCTGAATGTCTGTAGTAAAAATTTTATGCTGCTAAAAACTGTGGAAAAAGTTACTGACTCTTTACGAATGGCTAAACCACAATGCTGGCAAGACATAAACTAGTTCCAGGTCTGAGTGCAAGGAACATGGAGAGGCACTGTTAGCCCAGAAAATCACCAGGCACAAAAGATATTAATTAAGAACTGCAGCTGGAAACCTCCTTCTCCTTCCTCAGAGGCTTCCCCATCGCTGAACTGTGAACTGAAACAAAGCAACGGCTTTTGGGGACAGAAAGTCAGTGTCAAAAGTTAAACCCAAGTCTTTGCCAGGGAAAGAGTGGCTCAGCAGCAGTATTTGTCACTGTCTGTGACCACACTGTCACTGTTACCACAGCTCCTGTCACGCAGGCAGAAGAATCCCCCTTCACCACATCTCATAAAAGGACAAAGCCGTAGTTGCGTCAGATCGTAAATGTTTGTGTACAGAGACAAACTGCTCAACCTCTCTTCTGCTTTCAACTTCTCCCATATTTCTAAGGCAGACTCACTAGCATTCGCCCTGGTGAACGTGCAGCTCAAGCCCAGCAGATATTTTCAACCAGGCAGTCTGCAAACACCCAGTCGGGGAGCCCAGCACACCCAGACAGGAGAAGTCCAAGCTCCCGACAAACAGCAGCAGGAAACTCTGCCACAAGCAGGCTCTCCAAATTTTTTCCCCCAAAACACCAAATCTGCAGGCACATCAGTGTGGGCAGACCATGAGTTTCAACAAGAGTGGTGGCTTGTCTCTGCTGACGTCAAGGATTGCTGAGCAGGCGCCTGCAGGATGGAGCTGCCAGCGAGTGCCCGGAGCAGCAACAGACTTGGGCTGCCAGGAGGCAGCTCAGCATGCAGGGCTACAGTGCCAGCCACCATGAGACATCTCCAGTTTGGGGAAAACTGTCACTGTCAGGGCAAACATCTGTCAGCTCCACACATTTCAACTGCAGCAAGAAACACGGTAATTGTATCATCCATTTTCCATGCTGACACCATGACGTACTCAGCTAAAGAAGATAAAAGAAGCTTGGACAGCCAGGACTGCAGGCACCCGAGGCCATTTTGATTTAAGCTTATTCCCTTTCTATCTAAATAAAAATATCTGTTACGAATAACGAACGTTCCTCCATTTCCCTCCTTACTGCCGCATTTCCACGTTTTTGTAGTGTTTGCAAGGGAACAAAAACCGTCTGGTTGGACGGCGATGCTGCAGAGGAGGTGAGGACTGGGGACAGCCCTCCCACCAAGACAGCTGCCCCTCCCCGGCGCTCACCTCGTAGGACCAGACGCACTGCACGCCCGCGAAGCGGCGCACGCAGCGCCCCACCTCCACGTCCTCGTGCGTGGTGTACATCTCCCGCAGGCACTCGCCGATGTGCGGCACCATCCTGCGCAGCACTTCCCGGCTCATGATCACCCCCGGCCCCCCCATGCAGAAGTTCTCGCCCGGCTCCAGCGCCAGCTTCCCCATCTCCTCCGTGGTGCCCAGGCCCGTCTGCCCCAGGAAGAGCGGCTCGCTGCTGTTCAGGCTCCTCAGGAAGTTCTCCAGTTTGTCCCCTTTGATGTAAACGTCGTCGTCGGCCCTCATGAACCATTCGTATTTGTCCAAGTAGTGGTCATGCATGTATTTGAGCATCATGAAGGATTTCTTCTGGGGTGGGTAGGAGTCGTCCACACCTGGGAGCGGCACGATGGGGATGGGGATGGAGGTGTCCGAGCCCTCGCTGGAGAAGAATTCGACCTTGCCAGGAATGGTTTTGGACCATGTTCTAGATTGAAAAAGACAAGAAGGAATAATTAAATATGCAAACCAAGGCAGGCAGAGAGTGCTACCATAGACTACAGCTCACCTGCTTTGCAAATTTTCTTTTTTTAACACCTTGAAAGGTTGTTTTTTTACCACACAAATGAGGACATTCACATGGCACACGCAGCAATTGGTACAACACACACAAAATTCTGATATGACAAGCATCTGAGTACCATTCTTGCACTGCTGCATGTTAGAAAAATAATTCAATAGCAGCAGTTCACTAGTGGGAAGCAGGATTGCTTAAGCATACTCAGTTGTGCACTAACAGCTATTGATCATAAAATAAGGAGGAGAACAGGCCAACAATTCACATATGACTGAATATACTGCTCCCAAAGCTTCCCTGCAGATTATTCAGCCACCTTCCATTCCCTCTAAGCCTCCCCAAAAGCTCAAATGTGCACTCAGAAATACAGACTTCCAGAGAATAAATTCACATGAACTTTCAAGGAAACAGCATCCCTTGGGAAACCAACCAAACAGCAACTTCTCCAGATGGTGTGTGGAGAAGCAAAGCACAGAGCATGGAGCAGAAATAACCTCAAGCAGCTTTGTCCATACCAGCAAAGTTCTAAGAGATGCCTGTAAAATTCCTAATTCCCACAATAACATGGTGCTACACCTGCACCTCCAGCAGCTTTCCAGACACTTCAGTGCAGGTTTTAGTGGAGAGGAGCAGCACAGAAGAGGAGCCTCTCCTGTGCAGAGCAGCACAGCGACATCTGCTCCACACCTTCCGTGCTCCTCTGACAAATCCAACCCATCTGCGTGGGCAAACTGGGTCACTGATAGTGCAGGAAGAGCTGTGGGATGATTCCTCAAGGCAGAGCACAGCCTCCCCCAGGGAGGATTTTCAGTCACGTAACTGCTACAGCCTTGCCCTCAAAAATTATTAGTTTTGAGCTTGCAGTACTGTTTTCTGAGATTCTATCTGGGATAAGAGAAGAGATCACATACCCCTCACAGAAAAATATTTTAGTTGTTAAACCAACAGGTTTTGCTGCTTTTTATATACAATGAAAATACTTTACAATTTTATTTGGCGACTATACTCAGAATATAACCTAAAGCTGATGTGAAAACATTCTCAAGGTAAAGGACACAGCATTCCCTCAATGCATCACTGTCACTCTGACCAGATGCCTCCCAGCACAGGCTTCTTGCCAATACCTGAGCAGGTTTTGGGCAGCACAGACCATCTGAAATTTGCAATCTCCAGAATTAGCTATTATATAAAGCCTGAATGTAAAAACACTTCAGGAGAATTATTCCTTAAGTTCCACTAGAAAATGCAGAGGTATTTAATGAGACTACCTAAACATCAACTTTGACACCTTAACAGTTTCTCACTAATTCCACTGTGTGTAATGAATATCACCCAATTACTTTAAAAGCTTTGTCTTCTGGATTTCTCACTGCCATGGGTAGTGTTTCATAGTAAAAGTTTAGAGCTGACTTTCCCAGAAGAGCACAGAGTAAAGCAAATGGAAACATTCCCACTGACTTCACAATGGAGGTGATGAGGCCTTTAATCATCAGCAGTGCAATTAATGCACAGCACTACTGGTTATAAATCATATCCTGTTAGAGCACTGAGAACTGCCCTTTTAAAAGGAGACATGGTCATATCCTGAACTTTCACTAACTAGTAAGGAAGTTCTGCTGTTTATTTTCTGACACCCACACTCCATGTACAAATCATCCACAGCTCTTCCCATATCAACTCCCAGTCTAAGCTTAAAAGACTCTTCTTCACTAAAGATGCATTTAAATTTTAGTGTCACAGAAAGACAGGACAGAAGGAGTTACTGAGAAATGCAGCTCATCTCATCCACTGAGACACAGCTTTGGGTGGACCCAGGACACTTTGCAGACAACCACCAGGTTGAAGTTATAAGCTAAAGTCTTATGGAAATTTCTGTCTATTTACTTTTTTATTAAAAAACAAACAATATATTTTCAGACTTGCTCTTTATATCCTGAAAGATCTGCCTTTATCATGACTATAATATATGGACAACACAGGATGTCTCCTATCACTCCAAGCTTTATCTCCTTTCTGTTGATTCCCACTTTAAATTTACTCCCTGCTCTCCAAACAGCTACCCTCACCTTGAGAACCACTAATTACTGCCAAGAAAAGATCTCCCATTTAACAGAAAGAGAACACAATGAATGCACATCCATAAACCCTGGCATGCTTAATTCCCACTCTTCTTATTGCACTAAAGCCCTCATCTCAAATCCAGTTTGAGCCCATTCCATGAGAGCCATATTTAGGTTTCACATTAGACCAAGGGTAAAACAGAGATGTTCCTGCATGTGAGAGGAGCAGAGTGGGGACAGAAAGACTGTGCCCTACCAATATCCACAGCCCAAGGATCTGTGTGTGACCTGGGACAGCATCACAATGTCACTCCAGCCTTGAGATCTCCTGTCACCCACACTGTGAACCAGCCCAGCCTGACTGAGCCTTTGTGCACCTCCTGCAACAACACAATCTCTAGGATGAGACAACTCAACGTGTTATTTGTGACTGTGGCTTTGAGAGAAACACTCCCCCACGGAAAAACAGCCCAAGTGTCTGTGTCAGGAGGAGCAGGGCTGGGACAGTGCAGCCACCACGGGCTGCTCCTCACGTTGAAGCCACAGCTCACTGTGGCCCTTCCTGGGGACACAGCACAGGGAAAACAGTTTGCTCAGGAAACTGCTGTTGCACTCAGCCTAGGAAGCCAAACCACAGGGGGTGAGATGAACTGTAAGTTGGTTTTTCTGACCCCAGTTATCAGCAGAACTAACGACTGATAACTGCAGGGATGAATTCTGATCAAAGCTGCTTTTAACTTTTTTATCCAATGTTGCAAATAATCAGACCTGACTCCATCAACAGTAATTCTGTAGTTTAGTATATAAAATCTGCATTTCTTGCCAGTCCTCCCACCTCCACTGTAGTTTACTCTGTCTGCTCTCAGGTTATGGGCAGCAACCTGACCCTTCAGCTCCTGAGCACAGAGCTCTTGTCTAAACACCTCCCCACCTCTGTGGCCCCACCAACACCTCCTTCTACCAGCTGACATCACTTTCCTGGTCAAAGTTTATCCAATATAAGACCTACAGGCTGTATCTGCAAAAGACCTGTATGTTTGATAATAAAAAAACCCAATAAATATATTTTAATTGCAATTTGACACCCTCTTTCTTCCCCACCACCCTGTCTCCCTGAGCTGTTTAAAGGACACGTTGACACAAAATTTCTGCCACCACACTCCTGTATCTGCACCTGCAGAGACCACCTGGGCTGCAGTCAAAGCCATTTTGACTCTGTCCAGAGTGAAATATCAGCTTTTGAATACAACTGATACTGTACTGAACTGGTCATTTAAAAACCCTGACAGATCCCAACCTTATCTCCCCCGTGTAATCTGAATCTGCTGCTTAAGCAGGAGGATGTGCATCAATCAGGACAGCAAGGCTCTCCATTACCCTCCCCAGGAGGTAAAAACCCTGCACGATGCTGTGTGACCTGTTTTTTCTCAGTGCACAGGGCACAGAACTCCACAAACCAGAAGGCTGTGTTGACAAGGAAATCAAAGTGAAAATTAAACAAACACAAACAAAATGAGTAATGCTTCCTCAGAAAAAAAAAAAGCTCTAAGCAGAGAACACGAGTCCAGCAATGCTCCAGTATTGCTGGCTACCAAATCAATTTTACCATCCCTCCCTCACCCAGCTTTGCACACTGGATTTCCTACGTGTATCCTAGGCTAAGCAAGTCACAAGCAAACTGGGTGAAAAGATTTTATCCCAGCTGGCTCCCAGGTACTCATGAAATACAGAAAACCTTGGGCACACCAAGAGTGCTAAAAAAACCCCAGTATTTTCTAAAAAGTGACCACAACTGTAGTCATGAAATGTTGTCAGAAGTTATTTCTTCATTTAAAAAGAAGCTTAACAGCACAGCTTGCAGCAGGAGCAGCACAGATCTGGAATGCTTTATCCTCAGTTTCCAGTATTTATAATTTATTTGTATTATCTTGCTTATCAGCTCTGCAGACTCGGCAGAAGTACAGCCAGTGGCGTTATGCAGACAGTGCTCCCTTTGTAAAGACCCAATCTGAGGACTATGACAAAAAACTGTTTTTGGCTTTTGTCTGCAGCTCAGGAAGTTCTCTCAGAGGAGATCAGAGAAATCATCTAAAGTTTGAGAAATAGTCATCTTGTGTAATTACGCTGAAGAAAACCATTATTTGTGAAGAACTCAGCAAGATAACAGACATAAAAGACTGATGAATTCAGTCTTGAATTCAGCTAAATTCCATGTTGAATTCGGGCTAGTTTGGCATAACTGTTCTTCAAGGTCCCATTCTCTTTTAATTTTTTTGCAGGATTGTTTTAATGGAGAACCCAAGCAGCTTCCACAGCTCTTTGAGTCCTTTGAGCTAAACTCCTCCAATTTTAAGTGATGCTGGTTTTCTGTCCATGCATATCCATCCACCTTCTTGTGGACAGAGGGACAGAAATGGATCCATCACCCACAGGCACACAGACAGTCAGTGGGGCAGGCTAAGATCAAAGCCCAAATGTCTCAGAGTTTGGGGCCATATTTGGGTTATTCTGAGGGGTGTAGGTGACTTTGTTTTACTTAACCCCCTCTGTATCAATGACAGCTGCTCTATGTGTTTCTTTCATAGCATTCCTTAAACATCCTCTCAAATTTTAGGTTACTGGTCAGAAATCCCAAGTACATTATGTTTCTGCTGGAGGGTACCTGAGCAGGACAGCGAGTTCTCACTGCTGCAGTTCTGTGGTGTGATTCACACACGAAGTAAAACACGTACTGTGCTGGCACGACATCCCAGTCACTTCACAGGGCCCCTCCCAAGGGGCAGGAGCTCCACAACCCATCACATCCCCTCACCAGCAACCAGAACTTGGGCCAAACCACCCAGGAGATGCAGATCTGAATTCAGGAGCAGCACAACAACAGGCTTAGCCAGATAACACACAGTGCCCCACACCCCAAATCCTCCCGGCTGCCTTTCACTTGAGCACTCAGGTATTTGGTTTCCTGTAAGCCACCACCAACAGAGGCAGAAATGGAGCCTCTGAGGGGCATGCATCCCTCTGCCACAGCCCCGGGCATCACCCACGGTGCTCGTGGCACCCTGTCGGGGCCGTGGGGACTGTCCCAACCCCAGCAGTGCTGCGGCCGTGCTCCTGCAGAGCTGCTGCCAAAGCCCAGCCGCTGACACCTCGCCATCAACTGCATTCACACCCCTCTCCTGCCACGTTTCCCAGGAAATCTAGTTGCTACGCAAACGGAAAAAAAAAAAAAAATAGGGTTAACTGCCTTATATTTCTGCTCCTGAGACAGCAGACTTAAATCTTCTGGGAGACTGCTTATTCCCATCCTCTCCTTCCTGCAGCTCTTTTAGGACAACTCCCCTCAACTGCAAAACCATTAGCACATATTGTTGCACTTTCCCTGAACCCCAGGCATCCCTTTAACCCCTTCCTGCCCAGCTCTTTTCCTGACTTTTCCTTGTCCTTCCAAGCGACACCGTGGCTCCTGCTGCTGCTCTTCACCCCCTGGAAGGGAAGCTCTTCTAACCTGGCTGTCAGATGCAATCACTGCTGAGGCTGCAAATCCGCCCTCTCAAAACCTGTGGATCTGAAGCTTATTCTCTGCCTCACCGACTACAAAAGCACGACTGTTACAAAGAGCCGGCGGCTCCCGAAAATCCAGCGGGCCTGGTTTGCCTTGCAGTGGTCATTTTGCTCATGATTGATGTTCAGGAAGTGGATTGCTTCCCCTCTTGTTAGACCCTATCTGGATTCACAGCAGCCAGGATCAGCAAATGCTTTCCGCTCCTTTTAGCTGGCTCTGTAAATGGCCTTTGAGCCACAGCAATTTGGAGGTATTCAGCCTCTGAATCCCTAATTCCTTTCAGCGTGGTATCAAGGCTCTGCACACGCTGCCACCCCGGGAATGCCTTGCTAGCAGCTTCCCATTTCACTGGCTGTGCCAGCGATTCAGCTCACCAGGATGCTTTGTCAATGTAGTAATCCCAGCAATTGTCTGCTTGAGTACTTCATGGCAATCAAAAGCCATTTAAGATTTCAGGTTTGTCTTCCTCTTCCCCCCTCCCCATCTTTCCCTAAGGATGTCTTCCTGTCACCAGGACATTAGCTCATTTCTTTCACAAACGGAGGTGAGAAAAACGCATTTAGCCCTACTAAGAGTCTCTTTATCCATCTCTTCCAAGAGCAAACATCATCTCTAGAGGTTAAACCAAAATAGCAGTGTAGTGAAAAGCGATGCTCAGATCTCCATCTAAGGGCTGAAGGAGCCCGATTCCATTAGCTGAATATGTTAAGTTGCATCTTTAGCCATTGTTTTGTGTGAGCAGATGTTGCAGATCTTGTTTTCTAAACCCAGCTCTGCCACAGCACGAGACTGTTCAGCAAGCACAGGCAAAACCAGGGACAAGAATCCTTCCCACACCAGCAAAGTGAATTCCTCCCCAAAGAACACTCTGGACAACACAGTGATAAATTTCCCTTTTCCGAATTCTTTATGTGAAATCTGATGGATGCTAGGCAAACTATCCTGCCATAAAACCTCATAAGTGATGTCTCAACACGACTCCAGCCTCTGTATGTAAATCTAAATTAGACAGCCCGTGAGATTTGCAATCCAAAATGCTCCATCCCACATGGTGAAGGAGAACATAACCCTGAAGAAACAGATTCCTTCACCCATTTCAAAGCATTAATCATGCGCTCTCTGTAACTTAATTACAGGTCTACTGCTGGAAGAAGGAATTAAGTTTCCATTAAAACCATCTCTGGTGGACAATATGCCTCAGATTGCCCAAAAAGAGCAATTTTACTGCATTTGATGCTGATATAAAGACAGATTTCCTGAAACCAGAGCTGGGCTGGGAAGGATGGTATGACGGTCCACCACACACAGTTTTGCCATCCTGCTCTTACTGGCCAATAGGGCCGAGTACTTTTCAGCCGGGGCAGGCAAGACATGAAGAGGGGCTTGTTATAGCACAAGACTAAAGGGGATGTTCTATTAAAGATCTGCCCCAGAGCCCCTGGCTGCTCCTCCGAGAGTGCTGGCCCAGCCAGAGCTGGGGTACACCCGAGCTGGTATTTTAGCTCTTAACTCTTTCCGATTTCCCGAGCAGGCTGCCCATGCAGCCTCCAGCACTGCCTGCTGGCGCACACACCGGAGCAATGAGCACATCCCAGCACATCCCAGCATATTCCAGCAGAGCAGAGAGTTTCACCAAAGCCACAGACACACCTCCCACAGAAGAGATAATTGTCCTGATGCTGCCGAGGCTTTTGACAGAATTCCCGTTCACTCGCGGCACCCACGGCCATACCCAGCTGCACCTGGGGACCAGTGAGCAGCGCACAGGGCAAAGCACCAAGGCTGTTCCTGCTCCAAAATCAGGTGTGCTCAGTAACAAACACACGGCTCGGAGACCCTGGCTCCTGCATTAGCTCAGCCAGTCCGAAGCACGGAGCGTTTCCCCCAGGCTGACTCTCCTCATCCCGTTCCACCACCTGGTCCAGCCTCAGCAGCGGCTGAGAGCCGAGCTGGGTTTGACTCTTTGTTCCCAGATGCCTTTTCTGGGTCTCACTCCCAAGCACACACTTTCGGCTTGGCACAGTGGTCTTTGCTTCCCTATCCAGGGAATTACAGCGGTCCCCAAACTTTATTTCTGTTACCGTCAGGCTGTCAGCTCGCTCCACCAGCAGCAGCCAAGGACCGCACCAGCGTGGCGCAGCTGCGCCCAGGGCAGAGGCACCGAGGGACGCGCTTTGATGCCCGTGTCCCCGCCGGTGACCGACACTCAGTGTCCCCTCGCATCGCCGGGGCTGCCTGACCCTAGGGCAAGGTCACCGGGGCCACCTGCCCGGTGGAACCGGGCTGAGCCAGACCGTGCGGGAGCGGCAGCGCGGCTCGCTCGGCCCCGCTGGTGCCAGCCGAGCTGCCCGGGCAGCGGAGCAGCGCCCGGGGCACCGCTCCCGGCTGAACGCGCCCCGAGGCTCGGTCGCACCTGCCTCGGGGAAGGGCGAGCGGTCCCCGGGGCCGGCAGGCACATCCCGGCTGCAAGGGCATCCCGGGCAGCGCGGTTTTACCCCGGGGCGACCGGCCCGAGTCCAGCTGAATGGGACGGAACCGAGCCAAGCCCAGCTCGGCTGAATGGGATCGAAGCGAGCCAAGCCCAGCTCAACTGAACGTGACCGAACCGAGCTGAGACGAGTCGAGCCAACCAGAACCGACCCCCAGCCCATCCCAGACCCCAGCCCGACGCAGCCCAGCGCAGCCCCGTCCCCGCCGGGCGCCGCCCGCCCCCCGCCGCTCACCGGTGCGCGGCCACGGCGCGGCTCCGCAGGTACTTCTGCGCCGTCATGACCCCCACGAAGAGGAAGCTCTGTGCCGGCGGGCCGGGGCGGCGCGGCGGGGCGGCGGCGGCGGCGGCGGGCGGCGGGCGGCAGCCCTGCGGGCGGGCTCGGTGGGGCCGCGCCGCCGCCGCCAGCTCGGAGGCGCGGGGCAGGACGAGGCGCGATGCGAGCACGAAGCCCAGCACCAGCCCCAGCAGGACGCTGAGCCAGGCGCGGCGGCCGCGGCCCGCCATGCCCGCCCGGCCCGCTGCTCACAGCGCCGCCGCCGCCGCCAGCCGCGCCGAGGCGCCCAGCGCCGCCATGGGGGAAGGGGCAGGGACGGGAAGCGGAGGGAGGGGAGCGGGGGGCCGCCCGCCTCCCCGGCCCTGCCCCTCGGCACAGGCGCCGTGTGCGGCCCCGCCGCGCTGCCCCTGGCCCCGCCCGGTCGCGGCGGAGCCGCCGCCGAGCAGCCCCCGGTGCGGCCCCGGCCCAGCTCGGGGCTCCGGGACACGGCCCCGGGCAGGGGGCACCGAGAGCCGCGCTGGGAGCCCGAGACGTCTGCCAGCTCCCCGAGCACCACCCTGCAGCCGCACCGCCCGGCTCTGGAAGCGTTCCAGGCCAGGTTGGACGGGCTGGGAGCAGCCTGGGCTGTGGGAAGGATGGAGTGAGATGAGCCTGAAGAGCCCTCCGAGCCCAACCGGCCGGTGGTTCTGTGACAGGGACCGGCACCTTAGCCAAGCATTCCACACAGGGATAGGGAACCCGGCCCAGCATCCCACAGTGGGACCGCAGAACTGGGACACCTGAACCTCAGCCCTCCTGTCCAGATCGAGAGGGGCGGGAGGCCAAGAGCGGATGCTCGGCTCTGGGGACAGGGACTGAGACCCTGGACATAACCCCAGGAGAGGCATCCCAGCAGCCTGCACCCAGACCCCATGGCAGAACCTTGGCTCAGGGGCCGGAACTGGGAGCCCAGCCCTTCAGACTAGGACGCGAGGGCACTGGGACAGATCCCGGATAGGCACCAGGTCGGGTTCCTGCTGCCCAAGCCCCGGCTCTGCCCCACGGCACACACGGAGACCGAGGGCATGCCGGCAATGAGCAGCAGCCTCTGTTCGCCTGGCGCTGCTGCATTTGTGCCGCACAAGCTGTGGTGACACGGAGCCAAGGCACAGGCACTCTCTGTTTTTTCCCACCTTGCTAATTAAACCAACCAGAAATAGGTCAGTCTGTTTCCATCCGCAGGCTATAGTGAGCGCTCAACAGATTGAAGGCTTTTTCTGTATTGTGTGAAGATTTCTTTTTCCTTTGTCCACAGAGACTCTCCACGTGCATTTCATCTACAGAGCACTTCAGCTTCAAATGCTGCAGCCACAAACCCCTCACATTTCACAGGAAAAAAACCTTCCACTCTCAACAGAAGAAACTTATCAAGTACAACCCATTGACCTCCTGCTTATCATTGTGGTTTCTTCCATTTCCTGCCCACTTCAGCCTTTCCAATTGCCAGTCTTTTCCATTTAAAATTTTATTTATATCATGATGTCATCCACAATGAGCTGGGAAGAAGAAAGTCTTGGTGTAACGGCAGCAACCTCTTGAGCAAGAACAGTTGCAAAAGAGGATGTCACACCACATTAATACCCTACAGCAATAAACTAAAGAGAGACATCCATAAGAGATTTTTTATGATCACAAGTAACTGTCTCACTTCTGGGATTGTGCAGGTAATGACACAATCTGCTTATTTAATGAGCTCAATGATATATCTTGAAAAAAAATGCTTTATTGGGGGGGGTTTATTGCTCTTGGGATGGTGCAATCCTCATACCAAGGTCACCACAGATGAACTTGTGACGTCAGGAGCGCAAACAACACAAGGAAAGTGGCACTGAGATTTATGGTATTAAACAATAAAAAAAAAATTGAATACAAATAGAAACTAGATAAGAAATGCAGTGAACAGGAAAGAATAGCAGGACATCTCCTTTTATTTGCCCACGGGCAGAACAGAGATGTATTGAGTGAGATGTGTTTGTGTGAAGAGGAAGAGAAGAATTAAATGATGAAAGAGAAAGAAAGAACAGTCCAAGCTGGAACACACACAAGGCAGGTAAAGGCAGGAAGGGCAGAAGCACCATTGCTTGGAAAAGGTCAGCTGGACTTTCCATCCCCTCCCCAGCCACCACTGTAATTCCTTTCTACTTGCCAGGGTTTGCAATGCTTCACAATTGCTTCTAACTACTGGTGCACTGATCTTTTCCACGAAGTCTGGGGTTATGCTCAGCCTGCGCAACTCTGCACACATGGATCTTTTATTGTGCTTAAAAAAGCTTATTCATTAAACTCTGCTTCTCTCCTCTCCCCACAAGCCTGAGCATCAGGTCCTGAAATACATTACATTCAAACTACAAAAAAAAGCAACGCCACTCCTTTCCAAGAGAGGCACATGTGGCAAGTCCATGAGCAGGAATGAGATTACTCTCTGCTTGCTACAAATCAGCTGTAAAAATCTCCTGATTTAAGGGAAAGCCACTGTGGCCTATGAATTACAGGAAAAGGCAGAGCTAGCTAGTTAAAAGGCAATAAAAAAAGAGAAAGGTTGGGGCTGGGGCTGAGGAGCTGTCAGTTGGCTTCTTCCCACAAAGAAAAGAAGTTAGTCATCAGAACTGAGAACTCCATGCGAGTTCAGCACACATGGAAATGATGAAGCAGAGCAGCACATTCCCCTGATGGATCTCCTCACCCTGAGCTCTCCTGGGCATGTTCCCACCTCGCTGCACTTCCAGAGCAATTATGGTCCTGGAGTTCAGCACGTGCAGGGGTGGTCAGAGAATGCTTGGGAAGGGGCAGGAGAAGGAAGGGGAGCTTTCCTAGTGCCAGGATTTGACCTGGAGAGAGGCAGGGAGATCTCACCCCTGGCTGTAAGGCTGAGATGTCCAGCTGTGAACAGGGGCTACCACCTGGGAACGCTGCAATCTCACACAACTCCCACAGCACATCCAAATGCCTCCCTTTATGTCATTTACTGTGCCAAACTCACATTCCAAAGTGCTAGGCAGGCACATGCCCCTTTTACTGCTTCTGCACCCTCCCCTGTTCTTGCATAGAGCAGCTGCTGGGAAAAAAAAGGGAAAAAATCAGATTTAGGGAAAAGCATGGCTTAGTTCTTCCAGTGGAATTATAACACTGTTACCTGCCTAGAGAGTATTTTTAATCTGGACGGCAGCAAAAGGTCATACTGCATAATCACATTTAAGTGCCATTCCCTATTAATACAGCTCTTGGTCTCAATAGCTTATTGTCACTATATATCATGGTTACTGTATCTTCAAAGACCTGATATTTTTCTTTTGTAACACTGTCTACAAGCATAAACACATTTTTATGCAGCATATTTTCAACTCCTTGAGAGATGGCTGGAGGAAGTATTCTGAGGGCTCTCCAAAATCTGCAGAGGATGTACATGGTGTGTGCTCATCTCCACACTCCCATCCCACTCCCTCCAGTGAGATTAGCACCCAGACCAGCCTGTAAGAGCCCACTTGACAGGCCCACATGGTTAGATTCATAATCAGATTAACAAAACAGTAATCCTATTTTTAAACAATGAAAAAGCCAAGTCCTTGAGCTGCCAGTGTGTATGTGTGCATACTGAATAAATGTCATCCTTTTGGAATAAAGAACCTGAATAGCAAATGAAAAAAGTTTCTTCCACATAGAAGACTTTGTCCTGTAGAGGAAAGAAAGACTGTCTTGCATTATTACCACTTCTTTTCCTCCTGATTTTGATCTCCAGTGAGCCTACTCCAATATTTGCAGGATGTGCCTTCTACAAAAAACAATTTTTACCACATTTTAAAATAATAGTTACAGAAGTGAACTACTCTCCAAATGCTCCAGAAACTTTAATTATTAATGTTCCAGTACTCAAACTTATACTTTAAAAACTGCCCAGGCACTGGAAAATGAGCATACTTCATATATTCAATGTAACAGACTCATGGTGGAAAAAATCTCACTGGGCAACCAGTAGCATTTGTCTCTGTCACAGAATTTCCAGCACCGCTGCATTTTCCCGAATGATGCGCTAACTCCTTTCTCAGCTCCAGCACCCACTTTTTTTTTTTTTTTTTCCCCCTGTCCTCATCCTGTTCTGGTGCTGCCAGGGCCCAGTCCCAGCCTCTCCTCAGCCGAGTGAGTCAGAGGTGCCCGTTCAGGCACCGCAGAGCTGCTCCCGCCGGCTCTCTCCAAATCCAGCCCGACATTGCCATCGCCCGGCCCGGCCCCGCAGTGCAGCGGCCGCGCCTTCCCGGCCGGGAGATGCGGGAAAGCCACGGGAAGAAAACCTTCCTGCTCCTCAGGTGCCGCTCAGCCTCCAGGTGTCACCTGCCCGGTGACAGCAGCAGCACTGCGGGTCTAACCAGGCACTCCAGCTCTGAGCAGCAGAGGGGATTGATGCATTTTGGACGTGGTGCTGCCAGACCTGAGCCAAGAAAGCACTGGAAAAGCCCAGACAGTGTGTTTAAAAAGGTGTCATAGCCTAAAAAGCAGAATACCTAAAGAAGTGGCAATTACATTACCTAAGAAATTGAATTTACAGGTAGTGTTGCCCCCTCCCACTATGTGATAAAGCTTTACAACCTGGGGGTTTTTTGTTGTTTTTTCAAAGTGCATTTTTAGGTCAAGCTAATAGTAACTCCCCATTTTAATGCAGAGTACTAGAACAGTAACTCCTCATTTTAAATGCCAGGTATTTCAGGGTATCCATTTCCCTTCCATTCTCTTTAAATAAAATTTTCCAAGGTCTTTTTCCTGCCTCTCCCCACAGTTACCCACAAAACCAGCTCAGTAACCACCACTGAAAGAATCTATGGTAGAGGGAGGAGTGAAATTGTAAATGTACCAGTGGAGATCTTGCTCTGTGCTGAAAGTGCTTTTTAGCAGGTGTGCACTTCAAAATAAAATCACAGCAATAAACACACAAGAACAGCATTTGCTTCCCTGCCAGTGCCTTGCCACAGAAACCTTCAGCAAGAAATGTGTATTTTCCCCATCAAAGCTGAGCTGAGGGCACCCATTCCACTGAAGACATGGGTTTCTCATAAAAAAAACAATGAAAGTTTTTGAAGTCGCTGGCTCTGGAGCTGGGAATATGGGCAGGGTGTGTGACAGGCTGCCTTGGAAGCTCTCACAAAATCAGCTACAAGGGTGCAGCCAGGCCAGGACACCACCCAGCCAGCAGCCGTGTGCTTTTCCTTTGTGGTTGCACAGCTGTTCCAAAAGCCAAGGTTTCATTCCACACAGGAGGGAGGAAAAAAAAAAAAGAAAAAGAAAAAAAACCCAAAGCTTCAGCCCATCTAAGTCTAGACCAGCTTTTTTTACATCTGGAAATTGCATAGTTTCACTGTTCAGCTATTGCAGGGACAGAAACGTGCTGAGCCCCACTTGTGGCTGAACTGATCCCTTTAGGGAGGCTGCCACTTTTTAGCCTGTACAAGAACAAAACTCATCCAGGAGGTGGATCTGATGCTGAGATGTGTGCTGATGTGCTGCCAGGCTTGCAAGGACCCAACTGCTGAAGAAGGGAGCTTCATGAGCAGGAGGCAGAAAGAACAGCATTTGAGGGGTTTAAATGCAGCCAGTAACAACAGGGCTGCCGGGAAAATTACAGGAGACTCTCAGGCTGGATGTCATCCCCCTTCACAGAGCTCTCGAATGCAAAGTCATCTTCTAGGGAGGGGAATAAGACACAACCCTCTCCCTCCAAAAATACCCAATTCAACATCTGAGCTTATCAGCAGAGTCTGAGCACAGAGCCACTGCAGAACAGCCCAGCTCCTTGAGTTTTGAGTCAGAATAGCACAGAACTGCATAAAACACAGCAGATGAAATTTGTTAGTACTGGCATTTCACACCTGCACTCAGATTTTGCAAGGACAGCAGTTCCTGGCAGATACAGGTGCAATTATCATTTTCTTTCACATTGATCTTTGATTGAGACACAGATAACTCTGGAACACCTGGGAACAGCTCTGCTGACAGATTCCCCCATTGCCCTCACTCTCCCAACTCCCTCTTCTGTTTGTTTTTAAAAATTTCCAGCATAAGAAACTTAGTTTTTAAACACCCAAGTATGCAATATCACTCTTAAAATCTTTCCCTCATTTCACAATGTTTTTTAAAGGCATAAATAAAACCAAATAATTTTTATGAGTCTGACAATGTGGGTTGTTTTGTTCACTTTTAACTCCAGTGCTCAGTATCTCCTGATGAATAGTTAAGAGAACTATGCACAAACCAGATCTCATCTGCAATTTAAAGAAAACAAAAAACTCTGCTCCTCCAGCACATAAATCACCTAAAAGCAACAAAAAATACTGCACTTCTCAAGCAAGTAACATTTTCAGGAATTATTTGTGCCTCTGAATGCTTGCTTGATTTTTGGATTTTTTAATACAAAACCAGGTAATTCTTCAGTGGTTAAATACCATTATACAGCAATTAAATAGTTTATTACCCAGCTTCTTCCAGATAGAAGTATTTCCAGAACATCTGCATGAGTAAAGCAAGAGGCTTCTTGCATAACTGCTCTAGTGGGGGGAAATCTCCTGAAGGCTTTTTAATATCATCTTTCATAATTCAAGTTCTTGGGAATTCATACCAAACCAGGAACAACGGATTCATTAAATAGTTCACTTTCACCTAATGCTTTCTGCATGCTTCACTCCTGAGCTATAAAGAAGCAAGCAACCACCTTTCCATAATGCTTGTGGTCAGGGGAGAGCTTTCCATTTGAAGTCAGAGGAAAAACCCTTCCCTCTTGTGCAGGTTGTGAGCCAAAAGAAAATTTTATGAACTGAGGTTCATCCTCCCACCCTGTTCAATAGCTTAGAATTGTCTGACTAAGAAAGATTCAGGAATCTGAGGATTAAAATTAAAAAAAAAAAAATTAAAAGAAGAAATAAGGTTGAAGCTTCCAGAAATGCGTACGTCACTTCATTTTCACTTGACATGTCTTATTAAACCTTAGAACTGGGCAAAAAGCCATATCCTTAGTCCTAGCCAGAAGCAAGTCTTGAGACAGAGAAAGATTAGCATATGCTCAGTTAAGACCTGCTTATTTATTTTGCAGATGTTTTTACTGAATTAAATAAACCCATCCCTGACCATTTTATCAACACAAGGATTTTTGCTTCTTTAAGACAACGATCTCCCCCATTTGTTTTTCTCCAGACAACACCTCAGTCTGTTGTCTGTTTCCCCAACACAAGGGAGATGATGTTCCCTAAGGCATTATAAAACTTAGTCCTCTTTCCTGAGGAAGACTCTTCAGATCTTGAAAATATCCTTCCCACCTCTCTTTCTTTTTGCCTTATTAAGGACTAAAATCTGAAGCTACATACCCTGGCCTCTGAATGAATTTCCATAGGAACATCAACAACCTCACTTCACCTTCCACACACACTTGACCAAACACTTTGTTGTGTCTAAAACAAAAGGTTCTTGGCCTTTTAATTTCATTACTAACTTTAAAACTCTCTATTAACACACCCCTGTTGCATTTCTAATCAAGAGAAATATCAACATGCATACAAACAGTGTATTCAAAGTTGACACTCCTTTCTATTGATAAGCACAAATATTCCAGGAGTAAATATTCACAAACAAGTGCTCACACAGCTCTAAGGAGCCACTACTCCTACCCCAATGCCCACAGACCAGCTCAGGAACAGCAACTGGACACAGGGACACTCGTCCTATGCCAACAGGAATTATTTAATTCCTTTCCAAAGACAATCCAGATTTTATTTGTTGCATTTTAGAGAGAAAAATCAAGGGGATGGGATGCTTGGAAAGTTTGGTTATGATGACCAGTTGTTTTCTGTCCTCAGTGCTGGACATACACCAGAAGGATGAACACCACACACTCCTTGCATCCCTCTCTTGCCAGTGTGACACTTCCACTGGCCAGAACCCTCCTCAGCACACACCACCCTCAGCTTTGGTGCTGCACAAGCTGCAGCAGGGTCACCCACCTTGCTTTCTACACATTTATTGCACTAGAACAAATGCCTTCTATAAAAAAGATGCTGTACAAAACCAAGAGATTGCAAATACTAGATTTATGATGTTTGCAGTTATATTTAATATTAATAGTGTCTTGTTTTTACAAAGCAGTTGAAATTAAAAAAAAAGAAAAAAGGGAAAAAAAGGAATAGCAAGAACCTCCTGTCTGCTGTCTAGCATCAGTAATCCTCACTGGTTTGTTCACCATTTATAAGGAAAACATCATTCAAGCTGGCTTGTCACAGAGATTCTTCAGCAATAACTGGTGTTCGGTGCAAATCCGTGGCATTTGTCAGATCACCTGTGCTTTTTCTGAAAGTCCTTCTGCCTACATTCAAGCTGTCTGCCAATGATAATACCCTTCCTCTCCAAATGACTGTGTAAAAGGTAAATCTGGTAACATGTCTGAGGATGGTAAATATCCTCATCTTACTGAGGTAAAGTGACTATAGATAACTAAATTTACCAGAGAGCCCAGACCTCACAATCCCAGATGATTCACCTTGGCTGGAGACTACACCCCCTCTCAACAGAAGAGTGAAAATTAATTGATAATACTGAAATTGCTTCTCTCTTTGCCCTCTCTAAGAGGATCAGGTGCTTTTCTGGTGTAGGATCTGCCAATGCATTACAATTTGGAAACGGTGTAAATCAAACAAAAAAAATGTTTTAAGTTACCATGTGGACTAAACCAGCCCCAAAGGAGTCCCTGTGACAGGCCAGCTGTAGGCAGACAGACAGGGGGTAGGATCAAGGCTGCTAGTGCCAGGGGACACTAGGGACATTAGCCTCATCCACCTGCTGACGGGCCCCGCCGGCCGGGTCTCCAGGAGCACGTCCCTCCTCCTTCTCCAGACAGGGGGTTATAGCCTAGAACACACAGCAGAAATCCACTCCATCAATATTCACCCTCCACAGCCCTTCACCAAGGCACAAGGAACACTAGAAATAGATCTCATAATATTTACACCTTGTTCACACTTTACACACACAGCATTTTAGGGAAAATGAAAGCACAGAGAACATCCAGACTAGAGAGGGTTTTCTTCTTTAAAAGCCACTGCAAAACACTTGTTTTAATTTGATCAAATTGGATTAAATGAAATTGAAATTGATTACCATTTAATTTTTCTGAGTCTGCACTAAAGCTGCAGTGCTGCTCTGCAGGATAAATAGAGCAGCAACAGCAGCTCTTAGAGAGAACTCTGTAGAGTGTATCTGTACTCCAAGAGCCCAAACAGTCAGGAACTTGAAATAATCCTTTATTCCAGTCCTGCAAGGAATACTCTGAAGGTCAAAAGGTAAACCCACTCATTAATACTGCAAAGTATTTTTTTTTAGAGCATTTGAAAAGGCAAACATAGGCAGTAAGGCAAGTACACTTTAGTTGAACATCCTAATGCTGTAACCATGGGAAACTTCATGTCAGGAGAACACATTCAGAAAGTTACAACTTGGCAAACATTTTCAATTTGTTCTGCACAAACATAAGAACCCAAATCCTAGCAGCACTGCTAACCAGGGGCGTTTCAAAGCAACCTGTTCCACTGAAACTCCCAGCATCACCTTCATCTTTGAAATTTGTTTTTCTCATAGCAGCCAAGTTTTGCTTTCTAGCTTAATTGAGCAGCTGAGCAGCACAGATGGTTCTTTCACTCCATGCTGATCTACCTCAGGGGAAGACCTGAGACCTCTAATTCTGTAATTGGTTACTTAAGCAAAGACTTTGCTGAGGATTAAACCAGGACAGGTAGCAGCTGGAAGGGTGCCCAAACCCAGCTGACCTGATCCTGGTTCTCAGCACAGCTGACCCCTGCATTTATCATCCCCCAGGGAGGGAAATATCTCATGACAGAGCTATCAAAGATAGCATCAGACTCACACCCTCATCTTAACAACCTAAGATGAATCAATCACTCATTCCTTCAAATGTCAGGAAAAATACTCAAAAGCAGAAAATCCCAGCACTGCACTATTACTGAGGTTTAGAATGTTTAATCAGGAATCCACAAATTTCAAACATTTAATCAAGTAATTTACTCAGCACTGCATTTTTAGTGGGCCTCACTTCCAGCCTGACTGAGGCTGTCTGGATGATCCACTCCACTACAGAAAATTGTCATTAAAATATACCTAAATTAGCACCTGCAGGTATGGCAAGGGCTGCTGGGCTGAGAGGAGAGGAAGCAGACTGCCTGCATGGCCAGTGAACTGACATGGGCAATGAGAGGCCATAGAAAACACTTCATCCATCAAGATGATTCAGGTGACTGAGTTTAACAGTGAGACCTTCTGGTGTTTTTTAAGATTTTATACATCTACAGGATTTATATGCTCAATAGGTCAGCATTGTGGTATATAAAAAAAAAGATGACATTTTACATAATTTATTTAATCTTCTGAATCTACATAATACAAAGTAAAATATCCTCTTCCTGCATTTAGTCAGTACTACAGGTGCTTTGAAGACAGACCAGACACTAAATTATTTTACTGCACTTATAGAATAATGGGGGGGGTCCCCAGAAATACTGTAAGAATACTGTAAGAATCAGTAATTCTGAATGACAAAAATCTCAGTAAATTATGCCAAAGCCTATTCACAAAACACCTGACACATTCTTTTCCCAGGAAAAAGTCATCCCAAAACTTCCTGACGGCTTTTGCACAAAGGGCAGAGCAGACCAGCTGATAAGAGATAAAGAGCTCCTTTGAAAGGAACATTTTTTTTCCCCCCTTGAAAAAGACAAGGAGTATGTAGAGAGACTGCAGAAACAGCTGGATAAATGACCTGTTCCAAGCTCACAGTGTCTGAGGATTCCATACTCACCACCTCCTCTCAAAGGCTTTTTGTTTGGTTTAGATTTTGGGACTGTTGAGGCAGAGGCACCAGATTCTGCTTCTTGCTGTTCAGAAAAGCAAAAAGTTACTCAATGTGAATTTCAGCTCCCTTAATCACAACTGTGACCTGATTAAGATGGTTGTTACCTGATTCAGTTTCAGGTTTCCTTTGTAGCTTTTTCCTTCCTGCATACTCTCCCACATGGCAATCTTCTGCCTTCGCCTCTCCTCCTCCAGCTACAGAACAAATCAGGATAGAGGCTTAATCTTAAAACTGAGATTTCAGAGCTAACAGAATCCCAGAAACAGCCAAAACAGACTCATCAAACTGTATTTATCTGATGCAGTACCTCTGGGATTATGGAAGAATTTACTCTTTTCATACACCCACATCTCTTCCCCTCCTCAGGATTGTACTGACTGAGTCTGCAGCTTCTTTTGGCCACTTGACACTTTAAAAGATTTTGAAAGTAAAACAGAACCAAGCAGCAAGTTTAAACCCTGAGTTTATGTAAAGTACTAAGTAAAGAGTATTGCATATGACAGTAATTTAATGCACAACATGGGGCTCTACAGAATAAAGAAAAAACTTTTCCTTTGCTTTTAACTACCAATATTACTTGAAGCATCATCTATAAACTGAGGTCTGAGTATCTGACTGCAAAAGCAAAACCAGAAGAGGTGGGATGATGATCAGTGTTATTGCTATGCTGATCACACCCATTTTCTGCACTGCCCCACTCAGCAATTTGCTACTACTCTTGAGCTCAAGCTGTAATTCAGACCCTTAAATTGCAGCAATGCTAAGCTACATTTCTAACACCTATATTTGCCATTAAGAGCAGAACACACACATGTGCCAGCAAAATCCCTCCAGCCATTCACTGCACACACAACTAAGCTCCTGCAGATACAGATTTACCTGTAGGAAAATGAACAGCAGGCCCACAGCAACCCTGGCACACAATTACAGTTTGCTGCTGTCTTTTACAGCAGCAAAGTGCTTGATGACAAATTTATGAGTTAAAAGAAGAAATGCTCTCTGGTTACCTGTCTTTGCTTTTCTTTGTATCTTTCTGCTTGTGCATTCAGTTCTTCTTGCATCCTGAGGCGAGCTGCTGCCAAAGCTTCCTGTCTTCTTACCACCACATCAGGCTCTAGGAAATCAGGAAAGAGTTTGCAAAGCTACTCCAAGTAAATTCTAGATGGTAGTAGATGGTCCCCTCAAAGAATTGTAATAAGGAAAGGCTCACATCTCTCTTGCAGCTGTTTTGCAGAAAATCACAGCTCAAGTTCAGTCCAGCTAATATTTTATAGTCATATGCTGAATTAAATTTCATCATGTTTTACTATTTTAAAGCAATTACTTTAACAGTAATTAATAAGGACTTTAATAAGGACACAAGTGTACCTAACCTTAAAATTTAAACCTCACACTTAAAGGACACTTCCTTCTGTTTCTGAAAGATTTTTTAGATACGAATTAATTCAGAAATATCATCCAGGCTTCACAGGGACCATTTTTACCCACAGAACTTCTTTTACCCAGAAGGATGAGGCAGCCAGCCCACATTCACTCCTACTCCTTCTGGCAATGGGTCCTGCTGGTGTCAGTGCAGCAGTGGATTTAACACCCTCCATCAGCAGAGAAATCACTTACACACATGACACACATCTCAAGAGACACCTGGAGGTCTCAGAAAATCCACACTGAGTCACCACTGCTCTCCATGAGTGGCCTTTGAAGGTCTAAAGGAAAATAATACCCCAAAAAAAGGCAAATGTTGCTCTGTTTTCTTCCAGCAGCTGAAGCATCTCCACATTTGTTTGCCTTATTTTTTGCTACGATTCAGTGATGAATATGAAAAAGAAATGTCAGTGCTTTCAGTAATTTCATTTTACAGGCAGTTTGGGCAATTAAATCACCATTTAATTATCATCACAAAGGAACAGCAGAAGGATAAGGGCACACAAATAAGATTTTACTGGGGCCCCACATCCTGTCATGCCCATGTGCCCAAGGGGTCAGTGCCAAGCACTCATGGATTTGGCAGATCCATGAGCACAGCCTGTGCTTCTCACCAGGATCGTGACTGTGAATTTACAACCTGTGCCACACTCCCAAAGATAATAGAGTGTCACACCCCAAATGTACACAGTCCTGCCAGAGCAGGAACTGGGAAACAGTAACTGGAAGGGAATTATGAATATTAATAAAAATTGAATATTTATAGAAGTATTTTCCCCAGGATTTAGATTTGGGCGTTTTGGTTTTGTTTGTAAGCCTAAAAGTTATTTGATGACTGACAACAGGTGCTTCCAGCCTCCATCCCCTCAGTCCTGCACCACCAAAGAGAAGATATCCCCTGTCCTGCAATGTCCCGCTCCTTCATTTCCCAAACTCTGGGACACGGCTTTTTCTTCAGAATCCTTTAAAAATACTTCCCTTAGCCCAGCCTTTCTCGGCGATCTCTTCAGGGTCAGGATCCGAGAGTCACCTTCCACGGAAACCCCTCACACCCGGGTCTCTCCTGGGCTGTTGCCACCTCCAGACCCCCGTGCGGGTCCCAGCGGCCCCCAGCCCTCCGGCCAGGCCCGTGGGGGCCCGCAGGACCCGAACTCTGGCTTGCAGCGCGCTCTGTACTCACCCTCCGCCGCCTCAGCCGCTCCGCGCCGGCCGCTGGGCCGCGCCGCCAGGCTGCGGGACACCTTCTGCACCAGGAGATACACGGCGACCGCGGCCAGGAGCATGTACCAGCCATAGCTGGCCAGCACCGAGCCCACTGCGACGGGGACAGGCCGGGGGTGAGCGTGGGCCGCACGGCAAGGGGCCCACCCGGGCGGGGGAGCGGCCCCGGCTCCGCGCCTCAGCCCCGCCGCCCCCCGCCCTCAGCCCGGCCCCCGGCCCCTCACCCGTGTGCTGCAGGGCCTCCAGGCCGCCCCGGCCCAGCTCCGGCCCGGGCCCCGCCGCGGGGCCTGCGCCGCCGAGCTCCATCGCCCGCCGCCGCCTCACGTCCGGGCCCGCCCCCCTCCGCCAATCACCGCCCCGTCCGCCACCACCTCACGTCCGGGCCCGCCCCGCCCCGCCAATCACCTCCCAGTCCGCCACCACCTCACGTCCGGGCCCGCCCCGCCCCGCCAATCACCTCCCAGTCCGCCGCCGCCGCCTCACGTCCGGGCCCGCCCCATCCACCGCCGCCCGGAAGCGCCGCGCGGCCGCTGGCAGAGTGCCCGGGATAATGTGTAGCTGCGCCGGCCAATGAGAGAAGGGAGCAGGCGCAAGGCAGCCAATCAGGGTGCGTTAAGCCCCTCCCGTCCCGCCCCCGGCCGGGAAGCGGACGCAGCGCCAGCGGCGAAAAAGGGACCGTTCGTTTATTGAACAGCGAAATGCGCGAGGACGGGGGCGATGGGGCCCCGCCGGGGACACCGGCACGGCCTGGGTCAGGACAGGGCTCCCGGGGAGCGTCGGAGCGGCACAGCCCGGGCTACGATCCGTTTGGCACTGTGTCCTCTTCCATTTCTTCTTCGCCGTCCTCCGATGGGCCTGAAAGGACACATCAGAGTTTTAAGGCAGCTGCTGCAGACGTTCCTGTTCTTTCCCCACCCCTCTGCAGAGCAGTAATAATGGGAAAGGAAAATCCAGGTAGCCCCGATGCACAGAAAAGTGGTGCTATGGCCGGCCTGCAGCTGAGATCCATCTCGGCAGAGCTCCCAGACTCACTGTTGCACCCACACCCCAGGCACTGATGCTCAGCACGGGTCCAGAGACTCCGTAATTAATCTCATTTTGCTAAATAACTGGGATGAACTTTGAAGTCACCCAGTGCAGCAAAGCACCTGTTTGGAACATCACTTTGCAGGGAGTGCAGGCGACAGCCTGGAGCTGCACTCGAGGCCAGGCAGATCACACAGAGCCAGGCATGTGCTCCACAGATGACAAACTCACACTTTTTCTACCCAGCTCCCTACAGGGATCACATAGATCATCAAGGAGCAAGGAAGAGAGGTGGATTCTGTTTAAAGAAGAGTAGCAGAAGTAGAGAGTGACCTGATTTCCGCTCCCTGCCGGGGATCTGTCCCGCCTGCAGCAAGCCCTTCAGCCGCTCCACCTCAGCCAAGGTCGAGGCGTTTGCTATGGCAGTCTGAGAAACAGAGAACTCAGTGAATCCTCACACACCCTGGGTCACACTGCTCAACACAAAACCCAGATTTCTACCAGTTAAGTGGCAATGAACACCTACAAAAGTTCTACTAAATTCCAGTTCTAGAGAATTCTACTAATGACAAATCATTACCTCCACCCTGCCTTGGAAGAACTCTAAGCTCAGGTTTACATTTCATTTAAGTTTTCAAAATACAGGTAGGTAAGAACAAAACTTACAGAAAAAGAACCTAAACCAAAGTCAGGACACACTGATCTATTTGTCTGAACAGCACAAGGGAAATGTTTGTTCACTTTGGATCTTTTCTCCTGACATATTTACCTTAATTGCCTCCACATCCCCTGGGGAGGGCCCTGTTTTCTTTTTGTCCGTTGGCAGACCAGCCCCTGGATTGAAGCTTCAAAAGGAAAACAAAGAGCTGTTACACTTTTTGAAGAATAGCTGCTTCTCTTAACTTGAAATGCTTCCAAACTAGGTTTGAAAGCATTTCATTCCATCAAGTGTAGTATCTTATCTTTGTTAACAAACTGATACAGTGAAGAATTGCCTCCTTCAGAAACACCAGCACCTTGTCCTCACTGTCCCATTCCCCCCCACCTTTTCATCTGCTCAGAGGCAGATCTTAACTTTATTAATCAGGCAGTTGACAAAAGCTCTTCAATTTGGATGTTGTTGAACACTCAGCTGGTCTGTTGCCATTACAAAAGCAGGGTGGATAAATAAAGAGTAACTGAAAATGGGTTTTCTGTTCTCATGTGTCAAATGTGATACTACAACAGCCAAAAGTAAAGCCTACACTAAACTGGAATTCATCTTCATGGTTAAAAGGTTTGCTGCTGCTGCTGCTTTAAACCTGCTTATTCTAAAACTGTCACAGACCTGAATCCCACTCACAAACTCAAACTCAAATCCATCTATTGTAGTTTTAAATGCTAAATAAGTTCAAGACATTTTTCTATTTAACCATGAATTTAGAAATGCTGTTGCCACACATGATCTGAATTCTTATTACCAAATAGGCTGATCAAAACATATGATGCACCATTTAACAATTAAACTAAATAAACATATACTGTAATAGCTTATACTGTAACAGCTTAATTAAAGATTTTCATTTGTATTTCATCTCCTAACTGCAGCAGACCTTACAGTTTATTCCCTGGCAAAACAAAATAATTAATTTACTAATCATGTAGGAGAAAAAACTCCACCAAACACAAATTAAATAATGGCCACCTCTCTGCAGTTAAATAACAATATAAAATTAGGGTTTCCTGCTTGTTGAATCCACCTTGATCAAGTTATCTCTTTCAGAAATATTTCTGAGATGTATTCACCACCATCCAAAACTTGGGGTGCTTGCACAAGGCACTTCTGGCTCCCAAAGCTTTTGAGGCATCCTGCCAGCAGCTGGTATTTCAGTTTTCTGCCTGATACTGCACACAAAGAAAGTGGTGTTTCTGAAGGAGGATGCCAGTGTAAATTTGTTTGTTTTATCTTACGTTTTTGCTCTCCTGGCAATATCCTTTGCAAGCTGTGCACCCCGTTTGCCCTTGAACATTTTCTCTGCCTCCTGTCGCTCCTACAGCGATACCACACACACACACAAAGTTAATTTGAGAACATCACAGTTTGCAAAGCTTCTGTCTTGGCCAAGAAAGACACTTTGGCTCATCCTCATCAGTGAAATTGGTACATGGAGACCAGATGTAAGAACAAGCAGATAAACATTGCCCAAACACTCAAAGATGTATCAACATCATGCTCTTAATTTTAAGAGCTCTTTCCCACACTCATTCCCCACCCAGAGCTGAGCGCTGTGGTGTTTGCTCATTTCTTTCTACAGAGGTGTCTCCTACCAACACCACAGGGACAGAAAAGAGTAACACTGAACAAAGGCACTAAAACTTAATTAAACATAATTAAATACATTATATCCTTAACAGAATGAAACCACAAAAGAAAACAATGAGAGCATTGTAGAGCCACTTACAGAGTTTCAATAAAATTTACAACCATGGCAACAAGATCACTGTTAGTAGTGAATTTTTAAGAATGAAAAAAAAAACCAAAAAAAACCCAAAAAAAACAAAAACAAAAACAAAAACAAAAAAAAAAACCCCCAAAAAACCCCAAAAAACCCCAAAAAACCCAAACCGAAATCAAAAGCAAGCAGACTTACTTTGAGCTTTACTTTTTGAAAATCCAGAACTCTGACCTGGGGAACTTTATGAATTAAATATAATCTGTAATGTTTCTTATTTGTTACAGGATTCCTTAGAACGCTGTGAAGTAAATAAAGGTTATAAAGAGGCTCTTAATACAAAATATTTAAAATACACTTGCATTGAAATATATTAATATACTTGAAATGCATTAATGTACTTCCTGCTGTGACCATGAAATAAGCCTAGTGACAGTTCCTTCATATTATGGAAACTATAGGAAAAACTTGCACTTCAGCAATTCAGTAGATTTAACTGAAGGATGACATAAAGAACAACCTCAAAATAATCATAATACTACCCCAAAAATAACTGAAACATCACTCCTCTTATCTGGACACTGATCAACTGAAAAATCACAGAATAAACTGTGTTTCTTTCAAATGGAATATTATTGAAAAGTCCTTGTTTGCATGTATTTTAAGGTTTTTTTATCAACAGATTAAACCATTTGGTTTTAGGTTCTTAAAGGTTCACTTCAGCACTTATGCATTGGTTTATAGAGATGTTACATCTCATTATCCCAACAGTCTGTCAGTGATATAAAACCTGATACATTAATTACCAGATGTTTATGAAGAGTAGAGGAAATACTTTATCAATTCAATTTTTAGACATAAAGGATCTCTCTTAGCTCATAAAAAGCAAAGGGCCAGGCCAGCAGCAGAGTTCAAACACCAGAGGAAGAGCAACTTTTCTTTTTGGGATTACATACCTCAGGTAAGTCAATGATTTAATGGTTGATAACGGATCCAGCTCACCCTGGGTAAAGGGAGCACAGCAAGAAATTTTAAGTATTTTTAGAAAAAAAAAATCAAATATTTGAAAACAAAGTTCCTGAAGTCATATCTATTATAGAGATTAATTAAATTACTGCAATTATTTTAATAGGAAGACCACTAAGCTTTGTGACTGCTGTTCTACTGCATGATGCAAATCATGTTCATTAAAGCATGTACACCATTAACTACTGCCAAAACTGTAGGATATTACTCTAAAGAGAAAGAACCAACTATTACCAGAAGGATATGGCACAGCTCTGAGGAAAATGGTTAATTAGAGAGACGAAAACCACAAATTTTAAGCTTGTTTAGCTTTATCCTCCATCATATCTTACCAGTTCAGCAATGTTGTTGTTGGTAAGAATGAGCTCTGTGAGGCTGGGCAGAGCCTGTTCCAGGTTCTCACCAATCCGACTGAAGAACAAGAAAAAACAAAGGTTTAATTTAGGGCAGGAATTAGCAATGGTGGAAATACACAGAGAAACACAATAGCACAGAGGATCTCCCTGAGAACAATCCAGTCTGACACTGGTAGAAGTTTGGGTGAGCATCCAAAACACGTTTCTAATAAAGCTGGCAATAAATCACTGCAAGAATATTAGATGCAATATGAGATTTAAATCCATTCCCTTGAAGGTATCCCTTTTTTCTGTCTTTATGGAGCTGATTATTGAAATCCAAAGATCTGGCCAGGTCCCAAACTCTGCATCTCATTGTCCTGGCTGAGAAACACTGATTTTTGCACTGAATGAGGAAGGAAACTGAAAGAAGGCTCACAGTGCTCAGTGCTGATCTTATTGCCTGAAACAAACCCTCCTGCACCTACCCAGCACGGAAGACACACACACACCTCTCCCAAGAGCATCTTCCTCTGCCCCAGGGTGCCATGAGGCCAAAACACAGCCCCTTACCAAATCCTGTTGTTATTCATCAGAAGCGTTTTCAGCCTCCGCAGCAGGGGGAACCCGTCCAGTTTGCGGATCTCATTGTCAGAGAAATCAATGGCATCAAACTGGTCTAGAGTGGCACCCAAGTTCTCAATTACAGGGATTTTATAGCCTGGAGAGAGAGTGCAAGGCAGGGATTAGATGGTGCCCACAGCAGAGCAGACCAAAGCAAAACCGAGTGTGTGGGGGCATATCTGGATGGACAGAGGATGCTGATAAGTCTCAGACAAAACACCTCGGGATCACCTCTCCTCCACACCACTCCCAGACCAAACTCTCCCCCTCAAACCCAACAACCCTCATGGCTTTTTCAATCCTTCTTCCTCCCCCTCAGCCTGTGTGTGTTCTCCGAGCCAAACTCACCTTTCTGGCACATCCCTCGTGCTGGAGGCATATCTCAACCCATCACCACATTCCTCCCACATTTCCCCCAATTTCCCCTTCTTGGTGGTAGGCACGAGACTTATCTTTAGGCTCCCTTCCAAACTGAACCATTCTACCATTCTGTAACTCACTCCCTCACATCCCCCGCAGCTTCCGAAGCCACTGGAGCCCCTTTCACGGCCCTTCATCCCCAACCCCGCGGCTTCCCCGTCCCGCTCCGGCACCTCCGGCCACGAAGGGAGCCAGGCCCCACTGCAAGATCCGAGCCCCATCACAGCCGGGATCCATCACTGACCACCCCAGGCCCCACGCACAAACACACACCCGGCCCCCGGCCCTCAGCCCTCATGCCCGCCCGCCCCGCTCCCAGCACAGCCCCCCTCGCCCCGCGGGGCCCGCGCACCGCGCAGGTCGAGCTCCCGGTCGCGCACGGCGTTGGTGTACTGTGCCGCCTGCTCGATCAGCTCCGCCGTGAGCTTCACCATCGCGACACACGGCGAGAATCGGCGACACACGGAGACAAACGCAGACACCGCACGCCAGGCCCCGCCAGGCCGCGCCGCGCAGCCGCAGCACCCCGCGCTGAGCGCCGAGCGGCGCAGGGCGCGCAGCCGAGCGCCGAGACAGCGAGCGGCCGGACCGCCCCTCCTGAGGGCTGGTACAGCCCCATCCCTGCGTTCCGCTCCTCAGGGCTGGTACAGCCCTATCCCTGCGTTCCGCTCCTCAGGGCTGGTACAGCCCCATCCCTGCGTTACGCTCCTGACGGCTGATACAGCCCCAACACCCATCCCTGCATTCCCCTCCTCAGGGGCCCATACAGCCCCCAACACCCAACCCTACATTTCCCTCCGATACAGCCCCTAACATCCATCCCTTCATCCCCCTCCTGAGGGCTGGTACAGCCTCCAACACCCATCCCTGCATCCCCCTCCTCTCCGGGCCAGCTCCCAGCCCCACGCCTGAGCCCCGGGTCACAGGATCAGAAGGGACTTGGCTTTGCCGTCAGCAGTGCCCTACAGAAGCACAGATGCCACCACAGCTTCCCTCCCACCTTCTGGTGTTTGCAGGCACAGATTTATCCAGGCAGAGCAGGAGCACACTTCATGGCGTGGCTGGTGCTTCCCTTCGGACAGAGCCGAGTTCAAGCTCTTGCTGCTCCCCTCCTGCTGCAGAGCCAGGGCACCTTCCACAACAACCACAGCTCTCGGTGCTTCCCGTCCATCCCAGCAGCAGCTCAGCCTTTGCTCCTGGACATTGTGTTGCCCGTAAGCAGCATCCCCCTGCAGGATTCTCTGTCACTTCCATATGCATTCCTGGTCTCAGAGGTGCTGTGATGGGCTGGGAACACCCCACAAGCTGCAGCATGACACACACATCATTTATCTGTGAGATAAAATGTGCTTGCCAATGTCACTACATCCCCCTTACTGGCTTTAGGAATTTGGGGAACAGCAAGGAAGAGCTGGGAGTAGCCCTGGGGGAGCAGAGGTGGCTCTGGCTGCTGTGTCTGGCCAGAAAATCTCTCCCAGGTCCCTGGATCTGAGGTTGGGGCACTGCCTGGCACCACTGGGAAGGGCTCAGCTGATGGGTGAACAACAGTGCAGGTGACTGGACTGAAAGTGACATGTAAAGGGACACCCCCAAACCCTGCCGAATGTCACCAAGCCAATACTTCTGGGGAAATCCTTCCCCAGCCTTCAAGGCCCACAGAGCTGGACAAGGAAGGATGATTTCTCTCTCCACTGCTATCAAGGAAGGATATTTTTTTGTGAGCCATGACATTTCTGTGAACCCAGAAGATGTGATAACAGGCTAAACACTGCAGCCACACTTGGCACTGCACAGGGATGGCTCATGATTTTCTTCTGGGAGCTTCTCAGGGCATCACCCCAGGCATGATGCCTGGCTCAGTCCCCAGACCGCAGCATCAGAGCTGGCCCTGCCAGGGACCAGCTGGGCTCAGGCAGCTCCTGTGCTCCCTGCTGTGAAAACTCCCCCACCAGAGCTGTATGGGAAAGCACAGAGTCAGGTTTTTATAACAGCTGCATTTGTTTTATAACATAGGAGGGAGCAAGAACAAGAGGGAGCTGTCACAAGAAAAAACCCAAGAATTAGCAGCACTGTTGTACGTGACTCAGGCATCATGCAGCGTTCAAGACAACAGAGACTTTAGTCATTTCAGGCAGTTCTTATAAGGAGACTCTTTCCAGCCTCCTGGAAAGCAGGTCCTGCCTCTGACAAGGCCAAATAAAACACGGACCTGTCTCCCTTAGCACAATACATCTGTTTGCCTCAGCTCTACAGCCACAATAGAATTGTAATTGCGAGCAGATGGATTCTGGGTCTCAGACGCTGCACACAAGCTCTCGACAGTCCTTTCTTTGCAATGGAAACTCAAAGCAATGATTTTTAAGATCTGTGTTCCCCACCTGCCAACTGCACAATGGCAGATGGCTGTGGCTGCAACCCCAGGGCCAAACTGCAAACGAGGAGTCAGACTGCGCTAAGATTTTCCAGAAAACAGCTATTATAGATTTGGCTTTGGTGCCAAGAGACAAAAAAGAAATGAGCTTTAATAAATTGCCTAAATATGCATTTATCTTGAAGACACAGCCACTTTGATCCTATGAGCATACCAGTCAGACTTTAATAGCTCCAAGCAAGTATTGCAACAGCTTGGAGAAATAATCTGAATTTTATTACTTTACAAGAATGATTTCTGAGGGAAACGCTGGAAGCTGATGTTGTTGCATGAATTCAATGTGCAGAATTTGTTTTTCTTTCCCTGGCAGGCGAGAAGGCAGCAGAAAGCAGGATAGAGCTGGGACTGCTGGGGACTGGTCGTCTTAAATTGCATTGCCTTCCCCAGTGCGTATTTTAAGTTATATCAAGATGTAGGAGTAAGCATTTTCCTTTCTTTGTAGCATTTCAGTACATCTAAATATACCAGGAAGCAGTATTTAGAGGCAGGCTGCTATGAGCCAGGGAACTGGAAGGCTGATCCACAGCTCCTGTTTTTTTCACTAACACAGCAGGAGAAATGAAGTTTGGTATTTTCCAACCAAAGGAGCAGAAGCCAGGAGTGTGTCACCCCAGTTCTGACCTCTGGTTTGGCCTGAGACTGAAAGGGAAATCCTGCAGCAGGAGAAGGAATCACTGTATGTGATTAATTCACATCTTTTGATGAATGTGAAGACCAACAAAATGCAGGAGCCCACAGCTGCACATCTCTGAGAAAGAATCTTCCCTTGTGGGAGGGCTCCATTCTTTTCTTTCTTTCCTCACTTAAAAACCTCAGCTCCAGATATCCAGACACTACCCTGGGCACTTGGCCTGTGGTTGTTGCAAAACCAACACGACAAACAAAGGGTTCCCTCCAGCTCTCTCCATTCCCCACCCACACCAGAGGCTCCTCTCCTTCCCAGACAGCCAACAGGGAACAGTGGCCCCGTGGTTCCCAGCTGCTGGGAACTGGGCGGTTCAGGATGCCCCTTGTGTGGGTGGGAAAGGGGAACAAGCGCTTCTGCCAGCTCATCCAGGACCCCCCACACTGGAGAACACAGCCACTCTTGCTGCAGCAAAGCCCTCAACTCCAGTAAGATGGCCCTGGGTGCACCAGCCCAGCTTGGCACAGGGCAGGTATTTGGGATTTGGGTTTCTTCTGGAAGGAAAAGACCTTTATGACAACAACAGTGAGGTTTTTGCAAATGCAGCTCATTGTTCCTGAGCATAGGTGCTCTGAGCTGAGCAAGAGCTGCAGCCAGGGGAGCTGCTTTGTCCAGCAAAGGACGTGCAGTGCCTCCAATCAGGGCTGCATGAATTTGGAAAAAGCACAGATTCATTTGTCAGGGGAGATCAATAGTTTATTAACTTAAAGATCAGTTCACCAAAGCTCCATCTTTCCTTGGATTTTGTCCAGGCAGGTGAGGGCTGGAGACAGTGTGGCTTTCTCCTCCCCACCTGGCTGAGGTGAGCTCTTGTGGGCAAGCCCAGGCAGGGCAGGTGTCGCTGCAGCTGAAACCAAGCAGGGATTATCCCAGCTCCGTGTGGAACTGGTGACAATTTGTACTGAGAATTTCACTGGAGAAAAGTTCAACTCATTAAAACTATTAACAATGAAAATCAGAACATGCAATGTAGGAAAGTGTTTACATACATCTGGTGCAAAGAGTGGCTTTGCAGGGTCAGAGAGAAGGAATAAGACACAAAAGGATACCCCACTCCCATATAAAAAATAGTCCACAGAGAAAAAAAAAAAGGATTGTATAAGTTATTTTTTAAAAATCTGTAAAACAACATAGCCAAGGATATTTTAAACACAATTATATAAACACCACATGACTTACTATTAAGAGAGAGCGTGAAAAGGTTTGTTTCAGGGAAGGGTTTTGTAGAATTAAGTTTCCTGGCTGGATCCCTGGAATGTCTCATTTGGGAAATAGATGCCCAAGAAAAATCACTGTCATGAACAGGAGGATTTTGTGAGAGAGAAAGGGGTGTACCCAACAAAACAGGGGGAGGATCATAACGCAAAATGCCAAGAAAGATTAATTGGGACAACATTTCGTTTAGAGGAAGGATTTAGCTTGTTCAGAACTGACTTAATCAGCAATGTACAAGCAGTTCCAGGAAGGAAATACATTTCATGGTAAGGCTGGTCCATATGGACAACCCCCCCCAAAACCCTACGACTCTTTGTAGGCACACGGGTTTTGCCTGGCTGCAGTTACCTGCTGGGCTGACACACCTGCAGAGCCACGTGGGGCAGCTCTGGCTTTGGTCCTCAAACCTCCAGTTATTGCCACGGGCAGAGGGAAGCAGTGAGCGACCGAATCCGAACAGGAGTGCCGGGCTGGGCTGAGGGGCCCCGCTCCGGAGCCGCCTGGTTCATCGTTTTACCTGTGTACAGAGCACAGCGCTGCAATGCAGGTCTGCATCAGCTGGCACCTGGCACAAAAGGGCACCAAAAATGAGCCACCGTCGGCTCTTTCCTCGCAGGTGTGTGAAGTCCTGCCTCCCTTGTGGCGAGGGCTCCCTCATCAGTAGGATTTCTGCGAAGAACCAAGCGTGTGTACATGGATCATGCATTGGTCCCTGTTCACCAGGAGTGTTTGAGAGTGTTAATATCACCACTTGTCTGCTGCTTCCAGGCCTTGATCACTCAGGGTACGCTCCAATCTCTGCTTAACATATTGCTATAGAAACGCGCCGACAGTGATATTAAAGCTATCAAACTTAGAGCGAATGCTTGACAGCACCATGTAAACTCTCCCAAAGCTGAAAAAATAAACTTTTGTCCTAAACATTTGGCAAAACTGGGCTGGCAGTCAGTGGAAGTCCTGGATGGATGCAGCCGCTGAACTTTACCCGGCCATAAGACACGTCTGACAGCAGAACTGCACAAACAGCTTCTTTTCACAGAGCTTGTTTGATTTCACCATCTCACAGAAAGTCTTGTCAGCTGGGAGGCCGGGGTGAGGAACAAGAGAAAATGAGAGCAGATTAACATTTTAAATAAACAAACATTGCACGTAACAGGCACAGCAACTGTGCCAGTGTTGGGGGAGACAGAATTGAAAAGGAGTCGTTTTTTAAGGACATCTTTCACATGGTTTTAATGGGGGAATAAAGGAGCTCTGCAGCGAGCAGAGCAACTATAACAAAATACAAATGCTTGGATGTGTTTGAGCAACAGGCAGATATCCAGAAGCAATATCAGGTGAGCCACCTGCCCCCACAGCTCGAGCCCAGCCCGCTGCAGCCATGCCCCAGCAAGCCCAGGAGCTCCAGCACTTTTAGCTTTAAATGGTGAAGGGAATCCCCCAAACTTCAAATTTTTGCTACCAGGGGAGCACTACTCTGCCAGCAGTTCTGTCACTTACCATTGGTACAGGTTTCATTTGTCACACAGGAGCCACCGAGGAGGCTGTAACCTTCCTTACACCTGAGGCAGTTCCCACTGGAGCCCTCGCAGGCTGAGCAGTGGTCATCACACCTGGGGACAGAGACCTTGCTGTGGCCTGAGCCAGCACCAACACCCTGGTCAGGCCACCCTAAGTGAGCTGTCAGCCAAGAGACATCTGCTGGCACTGTGACAGCCAGGCCAAACCAGAGGATGTGAAAAATGGCAAATTTGAAGCTTGAAATGTAATTGAAGCCCTGGGGTTTGGTGAGGCAAACTCAATGCCCAGTGACAGCTAGTGACATCCCAAAAGCTCTTGCCTTCTGGGAAGATTCAGAGGGACATGTACCTCACCTCCCAGCCATCCCAGCTAGAAAAAGAGCTGCAAAGGGAACCTGTGCTGTTCCTATTCGTTTGCTCAGCGTAAAGAGCCCAGCACTGTGCTTCCTGCCTGGGGACAGGAAAATTAAATCCCTGGGAAGGGACGCTGGTCACTTGTTCCTCCCTGCGGAAGAAACAGTGCAGGTGAGTGAAACCCCAGCAGGCAGGGATGGCATTGTGTGTTCCCAAGTCATCTTTAATCCTTGCCTTTCGTGTTTACTTTCGTGAGGCTGAATCCACTCCCACTCCCCACTTAAAGCACAGAGCTCCGGAGAGAGTGGGAGCAAATTGTTGCCTCCCGGCATCTCCCTGGCTCCGCACACAGCCTTGTGCTGGGCCAAGGAGTGGGGAGCACTCCTCCAACATGGCCATGGGGTGAATAGAGCAGGTCTAATTGAAAGCTGGAATATTTACCTAAACATTGCTGTTCCTCCCACACCTCCTCCAGAGGGCCTGGGGCTGAGGCTGAGCCCCTTCCACCATAGCCCCAAGACACCCTGGCTGGCTCTGGCGGGGGAGTGTGCGGCTCCACTGCTCTGGAATCCACAGGGCAGGGGCGTGTGGGGTCCAGCCCCACAGCTGCCCTGGCTCCCTCATCCCTATTTGAATTTTCATCAAGCTGTGAGCTGTTTCCAGCATTATCCTGTCATGGCTGGCAGCCCTGGCTTTGCTCTGGTGGTTCTGTACCTCTTGCAGACTTTGTTGGGCAGCCCGTGGCTGTCGGCGGGGTAGAACCCCTCACGGCAGGCGGGGACACAGCGCCAGTGGGGTGCAGGGCCCCCGGGGGTGCAGGGGGTGCAGTCCTCCTCACCTGGCCCTGTGGGGAAGGAAAAAGGCAAAATGGCACCTGGGTGGTTTTGGAGAGAGTGCAAGCATGGCCACAGCCCCATAAGTGATGGGGGCACCAGCTTGGCTTTGTTTTGCTCATGAACGAGATGCTTATTGTGTCACAGGGTCCCGCGCATATGCTTAACTCCCACCCCAAAAACTCAGCTTCCATCCCAAAAAACCCAGTGTCTGTGCCTCTGCAGAGCCAAGAGCTGGCTACCAGGGCTCGGTGAGGAACAGCACATCAAAAGCCCCTCTGGGCCATCAGCCCAAGCATGCACCGGTTTGGATTTATCCAGGGTGGAAAAGAAAATGCTGGACTGGGCCAAGAAGGAGCTGGAGGAGGAAAGTGCTCCAGAGGGGAGCTGGGAAAGCAGAGGGCCCCACTCTGATGCCTGTGTGTTGTGGCTGGACAGCAAAGCTCAGTGATGGAGGTGGTATCATTAAAGGGCTTCCACGCACCAAGCTTGAGGAATGGTTATGCAGGAAAAGGAGACGAGAAAAGGCTGGAAAAATAATTGTGGTGGAGTACGTTCACACTGACTGGAATAAAAATTAGAAGGGAAATAATTTTCTTCAGGGATTAAGAGCCCATTCCCTTCCAGGCTTGCCAACAAGATCAATAAATATTTTGGATTTAGACTAAGGCAATTGCCCATGTATGATAAAAGAGGTTCATGCCACTGAACACGGATTGTCTGGAGATCATATTATCATCAGATCTATGATGATTTCGAGGGCAGACTCAAACATTAACAATGGAAAATAATTGGACTTGCAGGAAGCAAGAAAGGCAGGACTTAAAGGGAATGCTGAGCAACTTGAGGCAGCTGGGGAAGCTGGGAGTGGCCAGGCCAGCACCGTGGGGTGGCTGGGATAACACAGGATAACACGGGATAACACACCTCAGCTGCCTGACATTTTTATCCTCTGCAAAGCCACCTTCCATCACTACGAGAGGGTTTTACAGCCTCCCCCGCAACCTTATTAAACTAAAGCACCTGGCTTCAGGGAGATCGAGAAATAAAAAATGGCTCTAATAAAAATGTAAAAACTCCCCTTAAAACCTTTCCAGCATGAACACATACCTCACAGGACGTGCTGGAGACTGGGGATTGCTTTCCCCCCAGCACACTCCGCCTCAGCTCAGGGTGGGTACAGTGGGGATTGGCATCTGATGCACGAGGGGTATGGGGTTTTGCATGGGGTGCTGTGGGGCCAAGGACATACCTGTGCTGGCAGGGCAGGTCTCACACCGCTGGGACTCCCGGCTGAGGTACATGGCAGGCTGGCATTCTGGCACACAGCTCTCCCCTGCCAGACTGCAGGCAAAGCAGAGAACATTTGCACGCAAAGCTACAGGATATGGGGACTCAACACAGCCCACTCCCATCTCCTTATCCCCTACTGTCCTACAGCATCCTCAGCCTGCAGTGCAGGAGGTGTTGGAAAGCCAGCCAGCGTTTCAGGAGAAATTAAATCCTGCCTGGACCAAAGGGACAGCTGCAGGTTCCTTAATTAAGTATCCAGGAGGAAATAAAATTATTTTTTTTCCCATGGGCAGCCAGCCAGGCTCTCCTGAAGACCTTTTGCACCACTGAGGCTCCTGGAATAAAAGGAAATTGGTTCAGCACCGTGGCTGGGCCGGCGCTGCTTTGCCGTGGCAGGGATGATTTGAAGTCCCGGCTTTAAAGGATATTGGACAATAAAAAACAAGCACCGTGCGGATTATGTCTGACAAGTGCCTCCACTTGTGCTTTTCTGAGGGAGTAGATAATCTTTTGGCAGCGGGAATTTCTTTGTCTGAGTGAGCCCTGCTGCTACACTGTGGCTCTGACTCACAGTGCCTGAATGCTGCAGACTGCTCTGGGATTGTACTTGCATGAGCAACTGGGGATGGAAAACAGCTTCTCCCTAGTGCTGACACTGGGCTCTGTGTCCCACAGATGCCATGGGGCCAGTGGCAGTGGCACCCAGTGGTCCTCACAGGGTCAGGGCTGCCCTGCCTGCACCTGCAGTGCTGGAAAATCACTGTCCTGTATTAGCCACACTCAACAGGTACATCAAATAAAATTTTCAGCATTGATGAATCTGAGGGAAGGGTTTCTGCATTTGCAGTGGGGATTCTCAGCCTGCCTGGAGCAGCTCAGGCTGGTACCAGCTCTACATAGCACTTACCCACCACTCTGGAAATAACGGGGGAAAATGAAATTAAATTTAAATCACAGTTTTCGACTAAGAAAGGGACGCTAATCACCACCTTTAAATTCCCAGACCTGAAGCACACTGCACCACAGCTGCAGCACCATGGAAGCAGGATTTCTGGTCTTGAACTTAATTCACTCCCTAATTTCCCATCGGTTTTCCCAAATTTAAACCGCAGGTATGAGTGCTGCAGGTATAAACTCCTCCTGTGCTGGTGTTTTACCTGAATCCCTCTTTGCATGCAGTACATTTGTCTGCTTCACCGACACATTTTTTACAGCTTTGATGACATTTCAGGCAGCGTTTCTGACCTTTCAAAAAACAAAGCAAAGCAGGGAGAGTAAAATCCGAATGGTGATTTGCAAGCAGCAGTAGGAGCTGCAAAGCCCCACTGCACCCAGCACCAGCTCCCCAGGGTGGAAAGGCACATCCCTCCCCAACAGATCACCACTATTGCAGGTGACCTTATCTGTCACCACTTGCTAAAAAGAAATATGCTTTGCAAGCAGCCAGAATCATTAATTACAGTCTCCTAATTAAGAGCTTTGAGTTGAGCACCTCTGCTTTGCACCACCCTCTGAACACCCAGAGGTTTCCCTCCTCCCTTCACTGTGCAAAGTGTGTCAAGAGGGAAATTCAAAGCCAATGCTCAATCAAGGAAGAGCTCTCCACCCATAGCACTTGAAATAGAAGCACCCCCTGCCCATGGTGAGGCTGCAGCTTGCAGGTGACAGCCATCCTTACGTTCCTCGGCGTAGAAGCCGGCTGGACAGAGCAGCAGGCAGGTGCCCATCTCGGGGTGGTGGTAGAGGTTCCTCTTGCAGGCCGTGCACTGGCTCGGGCCCCTCCCGACACAGCGCTCGCAGCCCTTGTGGCAGCGCCGGCACCTCCGCGCGCCGTCGTCACCGAAAAACCCCGCGGGGCACGAGCTCACACACATCCTGGCAGGGAAACAGCAGGGCTTTGGTGCCAGCACTGGTCACCTCCTGCCTCAGGCACCCCCCACTGTCTCCTCACCCACAGCATTCGGGGTGTCCCCCAGCCTTGGCAGCGATTTGAGCTCGTTTACTTCTTATTCTTGTGATTTATAGTGTCTTGAAATTCACAGCTCTAATACAGAGACAGGGATTCTCTTGTCCCAGCTGCAGGTAAAGTTTCCCTGTGCCATCCCAAGAGAGCCCAGTTCCTGAAGTGATTTGGCAGCTCAGCTGGCTGTCCCTTGTGTGTGGGTGACCCCAGCCAGTGAAGCCAAAGCTTCTTCCCCAAGGAGGAATATGTGGCCAAGATCCTCCAGGACTCTCCAGCTCCACCCCACTCTACCCTAATTCAGGACAGGGATCCTCACACCTCCCCCTCCACCCATTTAATTTCTCATACACTTCTTTCTCTATGCAAACATCTATCATCCACACTGAGCTGTGAGACCTGAGAAAAGTTGCTGCTGTCACCCGGGGACCCCATGGGGACACCCCACCACCCCTCACCTGCCAGTTTTCACACTGCCCAGGCTGTAGTGGATGCAGTTCAGGCACTGGTCGGCGTTGGGGCCATCGCAGCCCTGGTCACCACACTCAGGGTGGCACGGACCTGAGGAGGGAGAGACCAGCTCAGTGTGAGAAAGCTGAGCACCCTCCAGGCACCTGGAGCACACCCTCCCTGGAGCAGTTGACACCTGGACCCTTCCCCCATCTTATTCTATATACTATATTTATTATATTTAAAATTTTATGCTATCTATCCTATGGAGCTGCGTGGCTTTGGGTGGTTATCCTTCCTGCAGCTCATCCTTCCCAGAACAAATCCCACCCAGCCATCCTCTGGCTGAACACTGGTGCAGGAGCAGCTTTGAAAGAGGGACCTGCTCCTCAGGGAGCAGCAGAGACACCCGCCCCTGCCCATGCTGGAGGAGGGAAGGTAGGCAGAGGAGCTTTTTTTACCCCTCAGACAGCTGCACCACCAATTTGTGGCTGGGAGGGGGCATTTTCCTACCTTCTAATTTCACCATCCTGCTGCCCTGTGCTGGCCACAGGCACTGCTCCTCCCAGCCCGCCTCAGCCCCAGGCAGGATCAGGCTCATGGCTCCCCCAGTTTTCATCAGGGTTTTCATTTTCCTGAGCACTCTGGGAGGAACAACGTGGCAGCTCAGGCGGCGCTTACCCGCGTACTCCTCCTCCTCCTCCGCCACCTCCACCTGGCTCTGCAGGAAGGCAGCTCTCGATGGCTCCATCTCCGATGCTGGCACCTCCAGTGACCTGCCCCGGGACTGGGGCCCACTCAGGGCAGTGTAGGGGTGCTCTCCTGTCCCGTAGAAGATGAGGCTCCACTCCTTCAGCTTCCCTGTGGGGCAGGCACAACATCACCCATCCTGCTCCCTGAATCACCCATTTTTGGGGAAGCAGGAGGAGGATGGGCTGGACCATCAGGGTGTCATAGCTGGCAGCAATGCAGAAGCAAACACTGAACACCCAGAAATGTTCACAAGTCCTTGAGCTTCCAGCCCACACAAATGCAGCTGTTTAAGACACTTACAAGGGATTTTTAATTCCATAACTCATCTGAGGAACCGCAGCATCACCACAGTCCAATACTGGAGAGAACCAGTAATTTTAAAAGCTCTACAATAGAGGATTATTTCTGTCTGACAAAAGCCACCCGGCACACACTGGATTATTTCTTGCTGCTGTTGCTCCAGCCACCTCTTTGCCTGATATAACAGAGGTTTCAGCTTGGCATCCCCCAAAACACTGCAGTGCACCTGGTGAGACCCCCCAAGGCTTTACACCCACACCAAGACCCTCCACAAACCACATGGCTTTGGGGAGAGAATCCAAAAATGCTGCTGCTTCTTTCCAAGGCTGTTTTTCTTCCAATTCCCCATCAATGCGAGTCACTTCATGCCCACAGTGTGCTCAGCTTTAACTCCTAATCCCTGTGTTTCCAGGAAGAGCTTAAAATTTGCAATACCCAAATCCCTTGGCTCTCCCAAAGGCATGAGAGGACACACCTGCTGCACTGAGCAGTGCTGGTGTGGAGCCTGCGAAGGGTCAAGCATCAGCTGGGGAAGTGCCTTTGCCAAAAAGAATTGAATTTGCTTTAAATCTAAAATATCCTGTGTGAGGAAAGCCCAGGCTGCACGGGGCTGATGTGGGGGTGCAACAGTATCACTGACATGACACTCATAGTATTTAACTGATATTAAATTAACATTTAATACCCATTTCTACTATGAGCTGGGAGAGTCTTCCCTCTTTTTCTTCTTGCTGTGCCCTCTCTGCTTCAAAACCAGTGCAGACTTTCTGAGGGGATGATTTAATGCACTCATTTTCATTGTGTTTTGCCAAGCCCTGATGCCCGTGAGGGGCTCAGAAACACCCACCACAAACTGTAAATACCGGGGCAAAAGCAGCTCTGTGGGCGCTTTGCTGCTGCTCTCCGAGT
The DNA here is from genome assembly GCF_029582105.1 of Oenanthe melanoleuca. Lineage (NCBI taxonomy): Eukaryota > Metazoa > Chordata > Aves > Passeriformes > Muscicapidae > Oenanthe > Oenanthe melanoleuca. The sequence goes on from NC_079344.1 coordinate 14,966,766, forward strand.
TCAAAAGATTTGGGGTGAAGGCCCCAAACAGAAACTTTCTGTGCAATGCAGCTCCCGCCAGAAAGTAGCGTGGGAGAAATCTTTAATGTACTCCTGGCTTCCTATCAATGATTGTGTGGATTGAACACCCCCACAGCACACGGCAGCCCCGGGCAGGTGCCCCCAGCCAGACAGGCGGCTGCTGCTCCCCAGCAGGGCCGGATCCTGCCCACACAGCTGCTCCTCAGGGAGCAGGGGGGGACACTGCAGGGCTGGGGACATGCAGGGGGCCATGCTGAGCCCAGCCACCCCCCAGCAGCGTGGTGGCAGTCCAGGGAGGATGTCCATCTGTCTGCAGCCCGAGGGGCATCGTCCCCTTGCGCCGTTGCACAACCAGCCCACATGCCAGATGTCCCAGCAGTGAAGCAAAACAAACAAACAACAATTACAGCTCCTGGGTTTCCTCGTTTTGACTCATTACAGTTTAATTTTGGAAACCTGGCTCTCGGGTGCAGCCAGTTTACTGCTGCTGCTACTGCAAGAAAACCAGCTTCCAGCTCAGCCAGACCGGCAGCCTCCTGCACTCAGAGCTGACGTTTCATTCCCATTTGTAAAAATCTGGGCAATACAGTTTTGCTGGAGACCATAAAACTCACAGCAAAATTTACAGCCAAGCGAAGCAGCCTACACAGGATTTTGGGAGCGAGAGGCGCTGCTGGGCACTGGGGATGCTCACCTTGCACGGCGGGGTTGCGCACTTGGGACGGCGTGTCGTGGATCTCCAGGGTCCACTCCCCCGCCGCCCGCTCCCCCCAGCAGTGGACAGTCATGAACTCCCAGCCCTTGAAGCCTTCATTGGAGTGGTCAAACACCCTGCAACAATAATGCCATGCACCACGAAACATGACTTTGAGTGTCATATTTTATCAGAAAAGATAATAGGTAATCGAGGAATTTCGGGATCCTTGCATGCACACGCCCTTGCACAAAGCTCTCCTGCAGCTGAAACCTGTGCGTGCTTCCCACCTTCTCCCAAAAACCCGAGGAAACTTACAGCACCCCCCCACAGGAGGATGCTGCCTGGCCAGCCAGGCCCTGGCTGTGGCTGTTCTCACCTCCTGGCGAGGAGCTGTGAGCGTGTCCCGGCCGGAGAGATGAGGCTGATCTGGAGGTCGCCGCGGCGCGGGTGGGCGATGCTGAGCCGCACCACCACGTGCTCCAGGTACAGCACGTGCTGCTCCCGCTGCTCGGCGCAGGCGCTGCTCAGGGTGCTGGCTCGCAGCACGTGCTCAGCCCGGATGTACCTGCCAGGGACAGCGCGTCAGGATGGGGACAGAGCGCCCCTGGCTCCCAGGCATGGACACCCTGCTAGGTTGGAGCTTGGTCTCCTGCTGCTTAGCACCAAAACTTATCTTATCTGCCACTGCAGTTCCCAGTGTCCTAGCCCTGGGAATCTGCTGAATTGCTGGATGGTAACAAGATGAGTTTGAAGTGCTTCGAAGATCTATGCCTTATGGGCTGCAAGGGCGCTGCTTTATTATAATTACGAGTGCAGCGCTCCTCTTTGGGCTGTAATTAGTGTCTGTATCAGATAAATAGCTTCATGAACACACTTTGCTCTGCACTCATTCCTGTTTTGCATATGCAAGTCCCTAAAAGACTTTTCTGATTAACAACTCTCTTGCTCTGCAGTCAGGCATTGGTAAATGAGGAGTGTCCATTTGGTCAGATCCCTGATCCCACACTTCACCTAGGAGGGACTGACGTACCAAGGATGAGATGTGGATCTGAGCTGGATTGCACCTGAGGCCAAATTCAAGGAGCACCAAGACACTGGAAATTTAGTAATCTTTGCAACAAATCACCAGTTTTTGGTGTCTTCCATCAAGACAAAGTGTTTGGTGTAAGGGCAGAGAGACCAACACATCACTGCTCATGTAGGACCCAGCAGGCAAGGTCTGGGTTTGGTCTCTCACTGTCAGCCCTCAAAAATTCCCTGCTGATCACTTTTTTCGGGAAGCAAAATCTTGCAAAAGGGAAAAAAATAAAATTCACTGTCAAAGCTGGCCCTGGAGAGCCCTAATGGGACCTGCACTTCACTGAGCCATAGGCACAGACCCCACAACACTTACTTGGGCACCCTGTCCAGGCTTCCCACGCAGACGTGCTGGGGAGGAACCATCTTCCACTTCTTGGCTTCCACCACAATAGCATCAGCATCCACCAGCCCAAAGCCATATAGATGGCTAACTGGAAAGAGAGAAGACTCAGAAACCCTCAGCCTTCCCAGCAGGGATCAGGAGCATCCTCCAGCCGTTAGGGAAGGTGTGGAGTTGACCCCGTTGGGGTATGAAGTGTTTCAGCACATGAACTCATCACCCTGGCCAAATTACACTGGCACTATGGAAGATCCATTGCTGGGAACAGCCCAAGGAAACTAGCAAGAAACTCTGCAGCTCAAGAGAGTCTCCACCAAACAAGTTTTCCAAATCTCTGGCAAGCAAGAATTCCAAGCATCTCACCTCATTACTGCCCTCTCCTCCCTCCACTTAACACCCTGAAGGTAGGAACCCCAATGAATCTGACAGTTGCCACCCACGGTGAATTGTCCCCATAAGTGAAGCTCTGCAGACCTTTCTTTCCCCTTGGTTGGGTGCTCCTGCCCTGCCATCCCCATGGACTCTCACCTTTATGCCCTGCTCCGTTGGTTTTCCAGTCGGGCGCCCGCAGGTGCCCCGGCCGCGAGGTTTTCACCAGCAGGTGCTGCACATCCCTCCAGGTGAGCAGGGGGCTGCAATGACACATGGCTCATGGGGTGCTCTGCTGTTCCCAGTCCTCCCAGCAGCAGCAGGTACCCCACTGAGTTCAAACAAACAAACAAAAACCATACCAGCCACCCTTCCTTCCTGCTCAAAAAAAAGCAAGAATTGATGTTTTAAATGCTGACACCCTGCCACCACTTGAGGTGCCCCAACAGAGTGGTGTGCCCCAGGAAGGGATGCCACATGTCCATTGGAATTGCAGGATTTACTCCTGGATAAGGCCATTTAGCTCTCAGGCTCTAGGGTAGAAATTAAGCAAATCAGGAAGGTTTTCCCCATTTTTTGTAGAAGATAGGGAGCAAAGCACATCCTGAGGTGGGATAGTGGGCTCAGCTCCCTGATACACAGTGCTGAGCAAACCTTCCCTTTATAGGAATAACAGCAAAAACTTGCTGGAAATAAAACCTAGGTTGTTCATTAAACAGAAAAATTAAACCCAAATCGCCTCTACCTCCCCAGGCTGGGTTTGTGTGTTCAGAGTGCTGGACACTGAATGCTCCATGCTCCTGAGCCCTCTCACGAGCCCAGCTCAGGGATATTGCTGGAGAATTTTCCCTGCTTTTCTTACATCAGTTGTTCAGCATCTCGAGCTGGGATTTATATTGCTCTCGAGAAACATTTAAAGAAAGAAATTCAATTTATTCTCTCTTGTCATAATGGAATGCCTGAGCACCAAGCTCTGGTAGTTAATGTTGCGGTTTATGCCTCAGCTAAACAATTCAAAAATTACATCTAAAGCTTTTAATATACTTGTAATGAAAACGGCATCTCAGGAAATGCTCTCACCCGACCTGGGTGTTGGGATTAAACCAGAGGAGGAGGAATGGAGCCACAATCACCATCCCTGCATGAGAGTGCAGCGCTGCCCCGAGGCTTATTCTTATTCCCAGCCTTAATTTTATTTCCACTCCATAAAAATAATAATAAGCTCATGAGGAGACATTTCATGAAGCAACACAGGGATGCCCAAGGGCTGTTCCTGGGCTGGGGGACCACGATGGAAGCAGGATGGGACCGGGATGGGGACAAGAGGAAAAGAGTCCATTTGAACCAGGGGTGTGTCACTGACAATCAAGTTCTGTGAGTTTTTGACATTATGAAAAAGTAGTCCTTTTCCCCCAGAAATGCAACACTTGCTGAAAACCATCACTTCTGCTGACATTTCCCCATGTCTGTGATGTTTCCTGACTTTTTTTTCCCCCAGGAAGTATTTATAAAACAACTCCAGTTGGAGTTGGCTGTCAGTGGTTTCAACGCACCTACTGAAAAGCCTGACTGATGTGACCAACCCCAAAATTTTCAACAGAAGGCAACAAGTGAAGAATTAGATCAATAAAAGACCTGCAGGAAGATCAGATTCAAAACAAAAACACTGCCAGAACGGAGCGATTTAAAACAAGTTGGTGTCATTTTGGTCACTCCAGAGGAAACAAAACCTCGTTGTTTCTTTCAGGTTTGGCTCACCAGGTGCTGAATGTGGGGACATTTGTGCTGAGGAGGTGGCACTTACTTTGCCTCCAGAGCCAGGGCGATGATGCCCGCGACCATGGGGGCGGACACGGAGGTGCCGGTGTGGCCGTCGGTGCAGCGGTGCCGCAGATCCGTGGTGACCTGTGGAAACAGGAGCTGCAGCCCCCAAAATGCTCCCAGCACGGGCACCACCCCATCCAGCACCCCAGATTTGCTGCCAGAGAGGAGATGAGCCTGCTGGTACCCAACCCCTGCCACGACTCCAAAGGCATCAGGGGGTGCAGAGCCCCAAAACTGGGCTGCAGGTACATTTGGTGCATGAGAAAACAACCCTGTACTTACATTTCCCTTTGCTCAAAGTGCAAAAGCTATCTGAAAGGGGAAAAAAATCCTGGGCCCTATTAAACACTTTCCTTAAAGCCTCCAGCTCCTGGTCTTGCACAAGAATTGCCATTGGCATAGGAAAAAAAAGCCATTTCCAGCTCTTCTGTTTTAAGACAGAACATGATGTTTGGCTACAAAAAAATTTGGAGAGGAGATAGGGGGCCAAGAGATGCTTTTTCTCATTTTTAAAAGGCTCCTAAGTTTTGAGTGGTTTCTGGATGGGAAGCTGGTTTGGGTTTTTGCCCAACAGTGCTCCAGTAGCACTGGACTGGGGCTGGCCTCAGCCATGCAAACACTCCTGGACTGCCATGAAAATGGCACATGCATTCTGTTTTCTGAATGGAAATTCATCTTTTGGGGGCCAAAGAAATCACTTCTCAATAGAAAAAAAAATATTTACTTGTTAAAAAAATCAATTTTTGGTCAGAAGACCTCACTTGGGTGGGAAACTCCCTCCCCAGGCTGGGTAAGGTGCTGTGTTGGTGGGAGATGTTTCACTTGCCAAGGTTGAGATGATGCACAGGGATGTCAGTAACAATCAGCCATGGCATGACCAGGTCACAGCAGCTTTTGGGACAGGGCAATTATAGCCTGGGTGGCAGGGAAAACTGCACTGATCCACACGTGCACACACTTTCAGGCAGTTCCTTGGCTCCAGAAAGTCTCAGCTCCCAGTTTGGGGAGGCTGCACCCCTGTTAAATGCCTCCATCCTCCCTCTTTTTTCTCTCTCAGACTAAAAATCCTCAAAATTCACTTTTTTTAAAGAAACAAGATAGAGTGAGCAAGTACTTCGGGGAACAGGTAAATATTTACACGGGTGTTTTTGCAAACCTCCAGCCCTTTCACCCATTTACCAGGGAAAACACGACATCCCTGAGCAAAAACCAGAGCAACAAAAACCCACTGCAGAGCTAAGAGCAAAGCCTAGCTCTTCCAACAGAGCCATCACCCAGCCCAGCCATACAGAAACATCCAGGGGATGCTGCCCCACTCGATGCTGGGGTAAAACTCACAATTTTCCTCTCATAAAACGCGCCGCTGCTGTAGGTGGTGGCGAGGGTGGAGGCACATTCCTCCAGGTACCAGGGCTTGTAGCCATTCTCAGTGGTGCTGCTGATGGAGATGGTGTAGATGCTGTTGGTGTAGCCATCACAGGAGCAGTAATCGCCCTCTCTGCCACCGTTCCCCGATGCCCAGACGAAAATGGAGCCCAGTCCCCTGCGACCCTGCAGGCACAGAGGGGATGGAGGGTTACAGGAGGTGCTTGCCCAGGAGGAGAGGCCATCTCAGCACAGGGAGGAGGGGATAAGTCTGATTTTTGGGGGTTTGGTTAGGATGGAAGGATGGGTGCCACCTTGCCCAGCACTCAGCCCCCTGTATCAGTCCCCACATGTGTCCCTTGGCTCAGCCAATCTCAGTTTACAGACACTGATTACTCAAAAGGATGGGAGAGCCTCCAGCAACAGGATTTTAGCAGTTTCCATGGGTAAAAATATCTCAGGTATTTAAAGTCCATGGACCAGGTGCTGACATACAGCATGGTACTTTTAGGGATGGCCCTGCAGGAGGAACTGGCAGGGAACCCCCAAACCCCAAATCTCCCAAGCCCACAAAACCCTTCATGAACCACCCAAACCACCAGAAATCTTCTCACAGCCTATCCTTTAGGTTTCTTTTGCTTGCCTTTTATTTTTCAAATCCCATCCTTTTCTCCCCTCTCCATCACTTGTCTGGAACATCTGATGGAGCCATCCCCACTGGGTACAGCTGTGAGACCCCATTGGGAATTAGGGGGTGGGAGGGGTGTGCTGCCCAGACCACCCTAGAGCCAGGGGAAAATCCCACCTGGCAGCAGCAGCCATGGTGCCAATGAGAGGTCCCTAAAGAAGCCAACACCAGAGGAATGAGCCCCATTCACCCCTCCATCCAGCCCACTGGGACACACAGCAATAACCCAGCCCTGTGGGGGTTCACAGGCAAGGTGCCTGCCTCCCAAAAAGGAGGATTTTTGGTGATCCAGAAGGGTTAGGGGCAGGAAATGAAGTGGCTGGTTCTCTTCCGAGCCCTGTGAGGCAGGGTTCTCTGGGGAGGATGGAGAGCTGCCGGGCTTGGCAGGATTGGAAGCAGCACAGCAGCCCCATCCTCCCCAGGCTGCTCCTGCCACCGAGAGGTTTCGGCGCTCGCCTGGGCAGATCAGCTGTTTACCTCCCTCCCACTGCTCTGTGGCAGCTTCCTCCACAAAAAATAATAGTAACAATAATAATAATAATAATAATAGTCAAACAGCTTTGCTCTGGAGGAATTCACCAGGATTTATTGTGGGCTTTAGGCGCCGGGGGGAGCAGGATGGTTTATTACCTGTCTCACCCCCCTCCTGGGGCAGAGGCTCTCTGAGTTGACCCTGCCTCTGGATACACAGTCTAAGTCAGGCTCTTGCCTTACTTTATGAAAGTTTTCATTATCTGGGCTGCCTCCCAGCCAAACTGGGTGGGTATTTCCCTAGCAAAGATTAATAGAGCTGTCTGGAGCTCTGCAAAAAAAAGTGCAATTGCCAAGGGAATTACTGCCCTGCTCCGCGTCACAGAGAGCTTGCCAGCCCACCAAGCCTGCTGCTGGCATCTCCCATCCCACTTTCCAGAGTTTCCTGGATCTCCAAGGAGACAGCATCCCAGCCCACACGCTCGGCACAGACAGTGACCGTCCAGCTCACCCACACCAAAGTCAAAACACCTCCAAGGGTGGGTCCCACTGTGTGCAACCCAAGCTTTCCCAAATCACTAATCAGAGGAATAAAACCAGACACAATTGGCCAAGCATCTGGAGATGCAGCAATGATTTTGATTGGGATCAGAAGACTGGGGGCCCAGACCTCCCTTTCATCCCTCACCCCGAGTGTCGCACCCACAGGAACCAAGAAAGGCTCAGACCTGCCCCAAACCCACATCCCCATGATGTGGGGGATGCACTGGGGGAAGGTGGGTTTGGAGACAGCACAGTCACATGAGGACATGAACAAGCACATGAATGACACTACAACAACACAGCTAACACCTGACAGCATTTCCTGGCAGAGCAAGAGCTCACCATATATTGTAGCTCCCTCGGATTGGAAAAATCCATTCTTTCCCTTTGCTCTCAAAGAAGGAACAGTCAAGATTTCTGTAAGCAGACCCCAAACATCCAGCTTCTTAATTTGCCATCCTCCTAAGCTAATGCAATGCCAGTGAGGGGCTCCTGGCTGCTGTAAAACCTGAATCTGGGCATCCATTAAACCAGGGAACCCCTCCCTGGCCAAGCTGGGGCTGATCCAGCTCACCCCGGCAGCTGATGGGCTGGCTGGGGGATGCACAGCATCTCCTGCTCCCGCAGCACTGCGGGGCCTGGGTGTTTGCCCAACAGCACTCCATGAATGACCAGGATAAATATCCCCTCGTTAGCTCGGGAACTAATAAAGTGTGGCTGGAGGAACAAGAAACAAGATGATAAATTACCCCAGCGCAGTCCTATCGCTAATAGATAAAGGTTATTTTAATGTTTCCATTAAAAACTCAATTTTAAGGATTTATAACTCGGTTACAGCTGTTTGCTCGGGCTAAAGGTGGCCGTTAACTATCTGCTTGCAGCTTTCCTCCTTATTTAAGGAGATGGAGTTGGCAATTATGAGCTGTGCATGTGGGATAGTGGGTGCTGCAAACATGGGGTGGCAGTGGGGGGACCCCTGGGAGACAAAAATAAGCATCCTAAGACAGTGGGGCTGTGCTAGGCAAGTACCCTGCTGCTGCCCGTTTGCTCCTGCATGGAAAAATAAGATCTAAAAAGCAGCTTGTTCCCCCATATTTACACGGCGTGAACTCCCCGGCACTTCAATGGACTCCTCGGCAGGCTCACCGCCCCAGCAGGAAATCAAGTAAACAGTGGGAAAAACACTCCACCCTATTTTTAGATAAGAGGCCGCCCCAACTCCTGGCACGCTGCAGGAGGAGGCAGCAGAGGAAGGAGTGGTGGCAGAGGTTGAAGTGGGGGCTTCACAGACCAGCCTGGGGCTGCTGGCAACAGAACTCAGCCCCAGATTCTCTGGAGCACCCAGGGAACAGCCACTGTGGAGCCCTGAGCCACTGCAACACCCACCCACAGAGCCCCCTGAGCTGCCAAAAAGGCCTTTTTCCCAATGCTTTGAGCCAATATTGGGCACTTTTTAAAAGTACCCAAGAAGTGAAGGGGCACAGGAAGGCCAAGGCATCCCCAGCAGGGATTGACACCTGTCAATCATATGTGATGTTGGCTGCATTTTCTTACTGGAGGATCTCAAGGACAACAATCCATTGTCAGATCCTGTGGCAACACTCATGTCCCTCCCCAGCCATGACACAGCCACCTGTTCTGGGTGGAAAACCAGCGGAATGCTTAACCTGACAGAGGCCCCTGGGATAGGATACCAAGGAGAGTGGAGGAGACGGTTGGACATGCTGGGGTTTGGGATACTGCTGTTTCAATCCACACCAGCATCCAGGGGGGACATTTTGGGGTGCAAAGTTACCCCCCCAAGAACCACTTTGGGTTTCTCATCCCGGCAGAGCTTTGCAGCACAACCTGGGCTCTCCCTGCTGTGCCCAGGGGTCCCACCCTCACCAGGCACCTCCCACCGGCACCGCCCTCGGCCGCCAAATCCACCAGAGCTCTTGGGGACAACTAGGAAAAACTAGAGAGGATTGGCTGCCCCCACCCCAGCCCTAGAGCTGGCTTCACCTCGGGGTTGAGCTGCCCATCCCCACAGACCCCGGGCCAGCCCTGGCCCTTCCCACGGGACAGGAGGAGGAGGGCGAGCGCGTCTGGGCGCCGTGGGATCCACACCTTTTTAATGCCTTGCTCAAAAGCCTGTTTGGCCAATAGACCAGGTCCATCAACTGTCTTCCCATCATCATCTGGCCCCCAGCTCGCGCTGTAAATGTCAATGTAATCGGGTCTGATGCCAAGCGACTTCGCTTCAACAACATCTGTTACATCTCCATCTAACATACGAATGCCTAAAAGCACAAAAACATCAGACATTAGGGCTTCATGGCGTGGATGACAGTGTGAGGGTTGCAATCAAAGGGCTTTGTTAGCGGCGGCGGAAACCACGCGGCTCAGGCGCGCCTGGAATAGCTTCAACCCGTGGCCCTGCATGCCAACAAGCCTGGCAGCAGGATGCTAGGGAGCTCTGGGGGAACTTTTCTGTGTTGCTGGCTTCGTGGCAAGTGATGGAGAAGGGGGTGTTAAAATTCACTTTCCCTCCGTTGGTGGGGAATGGGTGGTGGTAGCAGTACCGCACTCCCCAGCGACAAAATCCCCCCACTAAAATCCTTTTTTCTCCCCTTTTGATTTCTTAGTGAGCATATTTCTCCACCTGGAAATTTTGGTGTTACCTGAACACTCATGTCCCCCAGCTTCAGGCACACTGGTGAGATGAAGCCTCTCCCCTTGAGTGGGGATGACTGTGACTGTCCCCAAACCCCATCACCACCCAACTGATGCCAGAGGTTCCCTGGAAAGGGAGAAGCCCCAGAAAAAAACCCAGGCTGTGGCTTGTGTGGTCAAAATCAGAGCAAGGACCCCAACACATGGTGGGACAACAATGCCACTGGGATAAATCTCACTTCCAGCTGGGAATGCCAGCAGGTACCAGGCAGGATGCTCCCAGGCAGAGCCAACCAGCCGTGGTGGGATGGGCTGGGGGATTGCTGCACACCCTCAGCCTCTGACTGCTGCAATATGGAAGCACACCCCCCTCTGCTCTCCATCACCCTTTCCCTGCTGGATTTCCTCTCCACACAGTGAACAGAGGGTGCCAAGCACCCTTACAGGCTGCCCAGAAACAGCCCTTGCAGGACAAGCGATGCTGGAAATTTCAGCATCATATTTTGTCAGCCAGGGAGAGTCTGGTTTATAAAAATGCATTTCCCCTTCCACATATATTTTGTCTTAAAGCAAACAAATGCAGGCAGATGTCATTCCAGCTGCAGCTGTGCTCTGGACACCAATCAACTCAAATATCTCCTTCTGACGTTGTCCCCAACCAGCCAAAACCAAGCTTAGGAATGTAAAATCAGGGAGCAGAGCTGTTTCCAAAAGCTTCCTCTTTGTCAACAAGAAAACACAAGGAGAAGGGGCGAAAAGCCAAGCCCGGTGTCTGAGCTGCACACAGCAAGGAAAACCAGCTGAGGGATGGGTTTTGTGCTTGCTGTATGTGGCTGTTTTCATCAGCAAGTCCCAAAATCAGCCTAAAGTCAACCCAAAGCCTGCCCAGAGACAGCCACCCACAATGAGGGACTCCCAGGTCAAATAATGGGGAGCAGGAGGGAGCAGGGGTGGGTGCTGCAAAATAAATGAGCTTTGTGTTACACATGGAGCAGCACCGACCTCCAAAGTGAGCATCTGAGGAGAGGGAAGAGGAGGAGGAATGGCAGGAGCCCTTTCCTTGAGCAGTGATGTGTTTTGCCCAGGGCATATGAAAAGCAATGCAAGAGCACTGAAGAGCAGCCAGTAAAATTAGATGGGAGCTCTCCAAGTGTGACAAATAGGCTTCCCCAACAAGTTGTGCTCATTAATCGCTGCTTTATTTGTGTAATCCATCTAAAATCACTCTCACTGCAGCTATAGCGTATTTTCCTCCATGATCCCAAACTTTATATGGCTCAGACTCTATTTTTCCCCTTTGCCTGCTCACGTTGTGGGAAGCCCCCGGCCCCCAGCCCTCTGCCAGGTGCCTTGTCTCACTCAACACCTCCCCAGCACACCCCTGAGGCAAGGCACTCGTTAAAGGGAGCAAATTAAAATGAGACCCAGAGGTCGTCATAAAGTCAACAAGGAACGCTCGTCTCCACAGCTGCTGTAGAGGAAGGAGCATGAAGGGAATGGCCTGATCCTGCAGCATCCAATAAATCCCACCATGAGCTTTGCCTTGCTCTGCTGCTGCTGCTTGCTGTGTGCTTGGAGATGGGTTTTTAGAGGCAAGAAGCATCTAAGAAGCAAGAAGCCATCACACATGTAGGGAGCACAGGAGATGGGATGGGATGATGAGCCATAGCCCTTACAGCCCTGCCATCCACTCTTCACCCTCCCTGGGGTTATTTATTTCTTCCCTCTGGGGATTTTCCAAGCAGGGACAACCACGGGAGGTACTTGGCCAAGAGCAAGATCCCTGTGGGCACTGCTCCCATGCAGACACAGCCCTGACAAAAGCTGTTTCCTGCACAGCCAGGATGAATAAGCCAAAAGAAGGAATTAAATCCCAAATCCACCCGTGGGCACTTGGGTCCATGCTGCTGACAGTCACTTTTCCCAGCACTGGGGTGGTAGGAGGGGCTGCAGGAAAAGCCCCTCTCCTGTTCCAGCCATGCCAGGGATGTGGCTGAAGGCTGAAAGAAGCCAGCTCCAGGCATTTGTCCCCTACACAGTTCCACCAGCCATGTAGGTGGACACCACACTCCCACCCCTGAAAAGACCCTCATCTTCCCAGGGTACCCCAGCTCAAACCAGTTTGGCTAATGTAAATGATCTCAGCAAGTCTAATTAGCACTAGGATACAATTTGGTGACAAGAGATTCATTTGCTTTCCACCCATGTTATTTGAGGGGTTTGTGCAAAACATCCCCCCTATATACATCTCTGCCCCCCACCTTCTTGGTGTTTTTTCCTCCCTGAGGGTATTTTTGGGGTTCTCCCCAGGCCCCCCTGCTCTGAGCAGCTCCTCAGCATCCCTTGACCCCACAAACGAGTGACATCAGCTCTGAACCTCAGCCAGCCCCACTGACCATAGCAAACACAGCCACCCCAAGGACAGACCCCACAAGAGCAGCTATGAGCTTCTGGGGTGAAAACACCACGTCCTCAATCCACATGCACCCTCACAGCAAGGACGCAGCCCAAGCAGAGAGCTTCCACCCAAAATCCAAGGAGCCAGAGTGCCCTGCATGCCATACCCCCCATCCTCCTCCGCACCCCTGGGGCTCCCTGCAGCCAAGGCAGCGAGGAGGAGACTCTCCTGGGGAGCAGCACCCCACCTCTCCCCCAGGAGCCTGTTGTTGTGGCCAGGTGGCCGCGGGGTGTGCAGGGCAGGGAGCTGTGGGTGCAGGCTCACCTCCGATGCGGGCGTTGTAGGCGATGCCCACGATGCAGTAGGAGTTGTTGGCCGCCGCCGCCACCTCCCCCGCGCAGCGAGTGCCGTGCCTGCAGGGAGAGACCCCATCAGCTGATGGCCAGGCAAAGCAGCCCCCAGCCACACCCACAGCACCCAAAACTGGCCCCAAGGCTGGAGCAGAGGAAGAAACTGTCCTTTCCCAAAACCCACATCAAGTGGGTAGAGAAAACTAATGCTGGAAGCAATTTGCTTTTGTATTTTGCACCTAAAGCCAATCTGCTGTTTGCATTTCACACCTTGATGCAACTTCCTCTTTGCATTTTGCACCACAGTGCAATTTCCTCTTTGCATCTTGCTGCTCTTTGCATTCCTGTTTCCTTTCCACCTGTAACCATCACACTTTAACTGAAGCCCAAAAAATGCATCCAGGCTTTGCCATCTCAGCCACCCATCCTGACTCATGTGGTTCAATCCCCAACCAGGGCAAGGAACCCCCCTGGTGCTGTATTGGGTGGCTGGAGGATTAATTAGCAATTAGTGTGGTTGGCACTGGCTGAATTTGCATTAAGCACAAGGACTCTCTGCAAAGCCTCCTCCACACACTGGGAATGGGAAAAGGGAGATGGAAGACACCCCAGAGGGGACACCCAGCCTCAGGGACACCCCCAGACCCTTTGCTCCGTTGCAATTATCATCACGTACTTGTTCTCATTGCTGGCATCATAGCGTGGAGTTGGGTCGTGGTCATTCCCATTAACATCATAGCTTGCAAGAGGGTCCTGAAAATATTAGATTCACCATTAGATTCAACTAACAAGGTGGTTGTGGTAGTCAGTAGCTGCAGTGATGACCAGTGCAGGCAGGCAGGGTAGAAAATTACATTTTCCCCTTAGTTTCTGACTGTTTGCTCAAAATAAATAGTTTTAGGCTGCAGTCCTGTGTGTTTCCCAGGGGAAATATCCTGCTACCTCAGGAACTGCTCCTCTGAACCCCAAATCCTGCTGGGTTCAGCACCCCCCTCCCTCCCACTGTGGCCATGTGGGGTTTCAGCTGGGGCTGAATGGGTTCATGCAGGTTTTTGGCTCTGCCCTGGTGAGCAGAGGGAGGAGGCTGCTTCCCAGGCAGCTGCAAAGGGAGTTTCCCCCAAACCTCCTTATCTAAAAACCTCATTTCCTTCTTAAAAACATCTCAAGATTGTTTTGTTGTTGGTTTTTTTTTTTAAATAACTCTTTCCTCTAAATATACCAATGCACAGACTTCAGCTGTGTTTACACACTGAAATTCTCCATAAATCACTTCATGGTGAGGATCAGCCCCAATCCATCCCATCCATCCCCCAGCTCACATAGTTTTGCAGGAGGTCGGGGTGGTTCCTCTCGATGCCATCATCCAGGATGGTGACCACCACATTCTTGCCTGTGTAGCCCCTCTGCCAGGCTGCCAGGATGTTCATCTCTGACCTGCACCGACTGTTTTTATCACCACAGTGCTGCGGGGACAAACACAGCTGCAAAAGGGCTGCAACCCCATTCCAGCCCATCTAAGCAAACAGCCAGGCTGGGAGCCCATTTAATCAACCAGAAAATATATTTACAACCCACCCCCTGCCATATAACTTGCAGATTTGTTATAACTTTACTCCACAGATCAAACCCATCCAGCAGCAGTTAATCCAGGCAATGCTATCTCCCTATTATTCTTTTCCTCTTCCATTTCAAGTACTATGGGCTCTTGGGTTTTGAAGTGCTCGCTTCTTTCCACCCTTAATTTTCAATGAATTTCCCTGTCAAATACAGATCGATGAAGCAGGCAGGAGAAAAATTATATTACAAATAGATGGCTGCAGCTGGGATGGGTAAAATACAGCAATGCTGCTCCCAAGCCTTTGCTGTGCAGACCATGATGAGGGGCTGCTAACAAGGGTGAAACACTTCAAACCAAACTCTCAGGGGTATTAATTCACAACTTTAAAATCCTGCTGCCAAGCATATTTGATGCTATTATTTCATTACTGGCTGAGCTGAGCAAAGACTGATGATGCATTTGGTTAGAAATAAATGACCCTCCCCATAAAACAGTGACAGGGAGACACCCACCAGGTACCACATGTTGGGCCACACTGGGTCATTGAAGGGCAGGGCATGTGGCTCCCCTCGGACCTGCCTCTTCACCCTCCTCTTCACCTCCTGCTGCTGCAGCCAGTCCACCTGCAAGCAGAGACCTGGGTCAGCATCACCCACGGGCACTGAGCCTGGCACTGCCCACTGAATGGAATGTGGGATGCAGGAGCAATGCCAGCCTCAGCCTGAACCCATCCCAGCATCGCCCCATGCTCCAGCAAATCCCCATCACCCCAGCCAGAGCTGCTGCAGAGACAGCAGCTCTGTTTGGAAGGAGACAGGACGGATGGACAGACAGACAGGGTGAGCTCAGCTTGTTGTGCTGCCTCAGCCAGACCAGATTCCTCTCCCAGTGCAGCCAAGCCCTGGAGCACAGCAGCGTCGCCTGCGAGCGCGTGCCTGAGCCCCCCCGGCTGAGCCAAGCACAGAAGCACGCGCTGGAGTCCCGCTGGAGACACACCACATATTTCAGTGCTTAGTCAAAGTTCTGGAGAAGACTCAGGTGCTTGGCTTAGTTTTTGGGCTGATCCTTCCTGCGGGCTGGGAGGCAGCAGCACAGCCCTGGGGCTGTTCCACCTGGCTCCGGGGCTGCTCATCCTTTGAGCTCCTTCTTCCCGATAAAATTATAAAAACTGGGGGCTTTACCCAAGTACAACACGCATTTCCCAGAAATATGTGATGGCCACACACGGCTGTGGCAGATCCCAGGGGACGTGGCCAGCTCTACACAAGTATTTTTGGCAGCTGCTGTGTGCGAGGTGGCCTTGGAGCCGACCACTCTGACATTTGTTTGCTTTCCAGTGGGGCATGACACGCAGAGAGATCAAACGGGAAATGATCTGGAAAAGACCATGATTGGGAAACGCTGCTGTTTGCCCACAGTGCTGTGGCAGGAGCTGCCTAAGGTGCTGCTTTGGAAGCAGTCACATCCCATTTCTACCAAGCATTAACCACCCCCAGACCCTTTATTGCCACACAAAGGTCTTTCCTGCCTTCAGCATGGAGGTGAAGCATAAATGTAGCAAAAAAAAATGTTATAAAAGTAATTTATAGACCAGATATTTACAGATGTTCATGCTTGGGACGAAAGGAGGCACCAGCCAATGAACTGTGAGGGCTGTGTGGCACATCCCTCCTTGCTGGACACTTTTTTCCTGATGGCTCTGGGTCTTCTGGGAGCTGCTCATTTGGATGTCTCTATTGTTGTGACTAAGGTTTTGTAACAAAAGGAATAAAAATACCGAGTGCAACTTTTGTTGAGCTCATTTATGTAAAACTGTCAGCTGAACTGAGTTCCTGCACAGTTTATTGCTTTGTGCCTTGGATGGAGGTGGATGTCAGAAACCCGACAGCTTACAGCCTAGAGCTTGCATTTAAAACACATATATTATAAAGAAAAAAACCACTGTTGAAAGGGAAAAAAAAAATGTATTTCATAGAAAAATGATTTTCCACGCTGCCTTGGCTGCCGAGAGTGCACCGCTTTGCTTACACAGTGATGGATTTAAACACTGGAAGCAAAAATATAACTTCATGGTCTAGTTAAAAAAAAAATAAAAATACACTAAATAGAGGTTATGGCCCAAATAACGGGCTTTTTTCCTTAAAGCACCACTCCCTGGCAGCATTTCCATGAATCTCACTGCCCAAGCCACAGCTACCACCTTCCCCTGCTGCTTTGCAGGATGCAGGAATGATGGTAAGGGGTGGGATTTTGGGGGGTTTTGCCAGGAGCTGCCTCACGGGGATGTCTTCATCTCAAACAGGCTCCTGATCGACCCCAGTGCTGCCAGCCAGGAGTCGATGGAGATGTTGTGCATGGACACAGAGAAATCTGCAGTTTAAGGACATTGATTTCAAGGAAGAGTTGATAAATCAATGTGGCTGGCATGGGAAAATGGGTAAGCAGGAAGGAGTCTGAGGCATCCTTGCAACAGCCCCTGCAACTCATGAAACTCAGATCAACTTCCATTGCTGATCCAAGGTGGGGGAAAACCTTCTTGGAAATGTAAAAAAAAAGAAAGGAAAATAAAGACTTTTTACTAGAAATGGCCCAAACTGTTACAGTCCTGAAACCCAGCATCCCTCCTCTACCCCTGCAAACACTAATTATTGCAGAATCACAAATTGGTTTGGGTTGGGGGGCACCTTAAAGCTCATCTCATTCCAAATCTTCTGCCATGGACAGGGACATCTTCCACCAGACCAGGTTGCTCCAAGCCCAATCCAACCTGGCCTTGAAAACTTCAAGGGATGGGGCAGCCACAGCTTCTCTGGGTAATCTGTGCCAGGGCCTCACAATCTTTGCAGCCAAGAATTTATTCCTAGTATCTCATCTTACCCTGCTGTCTGTCGGTGTGATGTTCTCCCTTGTCCTGACACTCCAGGCCTTCATTCCAAGTGCCTCTCCAGCTCTCTTGGAGCTTCTTTAGGTACTGGCAGTAATTAGCAATAAGGAGGTGACTGTGAGTGGCACCAAAGGACCCCATGAGGAAGCAGCTCCAAGCTGGACCCTTTACTCTTGCTGGAAACAGAGCAGGAGCTTTTTATGCTTCCCCATCACTTTGAAATTTCAGTGGATGAGGCCCAGACCTGGCCAGCCTGGGAGGCTCCACCAAACACAAAAAGCAGCACATGTGAGGGTGCAATTCCCTTTGCAGCTCCAGAAAAGTGAGACTGGCTTATCCCAGTGGGTGTGCAGGAGTTAAAGTGGAGATCCACAATAAACAAGACTGTTCCAGCACATGTTTGCCATAAAGTACAGAAAATAATTCAGATGGGGTTGATTTTGTCGTAGTCCCTTTCCCCTGGTCAGAGGCACAGAGACAAAGGCCATGGCATCATCTGATGAGGATTAAGAGACTGGAGCAGTGAGGGTGGAGGCTCAAGCACTGCATGGACCAGCACGAGCCTTCCAGTGAGCAAGGAAAGTTTGTGGCAATAAGAGCTGCAAGTGGAGCCCTAAGAGGGGTGGCATAGCATGGTGTGACCTCACTCTGCATCCCACTGTCCCTCCCCAGCTCCCACCACCATGACCTGTCCCTGAAATTGATGGATTTGCTGCATCCTTCCTCCCTTTCCATCACCTGCCCCATCTCTAGGCTCCTATCAGCCCCAGAGGAGCAGGCAGCTGCAGGGTCTCTGGGGGCAGCAAGGCAGCTCAGCAGCAGTGTGGTCACACAAGGATCAGGACCCCAGCTGCTTCCCCCTGTGTCCTGGAGTCTCCGCTTTCCCAGACTTCTCCTGAGGGTGGAGAGCTTGGCCCTGGTCCTCCTGCTCAACTCATGCCACCGACCCCCACAGCAAA
Organism: Oenanthe melanoleuca; assembly: GCF_029582105.1. Lineage (NCBI taxonomy): Eukaryota > Metazoa > Chordata > Aves > Passeriformes > Muscicapidae > Oenanthe > Oenanthe melanoleuca. Next base: position 14,984,968 of record NC_079344.1, read on the forward strand.
CAAATAACAGCACTAGAAACAATAGCCCCCAGAAGGCATGAACCACCCAACATCTGCAAACAACTGGATTGGCTGGTTCCTCAGGATTTCTGCAAGATTTGTTTCCATCTTCCCTATTCCTATGCCTCGAGGTGATGTTTTCCTGCATGCATGCTAGGCTGGTGCCATCCAAATGCATCACTTAAACGATTTGTAAATGTGCATGGGAGAGGGGGAGACAAGACATGCCAAGAGTCTGAAACCGATTTTTGAACTGATAAGGAAGGATTAAGAGAACAGAAGTTAATTGCTCCAGCTTGGAGCCCACAGAGCAAGGTAAGGTAAAGGTTAATATGACTAAAAGCCAATTGATTTAGTTTGCATTACAACCAGACTCATTTAAATGGGGGTATTTCAAATGCAGAGAATTTGCCGGGATGCCTATGCACCCCCCTGAGGGCAAACAGCTTTAATTAAAGCCCAGCACACTTCCAGGGCACCAGGCTCCCCTTGCCGAGGCTTCCCCCGCTGGCAA